>NW_025932456.1:0-341492 GCF_000764305.2 Hyalella azteca
CACTTTTTTTTAAATTACATCAAAACTATGAGAGGCAGGAGCCAGCAATTTATGGTGAGTAAAGCTAGAGTATAGACCTGTATTTTGCATGTTTCAATTTAAGTTTAACTTATCTAGTAAAAAATGGCATCATTAAGAAAAGAAAGTGGTCAAAGTTACCCCATTTTACGGTACCAAGTTTTATTGAACTACGTTCAGTACTTTTGGAGAAATTTCAGGCAGAGTCCAGCTGCAAGTACGGCCGTAAATTTGTCCAAGACATTATCACATGACGATGAAGCAGCATTGCGTAAAAGTATGTAAAGACGATGTTGGGAATTTCTGATGACAGTTACGTATGTCAGGACATATTTTATTTACAAAAGATTTCGCACTCAAAACTATTTTCCCATTAATTACAATTATGAAATTATTTCTGATTCCTTTCATTAACCGTAGAATCTCTAATAACCCTATCAGCGCAATAATAGTATATATAGAACGAGCAAAATCTGTCATTTAACACTAATATTTCATATTTGTTTACTTCATATGTCCAATTTCTGAGGACTTGGTTATTCACCACTTGCCTCACGTCCGGACTGAATATTGCCTCATGTCCGGACCGGATGGTTTACGGTAGGTAAACAAACACAAACGATGTTTGCCAGTTCGTATAAGAAATTTGAAGAAAATTTCTTCAAAAATAAATTTCTAGATTTTTGCTTTCACAAAATTTCCATATCAAGGAAATCATAGATTATTGATGGATAATTAATGCATATTAATTATTAAGTATTATACATTTTCTGTCTCTTGTCCCTTGACAAAATGTATGTGCGCGCTACACCGACGCTTGCGCGTGCAAGCAGGGATGGCCAGAAGTTGCACCAACTGTGCGCTGCAATAGCTTGAAAAAAGTCAAAATGCGCGGGAAAATTCCCTGAAAACATACATAATCCTGAGTGTGGTACAGGGGTAATGGATGGGCATGGTAAATTGACAGTCCTTTGCCTGTTTGTCATGGTGAAAAAATGTTATGGCAGAGAAACTAGTTAAAATATTGTAAAACTAAAAATAGTGGCGTAAACTTCAGCATTTCTTCTCTCTATGTACTAGCATAGAGCCATAGAGGAAGTTAAGAAATCGTACATTTACTAGGCTAGCTCTAAGAAATCCCTGAAATTGTCTGAAATTATATTCAAAAGTGATATGTAAAAGTACTTGTGCTAAGGTCTGTAGGGTAAACACGGTATATTCCGACATTGTAGGTAATTCCGTCACCTCTCTAGTTTTTCCTTTATATTAAGCTTTGTTTTAGTTCCATGCGTTCGTTGATGGTTGAAATGGTGACGTCATACATTTGTGCGTCAAACTACTGCCAAAACACTAGGTCTTGGCCATCTAGCGGGAAAATATTGAGATCCAAAGAGAGACAATGCACGCTACCCAGTGAGATCATCGAAAAATGTGTCAAATTTGACAGTTGACCTTGCTCTACCAAATAGTGAATAACTGCTTGTATAGGAAGAATATTATGGTTTGAGACTTTTAAATACGTCTGAATATATTAAGAATCCTTTAAGTATCCTTGTATTTGCTTATTTCAAGTGGTAAATAAATTAATAGATGATCAAGTTGAGAAATGGATTTAGACACATGAAAACTAATTCCGTCACAACTTGAATTGACACACACAGATCGTTCCAAGCTGTGTACAAAAATTAAAATTTGCTTAATTAAAAGCTTAATAGTTGTTAATTAAAAGCGTAATTAAGTAGTATTCAATATTCATTAGTGTTCTAATTCAATGCTGTGTTGTATTCCAATACAGCTCACACAGCGAACGGAATTCGAACACATGGATGACGGCATTACGTATCAGTAGAATTTGAAGCGCAGACGGAATATGAATACGCCTCACCACATGCCGAATATAGCCACACACAGTGATGGAATATAGGGATTTGGTATGTTTGCATTCTAAAGGCTTTTAAATAAATATGGCAACATTTTGTGATGTTTCGTCGTTGCTGGCACATAGTGAGGTGTTTTGAGAGTCACATAAAGCAAACAGAACTTAAGTAATGCATATGGTTATTTTTTTTATAGTTTTTCATTTCTCGATGCGTCCTTAATGTGACGGAATGTACCGCGTTTACCCTAGTAGAAAAAAATATTTGCAGATAAAAAAAATTTGTTTGAAAAAAGTTGATGACTGCTGATAGGTATCAACTTTGAAACTTCTCTGACAGAATTTTTTTTGTACCTCAGTCCAAACAAAATTGCGGCCATTTCTGCATGACAGGGTAATAAGAGAATCCCTAAAAATGCATTTACAGTAGAATCTTTCTTACAAAAGGCTCCAGTTAATGGAAAAAAATCTATTGACAACAAAGTATTTGGATACATTTACCTCTCTCAGCAAAAAAATTTCCCTGGACAAAAAATTAATGTTTCATCTGTTATCACAAAATTGTGTATTGAATGGCATAAATTGAATTGTGCTCCAGGCACAAGCGCACAAGATAGAATCATTAGAATGAAAATTAATTAATCTTAACTATGATTTATTTCTCTAAAAAATGATGGTTGTTACTAAAATATTACTTGGTATGTTTTTTATGATCTTTTTTTTTTTTTTGATATAGTGAATTCCCATGACCCAATTAAAATGATGCAAAATTACAATTCCAGTTCTGTAAGCTTACTGATACAGAAGAAATGCTATACCTATGGCTGCTGATATGAAGCTTGCAGTACACAAGGTTGTTTTCTATGCTCAATGGCCAGGGTGAAGAGTTTGCAAGCTGCTTCACCAACATCTGGATTTTTAGCCTAAAATGTTGCCAGCCATTTTCATGATGCTTTGCCGGGTAATTTTTAATAAGAAAATGCTGCTAACAACTTTGATAGTATATCCCTTACTCTCCATGCACTGCAACACTTACACTCATCGCAACGGATTTCCGGACAAGCTTCACTCACTGTATCCTGATCCATCCAACGTACTGGAAACCTTACTGTGTGCGCTTGCGGTCTTTTAGATTTTCAACTATTTTCTAAATAGTTGGCCAAAGGATGGTGAATACAAAAAATGCAATAATTTCAAAACAAATGTGTTGGCAAGATTTTGTGAAGGTGTAAATTTTGCTGCTGATGCGTTGCCAAAGATCTTGCAATATTCACTCACTTTCTGCACCCTGACTCAAGTACAAATCACAGAAAATTCATTTACATCATCTACAAAGGAAGAGGAGGACTTAGGAGCACTGTTAGTGATGGAAGAGTACCGTCTGCATGCTTCAAATGTTTTAAAATTAAGTTTTATTTTAAAGGTTCCTGAATTACTCTGTTCCCAGGGGTAATTTGGGATGTTTTTCTTTTGCATCTAGCACCTTAGAAAAAGAATACCGGTATGGAATTTTTTGCAGATGCCATACAATAGCCCCAATGAGCCCAAATTCGTTTATGAAATGTTACATGGTAAGAAGTTATTGCTCATAATATTTATTGCTCAAAATGCTCAAAATTGTCCCTTATTACCCTGTTTAATGGCACTTTTATGATTTGCATAGCAAACAAAATTTTTTGTTGACCTTTCCAATGAGTGTATAGGCAGCCCATATTTACTGCCATTGGAAATGAACTTAAAGTATTAAAAATCACTCATTTGCCACTATGATGAATCAAAACCTGATTGTCAACTAATTGATTTCATGTTGAAAAGTCTCTGTATGATCAGCTTAGCTAACAATTGTTATTTTTTCAGTTTCGAAACCAGTATGATAATGACGTCACAATCTGGTCACCGCAAGGAAGGCTCCACCAGGTGAGGCTACTAAAACTCTTAACACTTGGATTTTATTTCTGTCAACTTGTAGGTATTATTATTTTATGACAAGAGAATGTTATGGTATTACAAATAGCATCCATAATTCCACTTTATCATATAGTGACAAAACTTAATTTTGTAAGGTTTGTGTTGGAAGGCTGTAAATCTCTTGAATATTGGTAAAATTTGATTTTTGAAAAAGGTTTGTTTTCATGATGGTGTTTGGCATAGTCAGGTAGCCCATCCATCTGACACATAAAGGGGTTGGATAAAATATTGAAAATGCTTAAAAATCTACAAAATATATTTTAGTATGGTGTGGGCTCACATTTTGCTGCAATTACTGCTTAAATTCTCCAATTTATTAATTCATGCCAATTTTGAATTGTTAGTGTGTGACTAGCACCTGCCATTTGAGCACCAACAAGTTGGCCTCTTTGAAAGTCAGAGAGATATGGAATTTTTATAAGGTTACAGCTGAAGAAATTTTCTAAAAATATCAGTAAAAGAATAAAATGTTAATAAGCCATAATATTAAACAATAAAAGAATAAAAAATGTCAAGTTTTATTGTTTATAGATTATAATGCATTAAAAAATTGTGTTCTCCAAATGTTAGGCATTTCCCTTGTTTTATTTAACCCCTGTTAGTTATTTATGATGTAGCATGTTATTTAACACATTGACTACATATTGGTACATATGTGTACCACGAAATGTATTTCTCCAGGAGGTAGTGGTACATAATTCAGGTTGCCTAAAATCGGCCAAATCCGAGAACAGAAATGCCAAAAAAGGCCGATAATTCAATGTATACTAGTTTATTTGTAGGTTCTGCTATAAAAATTCCATTTATTTTCTTTTTGCAGCATTTAAAATTTGATTAGGATGTACCCCTATCATAAATTTTAGCCGGCCACCGCAATTGAGAAAAACAATCACGGAATTTGTCCGGAAAAAATGACCGTCTGGCAACCCTGCTTAAAAAAAGTACAAAAAATGAAATAGTAGTACAAGATGAAGCAATCATAGTCAACGTGTTGATGTTATTATTTTCATGATACAGGAATTGTGTGAACCGTTATTCTTTGTAATAATTTGCAAAGCACAATTTCAAAAACAAATTCAAACATTTTCACTTCAGTTGCCATGCAATTTAGCTGGACAGTGAGTGAAACTCATTTGCATGTAAGAAACATTTTGGCCAGGGTTGACAACGATTAAATCATGTGATTAAATCATTTGATTTTTTTATATATTTAAATATATTGAGTGGCAGTCGTTAATTTATTTTGAGGTATTGTTATTCATGGTTTAGTATAAATGTACTATAAATGACAAATTGGTATATAAACTTGTTGCCTTCAGTGTGTATTAGGTTCCAATAAATTCAATGTTTTTGGTACAGAGGCATCAAGTGTTGCAATACATTGTACATAGCTAGCAGCTTAGCTAATTCCTATAGGGCTATAAGTAGGCTTTAACTATTTGACTATTTGTTATATATTGATTAAAATATACAATTTAAATGTGTTAGCTAGCTTATACAGGGTGGGGCAGAACCGATTGAGCAGTTTCGAGGCAAAATAAAAGAGTAATGGAGGTACATGAAGAAGAAAGTTTATTTTCCTCAAGATTAGCATAACATACCATTTAAAATACTTATGTTTTGAAAACAATATCAGAAAGATTGTGTCTGTTAGCTGCATCACACTGTTGGAGTCATTCCTGGAAGTTTCCTACAGCATGTTCACACATATGGCAAGGTATGGCCGTAATCTCTGCAATAATCCATTCCCTTAGCTGCGTGGTAGGGTGTGAGGACGACTTCTGGACACCCTCTCTTTTAGTTTTAGATGTCCCCAAAGAAAGAAATTGCAAATGCTCAAATCAGGTGACCTCGCAGGCCACTGTAAATCATCCCTCAGAGACACCAGACCTCCGGGAAACATGCATTTCAGAACATTGAGTGATATTCTGGCTGTGTGAGCTGTAGCCCCATCCTGCTGGAATCACACATCTCCCGATGCTTCATTTTCAACAATGTTTTCCATCCTGGGCTGCAAGAAATTTTGCAACATTGCAGCATAGCGATTGGAATTGTCACGGTTACTCCCTCCTCTGAGAACAACTGCAACAGTGTGTTGCGGGCTTGCAGCTAACGGCCCCCATCTTCCAGATATTGTTTTCTAAACATATAAGTATTCTAAAATGGTATGTTATACTAACCTCTAGGAAAATAAACTCTTCTTTATGTAGGTACCTCCATTACTCTTTTATTTTGCCTCAAAACTGCTCAATCAGTTCTGCACCACCTTGTATATTGAGAGGTTGAGATTGTATTGACCTTTTAGGCAATTAGAAATATTTTCCACCCAAATATGAGTATTCTAATTAAAATATTTGATTTCAATCTTTAAATATGTGAATTTAAAACTAGAAATAAAACAATTACAATTATAAAACTACATATATAAAATAATTAAATGCAGTGAATGGAAATAAAATGTTTGAATTGTGCACATTTTTATTTCAAAGTGTTAGCTTTTCCCATAACTTAAGTCTCGTTTCAAGTCGTATGAGGTTTGTTTGGTTATCATTCAGTTTATGTTTAGTATTGATTTATTGGTCTGAATTGAATGGGAACAGTGCAGTCAGTCACTCAGTCACTACTGGTTGGTGTGTTTAGAGGGTAGAGTCTGGTAGATTTATAGGACCTAAAACTAGTAAATTTATTGATAGTGTTGTCTGCTGCGCACTGTGCTATCAGCTATCTGTTACTGTTGTGCGACTCTTCAATGTTTAGAAGATCCACATTCCTGAAGTGTTTTTGTATATTGAAGCCAGTTAAATGGTCAATATTTTGCTTCTTACCTTGCTCCATACAAACTTTACAAGACTAAAAAATAGACTTATCAATAATTGTTTACCCAAAAATCCCAAAGTGGTAAACACCACCTTGGCCAGTTGGCCATTATTGAAGGCAATAAGTGCCCTTTTAGCCATCCAGTATGATCCATATACTGTTGTTAGTAGGCTAATTGCAACATAAAAAAAAAACTTTTCAAAAAAGGCAAAAAAACTGAAAAAATCTAAAAATCAATTAAATGAAAAAATAAAATAAATAATTGATTTTTTTTTTTAATTTAAAAAAAAAATCAAAAGAATCACCAACCCTGATATCGGCAATTCTGTATGTTTTTTTTTTTAATGTGCTGAATAATTTGGTTCACCTTGTTGAGAAGCTTCTCATTTCAGATGGCATAAATGTTATGTATATCATGCTAAGGTTGACTCTATTTAGATGTTGCTTTGCCCAGCCAAATGATTAGAATAATGAAGAGATGAATTTTCAATCTATCTAGCCATTTGCTACAATTTTCTGAATCATGAATAAAGTTGAAAGACTTGACGACTTCAACACAAATTTGAAAGCCAACAAGAAGGCTCAAAAACTCTTTGTATCTTGATTTAAATTGTTCAAGTCCTCCTCCACTGTCAGTTTTACTGTGAAAAATATGCTTTCAATGAAGATAAAGAAAATTTTGTGCTATTTCCTTATCTTTTTAATGCTTTTTAATTTGTGATTAAGGAGATCAAATTTTCTTTTTATGAACTTCAATGATTGATGTATTTAAAATGTTGGAAGGATCCTGCAAGCCTAGGATGCGTCTTCTAATAATTTTCTATTATTGGACATGTATATTTATTATTCAAGTTATTCATATGGTGTCTATCTACCTTGGATGCCTGATGTTATGAATATTTACTTTTTTTTTGCTTGACACAACATATCCACCTACTTGAAGTTGTAAATATTTGTTAAATTTTGATTATGGAAATAATTAGTAGTCTTGTGTTCAATTTCATTCGTTATAGTGAATGACGTTTTCAGTGACATTTCTAACCTTGTTTTACTCCAATTGTTTAGGTGGAGTATGCAATGGAGGCAGTGAAGCAAGGCTCTGCCACTGTTGGTGTCAAGAACAAAACTCATGCTGTGCTAGCCGCCCTCAAGAGAGCTTCTTCAGAACTTGCTGCACATCAGAAGAAAATTCTACCCATAGATGCTCACATAGCTATTTCTATATCAGGTATGTTGCCTCATGGGTTGACAATACTTACAAGTCAGTCCTTCAATAGAACGTTCTAGAATGTTTTGGGGGACAATATTGTACTGTTCATGCTCATAAAATAGATCATCTATTCTAAAGAATGTGCAGATCATGTAATCGATTATGTGCAGTATAAAATGTCATAGTCCTTAGAAATTGTACAAATAATTAGCCGACTTGTTAATAATTGTCTATGTTATGTTGGGAAATTCCACTAGTTATTATTTCCTTTTATGTTAGGTTTGAAATAACTAATGTTATTATCGTACACTTGCGAATTATTTTAGTTTTGACTGCCTGCATTTAATTGCTCCAACTAGTAAAGTTGACTTGCAGGAACTTAATGCATTGACTTTATGGTAGGTTTGACGGCCGACGCCCGCGTGTTGTCACGATTCATGCGCCTCGAGTGCCTCAACGAGCGATACGCGCACGACCAGCCGCTCAGCTTACAGAAGCTCATGGAGAGAGTGGGGGCCAAAATGCAGGTGAGCGTCTGCTGTTTTCTAGTTTTTTTTACAATTAATGTTTTTGTCAAGTGTAGATGGTGTGCAATTTGATCAGTGTTCAGTGGTAGACATTTTATGGTCTTGTTTTTGCTCACAAACATCCTGCAAGGCCTGCTTCGTTCTAATTTCGGGTATAATGACAGATTTATGAAATATTTTTTCAAATGTACTGAACTGCTCGCTTGAATAAACATTCTAACGCTTAGCATTCAAAACTCCAGAATGTCCAAAATGTTGCCTTATTACTTGCGTTTCATTGCCAGTTGAACAGACGTGAGTGACGTTAATGTGTGCAGTTCATTGCCATGTTTTACTTCTATACAATTTTGCCTCTAGTTGTGTGTTTTTTGGCATTTTTATTAGCATTACTAACATTATATCATGTGGAAACTGCCTAGTATAGGAAGAGATTGAAAAATTGATATTTGTGGCGAGCAATGTAAATCTATCCAATGCAAATTCGTAAGGAGGTGCAGCAGCCTTCATAACGCTCACCCGTGATTCTACCTGAGCAGGTGGCTACCCAGCGCTACGACAAGCGCCCGTACGGCGTGGGGCTACTCTTGGCTGGCTATGATGAGGACGGACCTCACATCTACCAGACCTGCCCCTCTGCTAATTATTACGAGTGCCGCTCCATGGCCATAGGCGCCAGATCTCAGAGCTCAAGAACTTACCTGGAGCGTCACCTAGACGAGCTAGAAGACTGCACCCGAGAGCAGCTAGTGCGCCATGCTCTCAGAGCGCTCAGGGATACTCTGCCTAACGATGTAGAGCTTACAAGCAAGGTTAGTTGGCAGACGCGTCTTGGTGTTGTTAGCTGATTTTGTGCTCTGACAGAACGAGAACTGTTATTTTTATATATAGTTGAATGAAGGAATGGATAACATAACGGAATTCTTTATTGCTTGCCAATTTTCTTGGTGAGATGTTTTGCTTATATCAATACGAGACTCGTATTTCACTTTTTCTTTAATCGTATAACCAGATTACGATAAATAACCTAACAGGTTGTAGTAACTCTTTCCTTTATGAAGAACTTGAAACTGTGTTCGAAAAATAAACCGCCTAATTAACTCCTTCTTTTCGGGCTTTCTCCCCCTTACGTGAATATAGAATATTGATCGGCAACTATGAAAATTCAAGGTATATTTTTCGGTATTTCACGTGTTGAATGAACTGTATCAACTCCTGACATTTATTTCTAGGAACAAAAATGTCTTGAGTTTCATTCCAGTATGACCGCTCTTAAATAGAGAACTAAGTCGTTTCATGGGCTTCACATATTGTGGGAGTCCATTTTATTGTACTCTATCCGTCGTTACTTATTTATCTCTTTCGTATGTTGAAAAGAGACTGTGAAATCGCTTGGGCTGAAGCACGTAGTGGTCTTCATTGGTAGAACACCTTGTCATCATCCATCCGATATACACATTATGAAAGGGCTTAGGATAATCTATTTTATTCGCCTTTATTTTATATAGGCGAATATTTTATGCAATCTACCGATATATATGTTTTATGCAATCTTTATCTTTAGATGATTAAATTTCGAAGCGAACTTACGTTTCATGCAATTTGTGAACTTGGATCACTGTACAATCTTTGTGCTAGCTGAAATCCCGAAGGAGGCTCCCCGTACAAATGTCGAGGGCCTCGAGTGCTGCTTCAAGCAGTGAAGTTAATGTGTTGTGTTTACTCTATAGTTAAATAGTGACCTATTGTCTGACTTGCGTTCGGTGCGTTATGGGACATGTTCTCGCAACCGTCGGAATTTTTCAGCGAACGAATATATTAACTCGCGCTGGATATTTTTCTTAAAACCTTCTGTTCCCGCCACCTTAACTTTGCGCTTAGGTTGTGGCACACTCATGGTCCTTGGTCTAATTCTTTCACTTGATATGGTAGCAATTCCTTGGTCGTCGTATGTGAAATCCTATTTTGGTTTCAAACGAAGCTTGCTTTTCAACGAAGAACGAAAGGTGATACATACTTATCGTATAAGTGAATACACGATAATTCAGACTCCATATCGACAGGTAACTTTCCCCTCGATTCCATGAGCAGAACTGCAGCCTGGCTGTGGTGGGCGAGGGAGAGGACCTTCAAATATTTGATGACGATCGCGTGGCGCCGTACCTTGAAGGTCTCGACCAGGAGGAGCGGAGAGGAGGGGCTGCTGCAAAGGACGATGAAGACGAGTCTGAGGATGCACCTCCTTCTGCAGATCAACCGGCTGGGGATGCTCCCGCTCCGGTAAGGATCTCTGAGTTTCAATGAAAATTTGTTGCCAGAAGATTAAATTTGAGGAATTCGATTCAACTAAATTACCACAGGTAGTTCAGTACATTATGAAATTCGCAAGTACATGATTAAATTCGTGGAAATGAAGATACTTTGTCAGTTGCAAATTTGTTGAATGAATACAACGTTGAAATCTTTGAATTCTCTAATTTCAGAGTGGAGATCAAATGGATACCGACTAGCCGGTGAATGGAATAAGTGAGTGGAACGACCGATGCAGCGAGATGTTTTCAATATAACTTACTGTTAATCTGGCTCTATTTTTGTCATTTTTTTTTGTTCTATGAGTAACTTCACAAAGAAATTTTGCAATGAAAAATATTGCGTATTATAAGATTTTATTGAATAAATTTCTCCGCCGAAAATATATTTTACCATTACTTAGCATTGTTAAATATCTCGGGTAAATTTCTCGAGTCTTGACTCCAGATGATGCACCATCTCCTTAGGTGCTAACACCAAGGAATTTGTTCTGTCGTTATTTATGATATTCAGAGGATATGAAGAAACCAAACTGCATTAGAACATAGATATAAGACATCCCAATAGGTGAAAGTACTACTTCCAAAAAGGCTAATAATAAGTCATTACGATACGTTACAAAGAGACCTCAAAAAGAGATTTTTTGAAACTATATTTTTTTTAAACTGATCTAAGGCAGGTTGGAGATTAAGCCTAGAACAACATTTTTTTGAAGTTCAGCATGAACTGAAACGCAAGATGAAAGTTGAAAAAATGAAACACTGCGCAGTTTTGCGTGGGCGACAATCTTCCAGCGAGAAGCGTAGGGAGAAAGCGATGCAGTCAATCATAGCCTAAACCGCGGTGCTGGTAGCCACAGCACTAAGAAATATTGTAGAACAAAGGCGCGATGAGAAAGCTTCAGTTGAGGAAGATCTGGCACTGCATGCTGGTGGTCAAGAGCTTCTTTACAGCCGGCATGAACGGTGACATCTCTGCAAAGTTGCCCGCCGAGACTGTTTGCGAGTGCGCCTGCAGAGCTTGATGATAATCGCCGGCCTCGACGCAAGAACACAAAGAATGCAATCCCTGCATCGTTGTTGCGCCAACCTGCATACACAAAGGATATTTAATTGTTTGTGCCTCTAGTAAACTTTAGATAAACATCTTCAAGATAACCATGTCTGGAACATCTAAAATGCCTCCCACTTCATTTTGTCAGATCTGAACTAATTGTGATCTAAGTTCCGCTACCTCAGCACTATATTTCTTGTATAGGGCCATTATTATTAGTATTCAGTCATTTGTAGGTATTTGATGTATATTAATACTATATCACCAGTAACATGATTCATCCTAGCTCATACGCAATCGCAGGTTTTTGCCAATTTCTATCAAATAAATGACAAATATGATCGGGTCCACTTGCCTGTCTACTTCGTAGCTTCTCGTAGAGGATCTCTAACTTGGGCCCAACACTATCGTACGTCTGGCGAATCATCTGATAAAAAACAAGGAATTATTTATTCTAGTTATTTTAGGAGATGAAAAGAGAAACTTGTCAATATAAAGTTAGTCTACAACGAAAAGTGACAAAGTAAAATAATATGCGTAAAATTGTTAAAAATCCACTGACCTGCTCTGCGAATCCTGGATTGGATGGCGCTCTTGCATTTTATAACTGATAATTTCATTTAATGTATGTCCGCTCCCTCTGATTAACAGTAGTGCGAAGTTTTTAATGAAGAATTGCATATTCTTAATTGCCAACTATAAACTTTTTTGGTCTAGCACGAGAACCCACCATGTTGGGAGCTGCCGCCAATCCCCGAGTATAGAGGCCGTTGAGGACGTTATAGATGCCCTGAGCCTCAGCAGGAAGAGGCAGAGGCGCCACTGGGGGCAGAAGAGGACTTGTGCTCTGCTGAGCGTTCATTCCTTGCGACGAGGAGGGAGGAGGGGCACCAAACCCGCTAGGGGGGCCCTGGGGCGCGAAACCTTGAAAGCCCTGCCGAGGACGTGGTTTAGGATAGTCGATATCATTCAAGGAAAGCCTAGAGAACGGCAGTTGCCGTCGACGCAATCTTCATATAATTATACGACGGCTCTGTCCACTGCCACGCTCGTGTCAACACATCAGTGCCGGGCATTGAACCCGGGCCATGCAAGTGATAGCCAGGCAGTTTTGTTACCCATTTGACCGAGGGAATCAAGTAATGGAACAACGAGGCTTTGTGACGTAAAACTTGGGTAATTACCAGCGACAAAACTAAGGCGAGTGTTGTGGTTAAAAATCCTAGTCAGAAACTTCTTAAAGTATAAAAATCAATCACTGCCAGATAGTGTGATGAGGCTTTCATACTGCTGCCATCAGCACAACCCGTTGTTCTAATTTTGTGTCAAGTGCGAATTAATGTAAAATCTGTCAAGAGTCTCGCGACATTCGTAGTTTCAGCTTCAAGCGTTGTTCTTTTCAAGCTCAGTTTACTCATCAACTGGAACAAATACAAATACCAAGTCGATCTCAAAGACGATACCAAAACCACAATCATCCCACGCCACAATCACAGGAAAAATGCAGTAATGATCTAGTTCTAGACTCACCCTCTAAATTGTTTTTTATCAAGCATTCCAGTTTATCAGTCATTAATCTGAAACAAATAGTTTTGACGTGTTACAGTCCCTTAACTGCGTTGATGAAAAATACTCAACTTGAAGGTTAAGAATCTAACGTGTGCTAATCGCTCTAAATTGCTAAACTTGGGAGTAATTTTTTTTTTATTTTTCAAAGGTGGTGGAGGACGGTAACTGGTTTATTAATGATTCATTTTACTCATAGTATATGTCAATGATAACATATTATTGTGGCGTGGTACATTGTGAGGCAAGGAAGGCACCGCACTAAAGAGTACCTGGAATCCCGTGGCGGGAGGTGGAGGCGTCGCTTGAGCGGGCACCATCATGCTGGGCGCAGGGCTGCTCTGCGGCGGCGGCTGCTGCTGCTGCTGCTTTGCCTGCAAATGAGGGCATTTTTTTCAATCACAGTAGAAAACAAATTCGTACTTTTTCTTTAGTCGAGTGCGGGAGAATTTCGTAAAAACATTCCTGCATTATGAACAAAGGGAACTAAATTTCTCGTTGTGAGGGAAATTTAATATACTGCAACCTTTATTATTTGATTCACACAAGTTGATCCGCCAAATTTAACGTCAACTGATGTTCAAACGAAAACATGAGGGTAAGTCTACTGGGCATTGTTAGAGCAAAGTTCTACAAACTGGCATTTTAAGAGAATACTTTGCAATGCATTTCTTGGAGTGGAATTCCAAAGCATCAGGATATTTTCTCTACAGTGACATCGGATCGAATAGCCGCGCAAGATAAACACATGAGCATGGATGATTCAACGCCTCACCACAACAACAGCGACCAGACAAGATGAACATGGCGTAAATAAGCCCTAGTATTATTTACACTTCCCACGAAGACATTAATCACACTCACACAATTTTTACAAAAATTCCTCTATTTCGGCTCTTCGTTCATTCACTTATCAAATAATCATATGTTAGAACTCGCTATGACATGTAAAAACAACTTGCGGCATCATACAGGAACGGTATCATTGTAGCATTTTATTTGTAGTTAGCACTACGAAAGGGCTTCAAAAAGTTCGTGGAAAAACAAGTTTGAAGAAAAAACTATTCAAGGCATAAGGTTTGTTTTCATAATATGCTCTATTTATTTCAATACATGTCTGTGAACGTTGATACTAGTCATTAAGTCCATCTGCGTTAAAATTTAGAGTCATGCTATATGAAGCATGCTTTTGCAGTGTTTTGCTGCTTCAATTGAAGGAAACAGGGTACATTTGAATTATTTTTTTCAGGTCTGGAAATAAAAACTATCAAAATCTTTTATAATAAAAATCTCTAATATTTTTCTTGTTCTCGCGGAAAATCAACTAACAAGATCCCCTATCCATTCCAGAAAACCTCCTTTTCTTCTTTGATGGGCCCACTTCCTCCCTTGAACAGCCGCAGGAGATTTGTCCGCGGGATTGTACTTGTAGAGCCATGTTTCATCCTCAGTAGCCATTTGCGTAAGAAAAAGTTCAGAGTTTTCATCCCACTTATTCATAATTTTCATAGAAAGATCAGCCCTTGATTCCTTTTGATCTGGGCGCAACAGTCTTGAAACCCATAGAGCGGTGAGCTTGCTTTGTCCCAAAATACCCACCAGAATTGGGTGTGCGCAACCCACAGAGATGTTGAAGATGTCTGCTGCTGATTTGGTGGTTATTCGCCTATCTTTTCCAATTAGATCACGAGCAGCATCAAAGCTTTCCTCAAAAACTTATTTGCGTGGCCTGTCTCTGCAGTTGCCATCTTTGGTCTCATTTCTTTCGCTTTTGGAACGACTGATCTATTTTTAGGTTGCTTACTTTTTTTGAGGCACTGTCACCATAAATTTATCTTAGAGAGTCAATAATTCAGCTGTTCTTCCACCCAAGCTTCAACATGAATTTGATGTTAGGATCTGGCCTAGATTTCGGCAAAAGCCATGTTGCATGAACAGTTGCTTTGCGTCCCGCGCTTGTAACATTAATTTAAGGGTCCATGAGAGAACACGTAACAAAATATTGATTAAAGATCGTTCTGGTGCATTGGCCACATATTCTCTTCATAGAATTTTTAGTAATGACCATTTTCCGCGAACTCTCGGAAGCCCCTCGTAGATATTAATTAAGAGCATTTCAAGGCATAAAACTGAGAAAAACTCCACAAAAAAGTCAAACGCGACAGTTATCGAAGTGAAAAAAACATGCATAGCATTTATTTCGTGCAGTCGACCTTTGTAAATAGTTCAAATGCGATATCTCTTGAAAAGTGACAATTTTTCGTTTTATTGGACTTCAAATAGCGTTCTCACTAAATATAATAAGAATTTTTAGGAAGCTCTACTAAGAATTTAAAAGCTGTAAGAATGCTTGCTGTGCACACGATGATGGGGAATAAATGATTATTTATTAGTGAGTTAATAATAATAATGAAATTTGTAATGGCGCTAATGCGAAAAATTCGAAAGATTTTTAATAAAATCTCCACTTCAACGCCGACGTTTAGGAACTAATTTGCAATTATTATTAACGAATCAAAATTAGAGTGCTGCAAAATGCAATTACAATTTTACACCAGTATACATTGCTCAGGAGTTTTTGTAGTAGCCATCGGCGGGAATAATATTCTTGTGTTCTTGGAGTTTTACGGTTACTTTTTGGAACTTCCATGCCCCAGAATTAGGACAAAAAATGAAGGGCAGCACGCACACTTCAGACTAGGAAAGAAACTGCTGCATTGTTTCAAGTCTCTGACTTTTTCCTTATTATCATTTTACACACTTTGCGATATTGTGCATAACAATATGGTAGAGTGGAAATGTTAACCGAACGATGAATGACAAGCATCGCAGCCTCGTATAATTGTGGCCAAACGAAATAATATAAAAACAGAAGATTACTCCGCACTGCCTAACAATAAATTTTTTATGTAATGGAAAATCTAATGGAGTAAAAAAAGGTAACGTCATTCGTTATATACTCCACGTAGTAACCAGGAGCGTGGTGGCTACTACGGTCACAATGCCGAAGACTATAATAGAAGGACTAGTTATCAAAGAATCGCCGTAAGCAAATCGCGCAAAAGCATGCCATGACGGACAAAAGTTGCAGTTATTACAGCCCACAGGGCATAAAAAGATCGTTAGTTAGTCAGGGCAAGCCATTCCCACGAGTAGCTTGACATCGCCAGGTTACCGAACCTTGAGGTTGTGCAGGCGTCTGGCACCGGAGTGCTCAGCGACACCTGGCGGCAGCGTAAGTAAACTTCCGCCCTCCTGCGCAGTTGTTATACCGACTTAAATTTACGCAAGTGTTCAGCCCTAAACGCAATAGTTGAAAAACTAAAATTAGAGACTGCGGAAAACAATAGAAAATTTATAATATAAGGCCGCTTACAAAGAGTAACGGCGTTAGCACCTACGATGGCAATGGAGATACGGCCTAAAGTGATCATTTGGTATGAGCTATGCTTTGAACTTTGAATGCTTTTATAACTTCTCATGTAATAATGAAGAGAATTAGAAGCTGTAATGGAAATGTGGAGCTAACCCGTTAAAAACCTGCGGTAATGTTAAGACGATATAAAGATCTACAGCGCAGAAATAAGAGATTTAAACAGCATGAAAATAGAAGTTATAAAGAACATTCATTTGTTGACTTGAGTCTTATTAATGGTAGGAAACTCTAGTTCAGATGTAGGTACCTACTGCAGGTCCAGAATTTACCTAGCCTAGTAAAAAAATCATTGCCATTAAAGATAAACAAAATTTATACTTTTAAACGGTCGATCATAAAAAAAGGTCGAGAAACCAAAATATTGTACGCTGGAAGTGATTGAAGTTAAATGGAAACCAAAAGAAATCCAACTTAAGAACAACATTGTACCGATAATCACGCCTGTGAATCAAACATCCGCAATGTCAATGTGTCAGTTGAGAAATTAAAACATTTTCACCATTATTGTAATATTCTACCTAGGTCCATAGAGACCAAAGGAGTCAGCTTACCCGCCTGGAGGCTGACATGGGAGGCGGGTCGTTCCAACCGCGCGGCACGGTTGGGTTGTAGGCGGCGGGTGGCTTGGGGGGTTCGGTTGGTTGGGCTGCCGCGTCAACCCCGTAGGGTATAGGGTCCCCTGCTGCGTGGGGAGGAGGGGCAGGGACTAGAGAGGAGGGGTAAGAGGGGTTAGGGTCCAAGAAAGAAGACGAAGTAGGGATGGGTTGGAAAGGTTGAGAGGTTACGGGTTGGAATGGTTGAGAGGGTACGGGTTGGAATGGAGCAGCAGCAGAGGGAGGTTGGAATGCAGGTGTGGGTTGGAAGGCCGCGGGGTTGTTTTGGTAAGCTGGGGTTGAGTTGACGGCGGTTGAGACGTAGCGGGCGCCAGCGCCTGGTCTCCTTAGGCCTGCGTGCGTTAGTGGCAGTCAGAGCAAGATGCAAGACATGGCATTCTGGTGATAAATGCTGGCATTCTGGTGATAAATGGTGGCATTCTGGTGATAAATGGTGGCATTCTGGTGATAAATGGTGGCATTCTGGTGATAAATGGTGGCATTCTGGTGATAAATGGTGGCATTCTGATGATAAAATAATGGCATTCTGGTGATAAATGATGGCATTCTGATGATAAAATAATGGCATTCTGGTGATAAATGATGGCATTCTGGTGATAAAATAATGGCATTCTGGTGATAAATGATGGCATTCTGGTGATAAATGATGGCATTCTGGTGATAAATGATGGCATTCTGGAGATAAATGGTGGCATTCTGGTGATAAATGGTGGCATTCTGATGATAAAATAATGGCATTCTGGTGATAAATGATGGCATTCTGATGATAAAATAATGGCATTCTGGTGATGAATGGTGGCATTCTGATGATAAAATAATGACATTCTGGTGATAAAATAGTGACATTCTGGTGATAAATAATGGCATTATAATAACGAAACATGGCATTCTAGCGCTCAATATTCACACAATTCTTCATGCCGCTCTGCTGAACAGCTACAATGCGCTATGCCCAAACGTCAATGTCACGTACATGGTCAATAGTTATTGCCTTAAGTATAGGATGCAGAGTACAAACACATTTAAACAACTATATATCACATTTTTAATTATTAAGATTGTTAAATAATTAAAAGGTGAGTTTGTATGAGCAAATATGGTGAGGAAATGAGCCGCAACTACAATGAGACTTTGATGACCAGTTGAGAAAGACTGACGAAAACAATCACATTATAGTTCTGAGATGTAAGAACTTGAATTGTGATGGTTCGGCAATGCGTAGGCAGGTGGAGATTTACTTAGACGTTGCAATTTCACAATTTTGGTCAAGAGAGGAACTATTGCAGTTATTTGCATTACCAATATTTAAACTCATTTGGAGAAAAAGTGAGAAATTTTACTTTCATTTGGTGCTGTCTGGTAAATATTCAAGCCTTACGATTCTTTAATAGTCCCAAGTATATCCCTTAATTATGGAATGAAGCATAATTAAGTAGTAAGTACAGAAATGAAATCCCATATGGGCATAATTTTCGTACTTCATAGAAAAGTTTACACGTGCGTTATGGACAAATTTCGCACGAACGCTCTATGAATGAAGTATAGAACGCCTGAGGTTCATTCTCACCCGCAAGGCCGTGCTTAGTTCCATGTTTGAGAAATTAGCTCGCAATACACCTACTGATATTCAATGTAATTAAGGTTCCATTTCATAGTTAAGGGTCGATAAGAACAATAAAATCTAGACGTTGTTAGGCAATTGCACACTACGAGCAATGATGCTGGGCTCGCTACTTGCATTAGAAATATTCGGGCTCAACAGTTGTGCATGCAGGCCTTCACGAGCGGCACTGAGTTAGTCAAAATTGCAGCGCTGCTTGATTTGTTATCTATAGTTATATACTAGTTAGTTCGCTTTAAAGACATAGCATAAGAACACAAGTGTGGTGCAGAAATGGAAACCTGCATTATAATGTTTCACTTCACTACTAAATATTTATAACTAAAATATATAAATTCAGAATAAATCACACCGGAAGTACATGGAAATCATGGTCCCCAAAGCATTGAAATTCGCTTCTTCAAAAATATTCGTTGATTTTAGCATAATTGTCACAAATTGATTGACGGATGGCATCAATGGACGCCATCCGGGTTGTCATCACGCCTATAATTGACAATAACGCGATGGTAGAACGTGATGAAATAACGCGATGGTAGAACATGATGAAATAACGCGATGGTAGACCAAAAGTTCACCTCCAGGTGCAGTGACAGAGGCGGCAGGAGGCGCGGGTGGGGGGAGGGCAGCGGCGGCGGGGGGCGGAGGGTGCGCCTGGTAGCCGCCGTACTGGTGGCCGCCGGTCGCAGGCTGTAAATTAGTAGACCGTAACTAACTTCCCTGACGAGTCTCCATGTATGTCTGCTTCAAAATACTATTCGATTTAATAAACAGATTAATTTTACGTAATTTTAGTGATATTACGAATTAAATTATTACAAACTTGCGTCTTCCTCTAAAAAAACTTACCGGAGCAGTCTTGAAAATATTCAAAACATTATTAATGAGAAATTATGCTGTTAACATATAATATTTAAAACATTATAAATGTGATGTTATGCTGTTAAATTATCCTGTAAGGATGATGAGAAGGAACTTGATGGTAGAGTGAGTAAAAAATAATAATAAAAAATAATAATAAATAAATAATAAATAAAGTAATTTACCGGCGGCGGGGCGAAGGTCTGCGGCTGCTGCGCGGGCTGGTAGAAAGCGCTTGGTTGGCCGCTGCTGATGGCGGGCGGGGCGGCGGGCGCTGCGGTAGGTGGCGGGGCGTTGAAGGCCGACGCCTGACGGGCCTGAACCGACGGAGTGAACTGCGGGGGCTGCGGCAAAGAAACGCGACATGACGGACACTTGCGACCAGCCCAACGACCTTATAACTATCAAGTATCAGTGGTTATGAAACTAGTTAGCCTGCTTCGAGTTCTAGGGCTTTTACACTCCAAAGTATCTCATCATTAATGACCTAGTACAAAGTACGGGTAACTTCCATCACCACAGGTACAAGGAAATTAATTTTATCTCGCAGAATATGAAAGACCGGCAGAATGTGAATGAAAAATGTGAAACTAGAAAATATGTCGCACTCAGATGAAGGAAAAATTTTATTTTCTTAACGTGCGATCAAGCTTGCTGGTTAGATGACTTTACGCCAACGACTGAGTAGTGACACCAAGAAAGTCAATGAAACATTTGATTCATTTAGCGGTAAACTAAAATACATTAGTGAGCGTTTTACAGGCTTGCTGGAAATACCCAGGGCGAAATGATTGTCACGCAACCGTAGTGAATCGGTCGTTAATCTAGACAGGCTGTTACTGATCATCAAAAGTCGAACTGATGATGGAGCTAGACTCCGAAAAGTTTTCAATATCGATATCATCTATCGTAGGTACGAGTGCAGAAGTTTCAGCTAAAGTTATAAGTCAGTTGTATGTTAACACAACACGTACTCGATTCATGTGAGGAAAAATAGGCCGTGTATTTCAGGTTAGAAGAGAAGAAAAGAAAGTTTTGACAAGACTAGTAACTCAAGAGAGAAAAGTAAGTTTTGACACGACTAGTAACTCAAGTGCGATAAGAAATGCAAAAAATTAAGCAAGATCAATACCGTGAGAATTCATCTTGTTTTGATTAGGAATAGATTAATAAGATATAATTTCACCATTCGTGACAGTTTTTCGGTCTGGAGATAAAAGATATCTATATCTATCTCCGGTCCGGAGATAGATCACTCGATTAGTGATCTATCTAGCAATGAGAGTCTCGCGGCACACTAAAATAAAAAACAAGATAAAATTCGGAAAATGTGTTCCGTTAAATATTATGAGGACGACGGACAGAAACAAGCTTCTGAACATCGATCTCCAACTGACAGTTTATGCGGGTCACCATTAACAGGTCAGAAGTATGTGGAGAGGCCACGTGTCGACACTCAACACGAACAATTCTAAGAATCAAATGAGTGCTCAAAATTAAAAAGTACAAGTTAAGAATTATCAACATTGTTAGTACAAAATTTAAACAGTGTGGTTACTTGTTAAAAAACTGTAAACAAAATTTAAATAGTGTGGCTACTTGTTAAAAACTGTAAAAAAAAAAGATCGGAATAAAGAAATTTAAACAGTTCTTGACCAAAAAAAAAAAAAAAATCTGAAACTCAAGGGACGAAGCTCGAATTACTACAGAAGAATCACACATGAAAGTGACGCAAAACCAGAGCGCTTCGATACAACGCTACAAGCAGCAACACAGCAAGGTTCTTGTCAGTACTGGGGCTACAGGTTCACGATGTCATGGCTTCATAATTTGAACTGCAAATGCATGAGGATGACCTCATCTAATCAAAAGCGATATTTTAAGCCTACATGTGGAAGCTAGGTCGGCAGCTCAATATAATTTTCTTCGAGATTTTTTTGATACTTCCAGTCGCACAATAAACTTTGATAAGATGAACGCCTTGAGATCGTGACGCTGCATTTTTTACCTTGACTTGCTAGGACGCTATACTCATGGCGCTACTCACCACCAGCGGTCCTGAACTCAGCTCATACGAAGCCTAAACACAGGATGTATCAATAAAGAAACTTGATGTATAAACCGGGCACCTAATTTCACAAAACTAAGATGCAATATCATACTAACTGAGCTACATAAATTAATTGATTGAACTTCTTGAAAAATGAATTTTGTCAATCTAAAGTAACTGTCGATACAAATGAAAACAGAAGGGCAAGCACAGATACGAGTAGAGCGATAAGATAAGACGATCAATGTTCTTGTCTCGGCAGGGAAGCCACCGTAATAGAGAGAGCTGTAATATAGCTGACATAAAGAAGACACCAACATAACAGCTCACAGTAATACTTCGTCGTACTAAAAACGTTAGAAAAAATTCAGCCACAAAAAGGTATTGATCTTAGCCACAGTTTTAGAACCACAACAAACTAAACTTGTAAAATAAAGTAGAAACGAGTAGATTAATATATCCTTATGCTTTAAAAGTCAATTCTATGGTAATAATTATAGTTTCTCTCGAAGTTAGAAAAAAGTGTAATGAAATTAGCTTCAGCGATATTTGCTTGATAAACCTTTCTTTACAGATTTCCTATGACACTTTTACCATGGACAAATAAGTTACACGAATTAACTGAATTGGTTATACTTTAGTTGATATATTGAGCTTCAGGATGTAGATCTGTACACTAATTGACAGAAATCCTCATACTTTATTTGATATATTGAGCCTCAGGATGTAGATCTGACGAGATGAAGTTTACCTGGAACGCAGCAGAGGGAGCAGACGCACGACGGTACGTTGGCTGCAGGGACGACGTAGACGTCGTGCGCGTGCGGGAAGCGCTGGAGTGGCTGTTGCCAGCGTCGCTGTAACCAAGGGCGCGCTCCAGGCGAGTGCGTAGCGCAACCAGCTCAGCCTGACCACGTACACCATAGGCTTTACTATCAAAAATAGTTAGTTGGCAACTCCGCCAGCCAATCACTGACGATCTTTCAAGCTAAACCCACTAATTACAGTCGAGAAATTGTCCGCTTCGTGTATCTAAGCTAGTTTTGAAAATAGGCCCTCAGTTTTTTAGGGCGCAAGCAACGCTGAGAAGTACTTAAGAACAAACTATCTACGCTTGAATAGTTACTTGCATGACGACGTCATGAAGTAAGAAACTTGGAGGAAATCATTCTACTTGGGGATCACATTGGTATCCGAGATACTCGACTGATGTCGAATACGAATACGATTGCTAGAACAAATCTCTTTACAAGTCGTTATATAAAACAACAACATTCCATCATCGGAATGCTCTATCTCAGTTCAGGACTTGACATTCAAGGCTTCAGCAGCCATACAATTCACAGGTTCAGCAGCCATCCTGTTCACAGGTTCAGTAGCCATACAGTTCACAGGTTCAGCAGCCATACAGTTCACAGGTTCAGCAGCCATACAGTTCGCAGGTTCAGCAGCCACGTATAATAGGTCGAGGAAGCAGCAGCGTGACCAGACCTGACTATCAAGAGAGGCGCTGCTGGCAAGGTAGCAGAGGGCAGTTTGTAGGGCGCCCTGAGTGGCCAGAAGACTGGCGTACTGCGCCAGGAACTGACCCACCGCTGCGCCAGCGTCTCCGTCTGTAGACAGCGCTGCGCCGCTCTGCTGCACCACCAGCACCACTTCCACCAGATCCTGCAGTCAGTTATACCGATATCAATGCTATTCTATGATAAATCAGCAATAGAAAAAAGTGGCTTCAACTTTACCAGTATTAAGGTTTCCAGCAGAGTAAACATGATTAAAAACTAACAAGGTCTAATATTATTCAAGTTCAACCGTGCAAACACGAAAAAAATAATAAACGTTATGATTCGTAAAGAAAATTTCAAAGGCTTTAAATTGGTTGTTTTTTCGTCAGTCCATGAAATCCAACAATGTTATCCTACAAACCTGTACGATTTATATAGTAAAGCTCAAGTTACCTGTAGATGTTGCGTGGAGAGAGCAGATCCCACTGGCTTGGTTTTGACCCAACACTGAACAAAATTATCCAGAGCGCCGGCGACCAGGTAGCACAGAAGCGCATTTTGAAGCTCATTGCTGAATTCTAGGCGGCTACCAAGACGCTCTGCAATGACGAGACAAAACTCGATAACACAAATAAAAACTTGCTATGAAACTTCTTTTAAGAAGCCATTATTGTTAGAGGTTAATTTCCTAAAGAAGTTGTCGAGGAACACGTAACTTCAAAAACCTAAACATCAAAGGATGTCCAAACGTAGTATGCTAGATCGAATAAATTTTCATGTCATGAGAATTTAGAATAAAAATTTTAGCCTGAACTCACGCAAGAGCTGCGGCCTGAGCTCAGCAGGCGCGTGGTTGATGACCGTCACGACGACCTCCTTCCAGTTGTCGAGGGAGCACTGAGCCACTACGGCGTCCAGGTCCGTCTTCACCACGGCTGCCGTCACGCCACACAGCGCATCGCTGTCGCTCTCCAGGCACAGCACGCGGTCGCGTGTCTAAGTAATTAGTTAACATTTGTTTATTATAGATCAGAGAAGACATCATCAGGTGTTGTATAATACGAGTAAATGAGTAAATGCACATCTAAGAACAACTTCACTAGTTTAATCTACTTATAAAATAAGTCATCGTCAGGTTTGATCTATGGTTAAGTAACAAATGTAAAAACTTGAATTGGGGAGCATCTATAACATTGCAGCCAGCATCAAATAAAATTCAGTCTTTTCGCAAGAAAAAACCTAATAGAAAGGTAAAAGAAAGGGAAATGATCTGGTATTTTTAGTTTAAAATATAATAATAAATATGAGTTGATCCAGTCCGGAGCTGACTTTCTGAGATAATATGGGGGCTAATGTGTACCTATTACTCATAATACACCTATTGATACAGTTCGGGGCTGGCGTGCTGAGACAGTATGAGGGCTAATGTGTATTGCTCTTAATGCACCTTTTGATACAGTTCGGGGCAGGCGTGCTGAGACAGTATGAGGGCTAATGTGTATTGCTCTTAATGCACCTTTTGATACAGTTCGGGGCTGGCGTGCTGAGACAGTATGAGGGCTAATGTGTATTTCGAGTCTTGGAGGCACAAGTCCACGGCCTCGTCTAGCTGCCCTGTGATGATGGCTCGTCGTATGGCTCCTCCAGCACCGTCCGGAGACACGACCACGTGACGACCCTCAGGCCCCGGCGAGTCTGGATCAAGCAGCTGCGAAATGCAACTCAAATGAAAACGATTGCCCTTCCACGCCAAGCTCGTCTTAACAAATTCCATTGTATAACTACTATAATGCATGGCTGCTGAATTCAGTAGTACCTATAGCTGCATGGTATTGAATGCAACTCGAGTGGTTTTAGTCTTAACAAGCCAAGTTAGTCTTGGTATAATCGCAGACTGCTAACACCCTAACTTAAGGTAACGCCAATTTTAGGCAAGACAAACATGGAATAAACATTTGTGGTTCATATATCGTGATATGAACGTTAATTTTAACTCACCTCAGGTTCGGGAGTTTTATCCGACGACTGCGCTGAAGCTATCATCTCAAACTGTTCACTCGGGTCCAACGATCCTGTGCTGCCTTCCTGCTGTACAATAACTAAATGATGTGCCAATTCGGGTAGGGGCAGAATAATGATGCTCAAAATTAGTGCTTGCGGTCAAGACTAATAATTGTCATTATAAATTTAACACTAATAGCATATATGAATGAAAAAGGAACCAAAAGAGACACTGCAGAACTGACAACAGCTACTCAAGCAGAGAAGTATTAATTTCACTAGCACACAAAGCCTAAATATGCAAGTATTTTTATGATGTTGTTATGATGTATTTATATGATGTTTTTATGTTGTGGTTATAGGTGAAATTGAATGTTTGCATTAAACGAAGTTGACAAAAACTCATGTTCTCATATAAGCGACATATTTCTGAACAACATACAATTTTGCTAATATCCTGACAAGAGGATAACTGACAGCAGTATTGAGTGCGCCCATCTGGGCGCTGAGAGCGCTGCTGGGGTCCTCATTGAGAGCGAGAGGCGCAGGGTAGCCCAGCAGGCTGAGGTACTGGACAGCAGCCGCCTCTCCAGCGAGGCCCGCGCTGATGAATTCCCATAATTCCTGTAATGCACAAATACGCACGACTCAGCATTAGGGGCAGCAAGCAAATTATACAATACTGACAATTTTTCAAGACAGCAAGCTAATTTGTTGCAATGTACTGTCTTATTATAGCGAATTTCAAACGGGAAAAATCAAAGACGTTTCATCACAATGAAATATATACTTGTTCTGTGCTACGGTCTAAAGAAGTATCTCTAGCAAGCTTTCTCATTTTTCGGCTCTCTATCTCTGAACAAAAGCATAACTAGTAAGGTCTCCGTTGGGAACTAACTCTCTCGTGATGATCCGTGAGGTCGGCGAGCTTGTCAGCACAGAACTCTCTCTATCTCTGAACAAAAGCATAACTAGTCAGGTCTAGTGAGGTCGGCGAGCTTGTCAGCACAGAACTCTCTCTATCTCTGACCAGAAGCCTAACTAGTCAGGTCTCCTAGGGGAACTAACTCTCTCGTGATCGTCCGTGAGGTCGGCGAGCTTTTCAGCACAGAACTGATGGACGCCGGCGCCACCGAGCGCCGCGAGGAGGTCGTTGCCGCGCTGCACGAGGTCAGGCTCTGTCACCACCTGGCTGATGGTCACAACACCAGAGCCTGCATTCCAGCTCAACAGTTGCCCGCCAAACTGAAAAATCAGCAAACTGTAATCTATAAGGTCCAAAATTTATAAGTTTTAAAACATCCTAAATTAATAAGAAATATTTCTAAACAAACATAACATTTGGAAATTTCAGCGTAATTTTGTTTGTCAAAAAAGAACACTTTGTCAGTGAGAAGAATTTAAACTATCGTAGCTTTGAAGATCAATTCAATGGTTTTCCTTATTGGCATACCAATATTTAACTGGCCATAGTAATAGTCGTTAATGCCATCTTAATAGATTATAAACAAAGGGAAAATGGGATGATGTGACTCCTACTGATTTGCATGCGTGAAGAACATCCATACAACGTTTTTCCTTAAAATTAGCAGTCTTTGTTCAGTTTGTTTTTTGTAGCTTTGTTCTTTGGAGCTACGATAAGTTGCATCAAATGCATAAAAACTCTAATTGAGAACATGAAAGTACCTATACTTGTCACTATGTTTAAATAATTTCTACAAGTCACTTTCTGTAGAAAATGCAACGAGTAAACTAACCCCAAAGGAACAGCCGCTCTTAGAAGGGAAGAAGGCAGGAGGACGCGCCAAATAGACGGTCTGAGGCTGCACTGAAACAGGCGCTTCAGACGGCATCTCCATACCAGGGAAACTGTCAGCAATCGCCGAGAACTGAAACGTAAAAATTATTCAACTACATCTGAACCTCATTACAGAACATAAAATAACGCTTCCCACAGAGGTAACAATTAGAAACAATTTTTATTTTGTGTTAAAGTGTTTTTTACATATGTTCTATATAATTTTACATAAAGCTCTTAGTGATACACTGTTAGAAAAAACGGTGAAAAAACGGTCCCACTGGCGTTCTAGTGGCCGGTGGCCCCGTGAAAATAAACTGTTTCGCCGTTTTTATCAGATGTTTTACGGATTTCTAGTGTTAAATTAGAATAAAAACGGCGAAACGGTGTTTCTTTCACGTGCCGACCGGCCACTGAAACGCCGGTATAATACCGTTAACGGTAATTTTTCTAACAGTGTATGTACATAGGTATATTACGACCCAAATCACACGAGGGTCATTATGATATTGCCAACAGCCGGGTGGGTTTATATTTTTCAATGAAATAATTTGTCAGGAATTAAAAGCCTCACATCCAACACGCAAAGAAAACAACAGCTAGAGAAGTGACCATCATTATAAGGGCCATAACGTTGCCATTGTAAAGGCCATACATGCACCTCAACATTGCGCGAAAGATTGTAACCGCCACCCAGTAGAAAAATGTCAAGAGCCATAACATCGAAATTGCAAGGGCCATAACATCGAAATTACAAGGGCCATAAGCCCATAACATTGAAATTGTAAGAGCCATAACATTGAAATTGGTAGAGCCATAATATTAAAATAATAAGTGCCATGCAGGCACCTTGACATCGCGCGCAGGAGGGTAGCCGCCCCCCAGCAGAGAGAAGACGCTGACTGTGCCATCGACGGTGGCAGAGGCGACGAGTGCGGGGTCGCGGTGACACCAGGCCACGTCGAAGCTCCACTGGTTGTACGATGGCACCTCACACAGCAGCTCAGCCGTACTGGCACTCCAGCACAGCATTCTGTACGTAAAACCAGTTAATTTGTCAGTATCTAATACTCAGAGACTATAAAATGTAATCATCAACATTGTTATATTTTATTCCCAGATGTTGTCCACAGAATGAGTGCAATAAAGAACTGGCATGACGAAATGGACTTGTCAATACTTGTTCGAGTAGTAGAAAAATTATGCTCAACTAAAATAAGTTTTATTGATTCCAGTTCGAAGTAATTTGTTCTCACCTGTTATCCTTGGCAGCAGAGCAAATAATATCATGGTCCTGCATGCACCAGTCAAGTTTTTGCACGCCTCGTTGATGACCATCAAATTGCTTTAAAGGTGCGCTTGCAAATCTCAAATCCCACACCTGAAACAAAAAGGAATCTTCCACAGCTACTCAACTGATGCAATATGAGGATGGACAAAACGACTCTAAACATTACAGTGAAAGACATTGAATAATTTGAACATCAAAATTATTCCATTACTACTCTCGGTCGCTTCGAGTAAATGGTAAGATAAACTAATTTACTTAAATGTTCGCATCAATACTGGGATAATGGCAAAAAGAAATGAATATTCTTTGTAATCCTTGAATGAAAATTAACGAGTACCAAAATGGAAGTAGCCATTAAGCTCAGCTATGGGAGAATCCCAGGACCAAGTATGACAATCAGAAAATTCTCATTGACCATAATTTCAAAGTGGAATACAAATCTTACTTGGCAGACAGGCGTCAGATCATCTTCAGATGCAATAACCATCTGAGTGGCAACAGAAGGATGCCAGCACACAGTGCTCGCCTTCATCTGAAATGGGAATTAATGTTGGAATTTATTACTTAATTAATGCAAGATGCTGAATGAATGACTGAAAGCCATGTTAATACCAGTGGCAGGACTTGGTAGATACAAGCAAAAATTTCTTAAACCAAACCCCAAGATTTGTTCAAGAATATTTCGCATATAAATAAAGATATTCAACATGAATTAATATAAACAGGATTAAGCTCCCATTGAACACTTCTGAATGATCTTTCCCATTTCTAAGATATTGGAGAAGATTATCATCATATGAACAGATACTTTTAGAAGTTTAATACAAATCCAGATTATGAAAAAAACTAAGAAAACCCAGACATCAAGAACTATCGCAATAGACTTGATTAAAATAGCCTATATCATTTCAGCATATCACAAACATTTACATACTAACCCTGTTTCAGTAACAATACAAAAATCTATCAGTATTATCTTACACGGGAGACAGCATCCGAGATCTGTACGATGCTTGTACTTTTACGCAAATCAAAAACAACACAGCGGCCCGCATATGCGCATGCCAGGATGTGCTCCACTTGTCTGTAGAATAATAGGAATATCAATATTTATTCAATGCAGTCCACATATAACATATGTCTGATCATGAGATTATTGTGAAGAAACATGTCACCTGAACACACATGATACTTCATACACTTGGGGATTAGAAGAGTGCATCAATGGTGTCTTCAAATAACCTGTTCCATGCAACACTGGAGACGTCAGAAGCAAGAGTGGCTTTTGTTCCGGGGCTCATAGGTACGGCTGGATCGTTGATATCCCAAATAAAGACCTCACAGTCTTGAGAACCTGATGCCAACAAGTTTGGCTGCAAAATGAGGCTCATTATAAATCTGTAAATGATTTTTTTTATAAAATCATTTTAATCAAGAGAAAATTGAATAGCATTACATACAGCAACACATTAACTTTCTGGATGCGAAGTAACTTGAAGTAAAATTAAAGCCTGACTATCAACCAGAAGTTTGAATACATCAATTGTAACGAGAAGAGCAATGAGAGAAGAATAATTTAACCACCCTGTGTGAGTTTCAAGTATAAACAAAGCAATAATAAATTAATTGAATGCTTCAAAGAAGCTTGCACAGAGAAGGAAAAAGAAATTTAAAAATATTGAATTGAAGAACTTTGAACTACAATGAAAAGAGGCAACAAAAACTTGGAATGAGATGGTAAACACAGCAAATTAAAAGTATAAGAAAAAAGAACTAACCTGGTGCACATTAAAGTCAAGGGCATAGACAGGGCCAGCATGCTTTCCCTCCATGACTTTGATGAGAGAAGCACTGCTGCCAGACATGAGCTGCTTGCCATTGTATAGGTAGATGCCACCGTTGTCCCCAGCACACGCCACTACACCAGCTCCACCAGCCACTTGTTGACCACCAACGCCCCAGACCACATCATTGAATCTGCATACAAGATATCAGCATCACAAGAGAACAACAATTTTGTATGATTTACATTAAATCAACTAGTTACATTGCAATTTTCATCAATAAAGTTATATAGGACGAACATTTTTAAATGAAAAACCAAAGAGCACTCAATGTAATGTTTGTTGGGATGACACTCAAATGTTGACAAGAATGACAAGGAGTGCGCCTCTTTTTTGATGCACTAATCATAAACATGAGCAGTGAAGACTTTATCACAACATGAGCTTGGTGGTGAATCTCAACACAAGTACAGCCTTCTTCCCAAAAGGTTCAATACTGCAGCTGCCAGCAGGACTTTCTAGGAAGCACTGGTGAGCACTTCAAACTCAAATGACAATTTATAGAAACAAATCAGATCTTCTTTAAAATAATGAAAATGCATCTTTAAGCATTTCAGTCTAAGATTGTGTTTGACCTCTTTATTCCTTCTTACTTATTAGTAAAGTAAACATAGCATTTTCAATATTCATAAACTTCAAATGAGAGAACTACTGTAACAAAATTTTAAGTGAAATTTATTTCAACCAATTATAGGACAAATTAAAAGGAAAACTCACTTGGTAACTGCACTGATGGAGCCATCCAGTTTCATAGACAGGTTCTCTTCACCAAGATTCAGAGAATAGACCTACACAAAGAAAAATACATTAGGATCAAGTAAGACTGAAACCCTATTGCCCAATGCAAGCATTTATAATTGTATAATTGTACCAGCATAACTACTCATTTTTGATCTTCCAACCACCTCACAAATGCATCCATTTCCATGAAACTATTCCTCACAGGACCATTTTAATGCAAGATTCTATTCTAAAGTATTCTAATGAATACCATCATTAATAGTAAGAATAACTAATTTTGTAAAACAACTACAATTTTTATTAACTATATCAATACAATGTAAATTTCACCTGAACCAAAGCATTTTTGCTTGTAGGATCTGCATGTTTAGCAGCAGTGGCACATGCAAGGCGTGGAGATTGCAAAGTTGCTGGAGACCAGGCTATAGAGGCTGTGATAGCCACCTCTTTCACTTTCATTGCACTGATGGATCACAAACCCTATCAGCAGCAAAATATTCAGCTCTTGTTTGCTGATCTAGAAAAGAAAATGTATGATGGTTAGACCATAAACTTTGGTAAGATATGATAATTATAATAAAGATATTGGGAAAAAAATTCTGAGAAGGGAGTGATTTTTAATTGGTGCTCAATGCATTTTTAAAAAATGCATTCAATACATATAATCAATACATATAATTTTAAATTCAATACATATAATCTACAACTATAAAAATATATCCACCGTAATTACATTGAGGAACTATAATGACCAACAAACAAGCTTAATCTTAAATTGCATCCATGTCCAATTACAAACTCATTGAGATTGTGCTGCCTGATTGTGCACTTCAGTGAACATTTAGATAGCATTTAATAAGAGGTAATTCATTTAAGAGGAATCTTGCACTTTAAAATTGGCAGAAAAGCTCTAGCTGCCACCCAGAAGGTTGAAATATTCCAAGCCTAGACAAAACTGTGCCATTTTCAGAACTTTCACAAAAAAAAAATTAAGCAAGGGCCATGGGAATGGTTAAAATTATCAAAAAATACGGGCATTTTTTTCATTTAGGCATAATTTGTCAAGTTTCTACCTAATTTCCCAGTTAAGATCTATGATAATGCAAACCAAATTTTTTAAACTGTACAAATTTTTTAATTATTATGTGTGACAGATTTTGGTAAAATATACAAAATTCAATGAGGCTAAGGTTACAAGTAGCCAGCCACTTTTACTATGGAAAATGTCTAATCTCTTAGCTGTGATTGGATTTTTGGAGCCACAATTTCATGAATTTTTGAGCCACAACTCCATTTGTTCGAACTGTTTGAGTGCTTCTAGGGCTCGAACAGCCATTTTTGAGGCACAAACTCATTTGCCAAACCAGAAGTTTGTTTGTCAAGCCATGCACACATATCATGTCAAATATCTGATTTTACCCAAAAAGTTACAACAAAATCATTTTTCTTCACTTGAAAGTCATTTGAGCATGTGTTACAGTGTTTGTCAAGAGAGAAAATAGTACGTTTGGCCTTTGGGTGTCTCTAGTCAAGAGGTAACATTAAGGTGCCACTGTCTAAAGCAAGAACTGACACCCTGATCAATATATATTTATCTATATATATGTATATATACATTGGTAATACCATGACAATTATTAGTTGACATTTTTCAATTAGTTATTGAAGGAAAAAGAACATTTTCTGGCTAGTGGCTACTGCAGGATATTTTGGCAGGAGTGTTGAACTTGTAGTACTAATGCAGATTGTGAAAGTTAAAAATTTTATGAAGCGACATATTTCTGAAGTGCCAACCACAATTTTATCAATCATACAAAAATACATAGGGTAAATGCGGTATATTCCGACATCCTGTGTAATTCCGACACTTCTCAACTTTTTTCCTTTATATTAAGCTTTGTTTAGTTCCACGCATTCATTGATGGTTGAAATAGTGACATCATACTATTGCGTGCCATACTATTACCAAAACACTAGGTCTGGGCCATCTGGCAGGAAAATGTTGAGATCCAAAGAGAGACAGTGCACGTCACCCAGTGAGAACATTGAAAACGTGTCCAAGTTGATAGTTGACCTTGCTCTACCAAATAAAGATAAACTGTTTGTGTAGAAAGAATATTATGGTTTGAGACTTTTAAATAAGTCTGTGAATAGATTAGGAATCCTTCAAGTTTACTTGTATTTGCTGATTTCAAGTGTTAAATAAATTAATAGATGATAAAGTTAAGAGATGGTTTTAGACACATAAAAACTAATTCCAACACAGCTTGGAATTAGACACACACAGCTCGTTCTGAGCTGTGTGCAAAAACTAAAATTTTCTTAATTAAAAGCTTAATATCTCTTAATTGAAAGCCTAATTAAGTAGTGTTCAATATTCAATAGTGTTCAATATTCAATAGTGTTCTAATTCTGAGCTGTTTTGTATTCCAATACAGCTCACACAGCGATAGGAATTCGGACACAAGAGGGTTGGAATTACGAACCAGTTGAGTTTGAAGCGCGGCCGGAATTAGTCTCACAAAATGCCAAATTTAGTCACACACAGCGTCGGAATATATGGATTTGATAGGTTTGCATTCTAAAGGCTTTTAAATACCTAAATATGGCATCAGTTTGTGACGTTTCATTGTTGCTGGCACATAGTGCGGTGTTTTGAGAGTGACCTAGACGTAGAGCAAACAGAACTTGAGTTGTGCATACGGTGATTTTTTATACCTAGCCATTCATTTTTTGCTACGTCCTTAATATGTCGGAATATACCGCTCCAACTTTACGCAAGTGTGCAAAATTTCAGATCGATAGGATAAGTAGAAGTGTGTTAAATTTCAATTATAAGATTTGTAGCAGACAGACAGTGAGACAGACAGACAGACAGCATAGTGACAAACCAGAGATTTTTTATAATCAGTTCATTTCTAATTTCCTTATTTATTCAAGACTTAAACCAATTTCTTATGTAAGATAATGCTGGTATCCTTGATACTTTACTGGTCTACTTATAGGACTCAAAAATGAACTTGAGGGAGAGTCTAAAAAACTCTCTGCTTTGCCACTATGACAGACAGACAAACAAACAAGAAGTGAAGTTAAAGAGAAGTAGGATATTGTAAAAATATGCATTTAAAAATTACTTTTTAAAGACAACACTTCTGAAAAATCCAGTGTCTTGTGTGTTACACATGTTGCGATGTAGGTACAATGAATTTCTAATTTTATTTTCAAATATTGAAAAAAATTATTTTTCAAGACTTTTTTCAAAATTTGAAGATATCAAAATTTGGTACATTTTCAAAATTATTTATTCAGTCAATTGATTCATGCATTGTCTCTGACTTTATGCAATTGTGCAAAAATTTCAGATCAATTGGACATATAGTGGCAAAGCAGAGAGTTTTTTAGACTCTCCCTCAAGTTCATTTTTGAGTCCTATAAGTAGACCAGTAAAGTATCATGCATAGTGGCAAAGCAGAGAGTTTTTTAGACTCTCCCTATTTTCTAAATAGTTGGCCGAAGACTGAGAAATATATTAAATGCAAGAATTTCAATCTAAATGTGTCGGCAAGATCTTCTGAAGGCAAAAATTTGGCTACTGAAGCATCGCCAAAGATCTTGCAATATTCATCCACTCTCTGCACAGTGGGGTATAAGATTTGTAGCTAGCAGACAAAATTATTTTTTGATTTTTTTTAATAATGCAAAAAAAAATTTTTTTAATTTATAAACTCAGCTTTTTGTTCTGTCAATTGATTCATGCATTGTCTCCAACTTTACGCAAGTGTGCCAAATTTCAGATTGATTGGACAGGTAGAAGTGTGTTAAATATTGATTATAATATTTGTAGCAGACAGACAGACAAACAAACAAGAAGTGAAGTTAAAGAGAATAGAGAAGTATTGTAAAAAGGTCTGGTTTGGTCATTCCTACTTAAACCAAGGCTTAAGCTAAGCTAAGGCCTAGGTATCTTGGCATCTAATTTTCCAACCTATCAGAACCTACTGGTTAGTGGCAGTCAACAGTGGCACACTGGCACTGACCGAGTACTGGCTACTAATGACTTGACTTTTCTATCAAAATACTCACTACGTAGTTCTAACAGATTGTTATATAAATTTCGCCCGTGACCCGTCGTCCAATGCAGCTCATAATGGAATCTTTGCCCTTCGGGTGAATTATGAACCAATCAATTTGGTTGAACGCCACTACTTACTTTTGAAGCGACGAAATCATCACAAGCTCCGGAATAACATCGGTTGTTCCGCAATATGTCACTCTACGTGGCTCTCGTTCCTAAGCGCCATCTATGAGAAAAAATAACTCTTTGGGAAAGCTACTCTGAAAAACATAGTGCGAATTTTGCAGTGTTCTATAAAAACTAGGTTAAATGAAAAAAAATTTTAATCATAAGTTATTTGACCAATATTGTAAATTGTACTCACATTTATTAATGAATCAGCTTTCGAAGTGCCTCTTCATCCTCCGTTCAAAATAGTTGTGGTGTTGGCAAAATGAAAAAAAAATCAAGCTAGTCGTTTTAAAATCATGTATGACTTCACCAAAATGTTCTCGTACCTTTAAACGGCTATTTATTTTGATTCCTATTATTGATAAATTCTTTATATTCCTTGCAATTTCTTTTGATTTAGCAGTTACAAAAAGTAAGAATAGTGAAAATAATGCAAAAAAAACTCAATTAGAATCCCTTTATTTAAATAGGTTCAATATGAAAGGAGCTTTATACAACAAAGTTAGACAATTACACAGTAATAAATAAATTACGCTACAAAAAAATAGAGCTATGAAGAGCAGTACACGCGACACTCCACTTTCTTCCGCCCTCCCTTCTCGTAGCTCCACCTCGTCCCATGTAGAGACTCGGTTAAAATATAATCAATATAATTATTGATTTCAATCATTTTCTTCTCATTTATTAATTTCACATGATTCGCATAGTTTCTTAACGATGAAAAATAAAAAAAAATACGAAACAGCAATATAAAGATATGCAAGTTAAGTAGATTACTGAAAAAGAACAATTTAAAACATGCATAAACGAATCCAAGAAATGACATTCACAGGAGAATCATCTTCCGTGACATCAGAAGATCACTCCTAGCACCTGCAGAGCTAGCCATGCCATATTGGTGTTCTGAAACACTTTATTGTCCCCTAACTAACTGGTAAATATTTAAAAGACAATGAGGTTATTTCTTACATTTCAAAACACCATCATGTCAACAGTGAACAATCCAACATTTCATGATTTTGGAGCGTAATGTCCATTGAATACTTGTGCCCTGCCACGATATAATGAAGCTGAAGCAGGCGAGCTGAAACTTTCAGCTTTGATTACGGCAATAAAATATCTCGTTTAGATTAGTAAAATAACGCTACAGCTTCCAAATAAAGTAACTGAAAATTCGCTGCCAGAAAGCTAACTGAAACGAAGTTTTCACTGACCAGGCACAATTATGGATTAAGGAAATGTTTCATAGAACTTTTCCTGCAGCATAGAACCTTCACCGAGACTCATTTCGGCAATTAAACGTTGAAACAGTAAATCGGCAGGTAATAGTTATTACTGAGGTAGAAATTTGAAAATACGCATCATAATATCATGGATTTGATACAAATGATAATTCTAAACCTGCGAGGCACAGAATAAAATTCGCTCACGAGTTACTAAAGAAATCAGTATACCAACACTGAGAAAATCCGAGTAAAGATTTGTACGAAAACGAACAAGCTTGCCACGTTATATGACCAGAGAAGATTGAACAGAAAACGCCCTCAATAAGCGTATATTACCGAATTAGAAACACGGCACAGTAGTAAACTGGTACAGAGAGTACTTTAGGATCGATGGTTTGCTATTACGATTACGTTAAATTAGACAAAAAGAGGAGCAGCAAAGGATCTTTCAAATTTAGTACACGTGGATTTATATTGTTTAAAAACAAATGATCATGAATAGTGAATGTTCCAACTGCAACACATCGTCTTACAGGAACAGCAGTTTTAATGAGTAGCTGCACAGAGGAACCGAGTCATGATGCAGCAATTCAGAGACATCGTACATGGTTGCTTGCATGATGACACTCAAGTAGGACGACTAACAAACATAAGGTCACTTGTTTCCTTACGATGACATCAAGTCATGAATAGCCTACTGACACTTAATATTACCTAACGCAGGCTACTGTAATGAATTTTATTGAGTATGACCCGCAACAGCCTAACGAGAAGTTGTTTATTAATCTGCATATAAGATTTACACTATGTACAAAGAGATTAGCTAGTTCGTAAATAAGTGATAATTCGAAGGTCTCAGGTTAGATGTACAGAGTGACGCATGAGCGTGAGGGTTGTGTGGCGGGAACGCCGCACCACACGACCACGACCAACTAGAGTTTGATACCTAAAATGAGGCTGCTAGTGGAGCTGTCTCTTTGGTTTCAGTGATGCACTCACGTGCATCCTCGCATTATTACTTCCAGGCAGAGGATTCCAACAGCTACGTCGAACAAGTATGTTATTATTGTACTAGAAAATCATTACAATTACATTTAACATTCAACCTTCCGTGACATTGTGAGGAGTTTTGAAGGAAAAGAAAAACTATTTCTGGCGACATGGATCAATTGCCAAGAAGACATTCGTTGGAAGATGACGCTTCAGCTAAGAATTTAGGGTAGTGACGCCAGTTAATTTTATCAGCCCGACAAGAGCGCCGTCCGCTGCAGCAGGGTGCAGCTGAGAGCTCTCTGTAATTAACATACCCGTAATGAGAGTGCACAGCTGCCGCTACAGTGTCACCAACGTTCATCTCTGGGGCATCTGAAGAACAAACTGCGACGTCAGACGAGGTTTTGCTGTGGTTATTTGTTGACGTCACAATGTTAGAACAACAGAATTTAATGTTAGTAGCTGATTTGCTACGGTTGGTTAAAATTAAAGTAACCTCAGAACTTGATATGCTTGAATTCGACTGAGAAGTGTTACTGCTGGCTGTCGCGATGCTCAAGTTGGGAATACCGTCGGCGATTGAATTAGACGGAGACGTAGTACTAGTACCATCAGTGAGAGTATTATTTGATAGCATGTTATCATCGCAAAGATAATTCACGTAACAGTTGCGCTTGTTATTAGGAACATCATTTTCATCAGAAAATAAGGCTGAAGATGATACATGCCTCAAATAATTCCAGGAAGTTAGTAAATTCACCCGTGCAACTTCATGTGAGCGAAAATTCGAACACCCAACACTTGAGTAGTTTACTGATTTGCGTTTGAACTTCCGCAAACACCGCGACTTATGAGCGACAGGTACTCGAAGACACAATTCCTCGTCATCCAAAGAGCTGGGAGATGGTAGTAACCTCGATGAAGTAGAGTACTCGTCTGAATGATTCAGCCGGCACAGCTGCTTCTTGATCTTCGCTCGGCAGCGGCTGCGTAGCAAGTGGATGCAACGTGACAGTTTCTTGCTTTTGATGCCAACCCGAAGGCGTCCACAATGAACGCGAGAACTTGGCTTCCTCTTCGACATGGGCCGTTGAGGAAGAGCTAAATATGGCACTGAGAAAGAGCCTTCCTTTCGACGAGAATGATTGAAATTAATTAACTTGATATGACTCAAGACCGAGCCTACACAAGGACTGGCAGGACCAGACAATCTAAACAATGACGGTATCTTGAGAAAGAAATGTGCCCCGCGTCGCGGCAGGGGTATGAGCGAGGGTCAGTCGGCTTTACGAATTTGTGCAAAGATGCGGCCCTCATAGATAGGCAAGACTTCTTCATCCTCAGTCATCTCTTCTTGTATCACTCCAAACTCTTCGCAGTGCTTCTTGAAGAAGAACCTGCACAAACCAAGGCGTGTTACACGGCTGTACATCCTTCAAAATTAACAATTAAATGCGCACAACTTCAAAGTGTTCAACACTATATGAGGAATTCACTTTCTACTAATTTAAAAATTTGAAGTGAAATTTCATGGCAAATAGCTTAGAATTCAGCCGAAAGCAGCAACTAATATTCTCTCATCATCGATAAATGCTAGTAATCAATCAAAGAAGTACAAGTTATGAAAACGTGGGTAGGTTTCAAGCCCCAAAATTTTTCGAGAAAACAAAATTTAACTCCTCAGTAAACTTTAAAGTCCTAACAAATAATTTGCTTCACGATTACTCTACTCTTGATTTTGGATCGATTCACTAGATTTTGGTTCGATCACCGAATCGAACTTCTTACATAATAACCAACTTAACGTCCAAAGCTGTTAACTTGGCTACCGTATCAAGTGGTAATACCTGTAGTTGCCGCGCTTGGGCAGATGTTGTTTGAAGCGCTTCAGAGTAATGCTGCGCGCCACGATCTTGATGACAAAAGGAACAGAGTCGTCACAGAAGCTGTACACGACCGTAGTGCTCTCTGTCAGGCAGGAACCATCGCTGCCGCGGCTACAGCTGCTCTGGCCGTCGCTGCCACCACCCCCACCTGGTTCAAGGAACGTGATGTTTTCAACGTTCGAGGTAAATTTAGAGTGAGAAAATCTAAGTTAAACTCACTACATTGCAAATGATAAAAAAATTATCAAACCTAAAACAACCATAATTAACGAGTTATCTAAAACCTGCTGTATTGTTGTTACTTTTGAACTTCTCTATCAGCAAATGAAATAATTGAGTACGGGCATAGTAGATTTAATATATAAATTAATTAAATAAAATAGCCAATCACGTGCCAGTGACCTTTCTGTTGACTGCAATAAAACACAAGCAGCAGGAAAGTCCCATCACACAAATATTACCTACATAAAAAACCTAAATAAAAAGGTGTTAATTTAATTGTTTTTTTAACTCTCATAGCACCCGAAACAAACCTCCTGCCATCATCATTCATCCATAGATTTTCACTATAGACACATGCAAACTTTTGCCCATAAAGTAAAAGATATTTTTGTTTCTGACTTTTATTTGTATTCAACTGGTCATACATTGACAACCATGCAAAATACTCGATGGAAGGTAAGCGAACAGAGAAAATAAACATAACAAGATTCTATGCTCATGCTGTAAAAATTAGATTGAGATCCATGCATGCAAATATTTGTTTACCAAAAAATTATAAAAAATTAAAGGAATATAATGACTGACATACTTGCAATTCACATCAACGTAAATATTATAATTGAAAGCTCAACGATAGCACCAGGTTTAGATGGAAATGTTTTCACTTCTTTAAAACTTGAATGTAAACACGGGCATGGGCAGTTTTCTGAGAAATCAGCATTAAAAATGCACAAAATTGCAATCAAAACTCTTGGGAGCTGCTCTATACTGATTCGACGTTTTGTCAAGTATGAGAAAGAACACTTAGGCAAGCAGGAAACACACAAGATAATACAAAAAATTGTTACTATATATAGAATGAATGAAAGATAGAGAAGCACCGAAATATCCCACACCTGTCGTGGACTTATTAGAAGAAGCTTTGATGGGTTTGCGCATAGTGGAGCCGCTGGAGCTGGAAGTGTTACGGTCGCTGGTTGGAGCGTTAGTTGTGGTGATGGTCTTAGTGCCTGAACTGTTAGTGCCACAGCTAGTAATTGCACTAGTGACTGCGCTAGCGCTGGTGGCCCCACCACCTGTCCCACCATAGCGTGACGTGGAGGTCGCGGCTGCAGGGCTCGCGGTGTTGGCGCGTCTGTTGACGTCTCCAGCAGCACCCACAGTGTTTGCAGCTCTAATCGTGCAATAAGAAGATGTTAGTGAAGTCTGTAATTAGAAGCATACAAACAATCTTATTAAACGAAACCTTAGGAAAAAACCTTTCTACAACTAGCATGGCAGTGTACAATGCACTTTGAATAATTCAGAAATGGCTATATGGAATTTAATACAAGTTTTTTTTCAAACAGTACCTGATTTACGACCAAGCCATTTTTGACAGCAAGGTTTGGTAAAGATCTTGACCATTTTAAATTTATTCCTTCAACGCAAAACGTTAAAAGCAAAAGACTCAAGAAACAAGTTTCTAAAGGAAATATAAATTAAAACGAGTGTATGTTATATAACTATTTATACTTGAGGCTATTAATAAAGTTTGCGTTGAATGATTGAGAGAGAATGTAATTGAGAACTTGTACTAACCTGTGCCGTCGCCGCAAGTGATCAGGTGGGGCGCCGACCTGCTGTTGCTGCTGCGGCTGCCAGCGACCGGTGCTGGAGCTCGAGTCACACCTACAACAGTTGAGTGTAATAATTTATTTAAAAAAATGCAAGCAGCAAAAAACAGCCAGAATGAACGCTGGACCCCCCAAAAAATAAACGAGCCAAGCAAGAGGAGACGAAGTTCAGAGGTCAATGCATTGGTGAGCAATATAAGAACATGACTGAGAAATGAGGCCATTAAGGTCGTATAAAAAAGAGCTTGGGAGGAGTTGTGAAGAAAAAATTTCATTCGGTCTGGCAGGCTGCTGCCTTGCCTGATCCGTAACCTTAACTGGAAATATTACAAGCCCTAAGTATGTCAGTTCAAAGAAAACGACATAACGATGAAACTATTTTTCCCAACCTGACAGAGTTGGGAATGAACGTCCTGTCATCCGCAGGTTCCCTCAAGCTCTGCGTCAGTTTCCTGCCGCTGCTGTCACTCGTGTCTTGCAGCCACGTCTCCACTCTGCAGGTGATGCATTGTAATCATTACTGAGATCCAACATGACAGATAGTAGTAAGCGAGTTTCAATAATATGAGAAACAAAAATCATGCTTTTCCTGGAGGTCTAGAAAATATTTCTGCTTTCCAACAATAATTCAGAACAAAGGCTCATTAGTTCAAAATCTGCCAATTGATTGGAATAACATTCGAGTGGTGAAAACACTAAGAATAAGTTGGTGATAATACCTCTGGTGGACAGACGAGGGCTGCGTGGTAGTGAGCAGGGAATGCCTCGAGTCAGAGATGACGGAGACGCCAGAGTCTGTGAGCTCTGAGCCACCTCCTCCTGTGGTGCGGCCACGGCTGCCGCTGCCGCTACTGCTGGGGTAGCGCTCACTGCCGCTGCCTGAACATCATTACGTCTACTTCAGCATTCATGATTAGAATGATAACAGTCGTGTAATTATGTCAAGTCCCAAATATCACGCAGAAAGAAAGTAATTTTGAATCTAGACACTATATTGACGACCATTTCTCCATTGAAGTTAGACTGAAGCAAGGCACCTCATATCCACAATTCAATTATTAATAATAGGTCAGATGAAATTCATTCTTATCTTATTTTTAAAGTCGCTTATAATGATGATTCTGAAAAGTCATCCTAGATTTTTTCATGCAGGAGAAAGTGTTTTAGAGAAACAAGTAGCCAAAGTTTCTTCTCAACAACCAAAATCAAACAAAATCCATAGCTACAAAACAAAACTAATTTTTTTTCAACCTGATACAATAATAAAACTTGCAAATTTAAAAACAAACATTTCATTAAAAAAAGGCAATCATTTGAAAAATTATAGTTCTGCACGGAAAAATAAAGGTTGGAAAATATAAACACACAATGCTAAAGAGCTATGAAGTACTCGTACAAAGGCAACTACAAGCTAGAATAACAGTCACCAGCACAGGAGTCCATCATGTTCTCTGGAACTGATCGCGTCTTGGAGACGCCGCTTGGCTGATGCCGTCGTCCGGTGCGCGCGCTGCTCTCACGGAAGTCTGGCACGGTGCCAGAGTCAGACGAGAACGCTCCGTACACATCCATGCTCTGGTACATTTATAAGGTTAGATACTTAAGTATATAAATAATGAGCACTCATATACGAGAGTCTACCGGTATGTCTACAGCAGGAACGGAACGAAAGATCGAAAGAATACACCTCCATTTCAGTCACAGTAACACATCATTTGGTGCTTCATACGAAATACAAACTTTATCGCACAATGGAAGTTCCTTAAATAGATAAAAAGAACGTTTTTTTTTGTCTTCAAAACATCAACTTTGTGAGAAAAAAATGTTTCAAGCCAAGTAATGAAAAGAGTTCAAACTTTGTGTTACCGAAGGAGACAAAAAAGAAAATGAACTCGTTCCTCATCAAGATGAGCAAATAGATTTTCCATGCTAAGGAGTTGAGATCTCAAATCTTCAACTTACGAATTTCATTACCTATTTTCCATGAGTACAATTACAATCACAAACATCATTGTAAGTTTGTAACAATAGCTTATTAGTTGTACAGCACAAAACTGAAGTTTGGTGCCTGAAATGCATTTTTTATTCTAAACTAAATATAAAAATAAATGAAGATATATATGACGCATGCCTCAATGTGAAGATGCATTGACTAGAACTGACGTTCTGATCCCTGGAGCGGAGATGGTGCAAGCTTCTGCTGGGGGGCATGGAAGGAGAGGCGGGGTAATCGGTGTAGGGTGACGTCCCTGACAGGGGGTATTGATGCTCCGCCTTCTGCGACTGCTGGACTAGACCTTGGTAGTTGGAGCTCCTGAAGGGGGTTTTGCTGCTCTTGTTAGGGACGTGAGACGCTTTGTTCTTGGTAACGAGAGGCGCGTTGGAGGCGTTAGCGTTGTAGTTGAGGAAGTGGTGATGGTGGTGGTGCAGGGGCGCCGTGGTGCGGTACGACATCATGCGAGGAGGGCTGGAAGGGAAACAGACTGGAGAGCCGCGGCTGCTGTCCTGCCAAACCCGCGATACGTGCTGGTCTGTTCAAACAGGTTACATATCACACTTCTGGTCTCTACAAGTTACAAATGACTGCAAGGCTTTGGGTTAATATCATATTGATGAGATCTGACACTGAACACACGTAAATCGCTTTGAAAAATATCAAAATCTGCACTTAATATAAGATTAAAGTGTTAAAGGTTATTATAATATAAGGTTTTTAAAGGTTAAACCCTACAAAATTACTGTTGAAGGTTAGGTTAGGTTAGGTTGAAAGTTTAGCCAACTAACTAGTAACAAAAGCTGCATAGTCACGTATCAAAAAATTGAAGCAAAGAATATGGCTTTAAGGATTGTCTGTTAAGAAATAAGAGTTTAGCTTATGGATTGTCAGTTAAGAAATAAGAGTTCAGCTTATGGATTTTATGTTAATGAATAAGAGTTCAGCTTATGGATTTTATGTTAATAAATAAGAGTTCAGCTTATGGATTTTATGTTAATAAATAAGAGTTCAGCTTATGGAATGTCAGTTAAGAAATAAGAGTTCAGCTTATAGATTGCTTATCTAGAAACAACAGCGACTTCGACGCACCTAATATGGCCTGCTCCGAGACGTCGTCATCAAGCGGGATTTTCTCCATGATTTTGTTCATGAGGACGGAGGGCGGCAGGGAGTTGACGGCGTGCTCTCTGCGGTACACGTCAGCCGAGCCCTCGCTCTGAAACACAACATATTTCTTAGTTGATGCTAAACGAACATCTTGCAATTCATGCAATATATCTCGTAATGTCCAAAAAAATCTTGTGGTGTAGTATATTACATTCATTTGTTGCTGTAAGAAAAAACATTTATTTTGTATAGTATATTGAATTTTTTTTTTTGTTAATGTCTTAAGAATGTGTTGTATGTTGTATTGTTTTTAGTATATTAAACGGTTTTTGACAGAACAGAAGATGTAATATTCTGAACAATCTTCGGTCATGATGAACACTAACACTACTAGGTGAACGCACATTCATTCACATTACATCACTAATTTTCATGCTAGGCTCGTCAATTAACCTGGTAAGTGAAAAAGAGCGTATACCGGATCTCTTGCATTCCTTTATTCCCTTATACTTCCCATGCATTTGCGGCAAAAATTATCCACTGAGTACATTCATTCCAAATAAGCCGAGTACAGAAGCATATGCAAAACTCCTGTATTGCCTTATTCTTCAACACTTCACATGCATTCAGAGCTCATTCCTCAATATCCTCATGCGCTCGGCACATTCATTCCATCAAAGCTGGATATAAAAGCGTATGCTAACCTCCTGTATTTTCTTGAAGGCGCGCTGCACCTTCTCATTGCCCTCTCTCTTGCGCAGCACGGCCTCCAGCTTCTCCGTGAGCACTCGCGCGAACTGCTCGGGGTGCTTGGCGAGGTTCGTGCTGGGACACACGGGCAGCTGAGTTCGGGGCACCACGAACGACGCTGTTCCACCTGCACACCCAGCCATGGTTAGTATCTTCAAGGCTGACTTTATCAGAACGTGCTTAAAAACGATCGCGATACTGTTCTACCTCTTGCCACCACAGCACTGATAAATATCCATAACTAACACGTTTATCGGAGCGCGTTTAAAACAATTATGATACTGTCGCCACTCCAGCGAGCAGTGCTTCAGGCTAAAAACGCCCTACAGAACGAGTACAGCGATAGTATCTCTCACGGCTTCATCGCAGAGACACCATTAATTCCTAGGTAAGAAAGTACCAGTAAAGCATGGGAATCATGTCAATATTGACACTAGTTTCTTACAGCAAAAGTGCCAGAGCATCGGAAGCATATTGACACGCCGAGTAGCGTTCACAACTAATTATAAGCAGATCACTGTAGATCTCCAAAGGTAGTTGCATGCAGGCATTACATTTCATTGGCTTCGACAACTCGGATTTCTTAATGACAATTTTAAACATCAGGAGCAAAATTCAAACAAAGATGTATATAATCGAACACATTCTAAATCGATCTATATAAGGAGAAAAACGTTCTAGGTGATAAACAACACTAGGTTAGGCATCCAATGTGTGTCGACGCCCTCATAACCAATAGTAAAACATTAAGAGAGTAATTACATGAAACTAATAACTGAAAGTATTTAGAGGTAAGTAATAAAATGTGTATCATACCAGCGGACGCTAAATAGGACTGTTGCTGCTTGTGTTTGAGGCGGAGTTCTTCATTGAGACGAAGGTTGTCCTTGAGCAACATCTTCTCCTTCCTGGCCAGCTTGCTGGAGCTGCCACAGTAGCCCGTGTCTCCGTCACTGTTTACATTAAAACAACATGTGTCTCATTTAGCCGACTAAGAACTTAATTCTAATCGAAATACATAGTACGTGATATTGAACTCATCCTGAGTAAGATTTAACCTCGAAATTTTATCATCTTTATACATAAACTATAATTCAGTATATTTCACATCGTGCGATGACTCATCACGATTTTTAAAGCTTCTCACAAATGGAATAAACAAAATTAAGTATGCAGGTGTAGCAAGCGGGGTTGTAAAGTGAACGATGAACGAAGCACCGGATAAGGGAGAAGAAAACATCAATTTGAATAGCATGCATAAGTAAAGCAAATAAGTGCAATTGAATAATCTTAAAATAAACCTTGCCCACCTTCAGCCAGTGAAACTCATACCTTGATTAAAGATAAACCGTAAACCAACCCACGTTTCTGAAGTTGAATATAAAAAAAAAGCTACCAGAGAGATACTCAATTTGAAATAGGAACATTAAATGCTTTGATAATACTGAAAAGATTCAGGGTCGGTGATCCAAGGTGACATAGAAGATGGAATAGATTTAACCTTCACTAGAATACTCACACGCAGTGCAGTCAGGGCTCAGACTAGAGAGCATTAATTTACTGCAACGCATATTCTTTTTTTCAAGGACCTAGAATATTAAGAAAAACACTCGCTATACTTTAGTGATTAATTTTTCGTGTGGTACTTGCCATTACGTGTAGACCAGACAAGGCACTACTTCTCTGACAAGCAAATTCATACAGCGCCGGCACCCACTGCTTCGTCACCTCATCACAAACATTAAAACATCACATCACATTAAAACCGATTGGACTGGTTAGCACCAATGTCTCATCTTCATAAAACTTCACGATTGTGTTTGTTATTTAATACTCACATTGAGCCGTCAGTATAGCTCCTGGTGTCGTCAGTATAGGCACCAGAGCTGACACTCTGTCTCTCGGAGTCCTGTCTGCTAGTGTAGTGGCCCTTAGCAAAACTGGCGTGGTAAGGGTTCAAGCCGCCGCGTGCACCTCTACAGAGCAGCGACAACAACAAGCGTTACTAACAGTCAGTGGAGGACATGCAAGGAGGTATTGCCGGTGTATAAAGACATGGGTCAGCTTCAGTCCCACTCAAGCTAATGTTTGTCTTGCGACAAGATCCAAACATACAATGGCTTGTATCAGACGGTGAACATGACCCATTTGAGCGACAAGTCACGAAATGCGAGTCAGAAATATTCAAACGTGCAAGTCGGTTTCAAGGAGAATTGGGTGAGGTAAACTTGCTACCTGCGTGATAAAGAGGATACTAAGACACCAATGCCTGCTAACAATCGAACCTGAACAAGAAGAATGCAAGTGCGACTCCTAGGTATTTGAAAGTAATGCATGCACGGACACTTAGGCAACTTAAAAAAATATGAACTCAGTCAAGATATTAGAAAAAATTGTACTTGTGTGTAATTTAAATTATAATACAAGTTATTTACATATTGTCAATAATTGCAAATATTGATGAGTGAGCAATAAGCAAAGACCAGCATGACTTGAAACGCCGACAGATTCCAAAGTGTAACCCTGAAAAGAGATTATTTTCCGAGTGTAGTTCAAGGGTCGCGAGCAGCTCTCAAGCCCAGGCTATCAAGAGAACTGAGAGTTGTTTAGCGCATTTGTTGGCCAGGATGAGGAAGAAGGAAAATCAATGCCGTTTGTGAAAGAAATTCAAAGTGTAATTGATTAATTTGTAATAGATTCATTTAGCAGGTAAATGTTTAAACGGAATATTGAGTAACGGTAACCAGGAGATGTGCTGCAATATGAGAGAATAAGCTTAAATTAAAATATATAATTCAGTCCACAAGTTGACTGTGTATTCAAATAACAAAGTAGTAATAAAATTCGGTGAATATTGCTGCAGATGGAAGCACATGACAAACATGCACTCAAACGTACATTAAGAACAGGTTTACTAATTAGGTTTGCTGAATTGATTCGTGTAAAACACCCGAAAAATGAATTTAATTCACGTGAAGTGAAATCAACTGAAGTGCGACATGAGGTGAAGCTACTCACTGCTTGTATCCAACAGGAGCCGCCCTTTGGAAGGCCGTGGCCGCCAGGTTCTTGGAGGACAATTGGGGCCTCTTGGCTGCTGAAGGTACAAGGCACATGAGGTCGTCCTCTGGAGTGCCTCTGAGTCCGCTTGAAAGGAGCTTCATGCATCCTGGCGGCGCGATGGCTGGGAGAGATGTTGGTGTTTCATGTTCATAGAGAGTGGGGAGCGCGCCGGGACTGTGGCCCCACTTGAGGTTAGCGGTAGAACAGTAGCCGCTTTGGAGGCTGGAGCTCCCCAAACAATGGTCTTCACTTTGCTTCGGGTAGTATTGTGAACTGAAGCCAAGGTTCTGGTTTTGTTGCAGTAAATTGCCTTGGTTACGACGTTCGTGATCACTCAAGTCTAAAAGCTTTTGCTGCTCTGCATAATAGAGCTGCAGCTGCTCTACATACATCTGTGACTGCAGGAAGACAGGGTATGAAGTTTCTCGTAGAAAATCCAGGGCTTCCCGCTGAGCCACACGGAACATGTCTGCAGACAGATCACCTTGATGGATCTTCTCAGCTAAATCCGCGTGCGTTTCAGGAGAGACACGCACATTATAATTACGGATAAATTTCTTCCATATCAATGGTAGGAGTTGTCTCAAATTCTCGGACGGCTGACGTTCTAAACCTTTACATGCAAAGAAAAAATCTAGGGTATTGCAGCAGCCGTTCTCTTCCTTAAGGAAATTCATAAAAACTGAAACTCCATTGGGGTCACTGAGCAGATGGTCGATTGACTGTGACCACTCCCGAGGGTTGCTAGACACGTTACTGCCACAGCTGCTGCTGCCTTCGAGGGATCCTCCCACACCTCCACTCCCGGTCTCGGGGCTCTCTCCTTCCCCAGACCCTTCCACAGCAGGGCATTCTCCCCAACCTTCACCTGCAACAACACAAAGTTACACTCTAGCAACAAGAGGGCCTTCACGGATGACACACTAAAAAACAAATGACCAGTAAGCACTGTATTTATTTCTGTTATGGAGACTTACTCTTCTAGATGAATGCTAAAGTATAACATATATTCTTTTTCATTTTTTGATTATGTTAAACCATCAAAAAAGCCTCGATTATCACCTTGCATTAGGATATTGTGTTCTGCACCAAAGTCTTCTTCTTCTCCAATCTTTTGCTCTTCTCCCAAGACAGGAGGTCGGGTCTCGCCACACGTTGCCCCTTCGGTGGAAGAAAATAATTGGTCTTTGTCGATGCCACGACCACTGAGGCCAAGGTCGTACAGAGCTGCACACACCTCTTCTTCTGCTTGCTGCCAACATACCGCAGGCACCAATACACTGCTGCCCAGTCCTAAAATGTCACTAGAGCTTATTTTGGGCGTGGTCTGATGAGGCTCTTGTGCAAGAACCCCACTCTTCAAACCTATGCAAGTAGAGTTTGGTAATGAAGAAGTATTCGCAGAAGAGGAAATTACTGGACTGGCACTTCTGCATGAAGCGCTTGCTGGGCCACAGGCAGTGGGCTCCAGGCTAGTTGAGATTATCACAGCACTGCTCGAGTTAACACTAAAACTAATTGACTTGTTTTCAATATTAACCCCCGATGACTCTAATTCTTTGGATAAAGTGTTGAATGAACTAGACACATGGAGCACTTGAGCAGGTTTAGTCACAGGTGACAATGGTGTGTTGAAAGAAGCAGAGGTTGTGGGAGAACCCAACAACAAGTTGCTTGAAGGTTCAGTGTAAGATGCAGCAGCAGTAGCAGGAGTGGAGGCTGGTGGCGATAAAAGACTTCTACTGCTGCTCATCTTGCCACCATGAGGGCTGGAGCATTGGGCAGCACCCAGTACCACATCACGACCAGACACACCTCGTGCCTCTGCAAGAGGTTGTATTCATCAGTACTACAATGGTAAAAGCAACCTAATATAGTAGAGCAAACACATGGAAAGTTTATGGTCTATGTCTGGAATTAACTAGGTCCAGATCTTCATTTCTTGATACAGTACAACTAAAAAATTTAATTGAATACCGGTAACTTTTTTAAAACCAAGTATGTATTCTATAATATATATATAGTTATTTATTTATGTGTTTGAAGCCAGATATTGGAAATTTATACAGATCATTGGTGTGCACCTCCACAACACCCACTTGTATTTTAAATCTACCTTTGGATACTTTTGATATCATAAAATCTGAAATTTTAGACTTAGATGGAAATAAGCAAATGAAATAAACATATTTGGTGCACCACAAAAAGTATACGAAATTTTATCTCAATTTGCATGCATGGAACCCAAATTGGACAGCACCAGTGCTAGATAAACCAGCTGTTTAACCCACAAAACAGACAATAATATGATACTATCCTGCACAATACACTCGTTCAATGCCAAGTTTGCCTGCTCAATAATTGAATAATTAGAGGGTGAGAGCACATTTGTAAATTTTAAGCTGAAATCTATATAGGTGTATATGTGCAGACAATAATAACACATGTATGCAGTATGTACTCATAATATCAGAAAATTATCTAACTAAAGTTTTATTTTTAATCAATAAAAACAGGGTTGCTTCAAGAAATGGAAATAAAATATTTACAATAGATGTAGTAATTTCAATTTTTCTTTTTGTATGAAAAAAGTTTATTGCCTCATATTAATAGAGTACCGTAAAATGGGGTAACTTTGACCGGCGGGGTAACTTTGACCACTTTTCACTTTTTTAACAAAAACCCCCAAAACTCAAAAATGATTCGACATAGAAAAATTTTGTCAATGGCCAATCAAAGGCCTAATACTAAGGCTACGTAACACAATAGAAAGATTTAAAAAGTTTACATATCTAATAGGTTAAAAAATTAAAAATGTGACCCACAAAAAAGAGCTATTATTCAAAGCCTGTCGGAGTACCCCCTCCAATTTTTATATTTTTTGGTAAAATAACTCCAGGTTTTGATGCATTGTAGTAGAACTCTTCTAGTTACATATGCAAAAGACAAATTTTAGGAAAGTGTCATAGTTTGCAAATGGGGGGCGCTGCCCCCCAATGGGGTAACTTTGACCACCTAATGGCAGCCGTGACGGGGTAACATTGACCGGCTTGGAAATTTTAAAATTACCATAGGTACCTATATAACATAGTTATTTTATGTTTGATACACCTATTAATGTTTTTTTCTTCATGTTTCAGACTCTACAGAGTCTTATATATGGTAATTTTAACTTAATTTCCAAACCGGTCAATGTTACCCCGTCATGGCTGCCATTAGGTGGTCACATTTCGCCCATTTGGGGGCGGCGCCCCCCATTTGCAAACTATGACACTTTCCTAAAATTTTTCTTTTGCATATGTAACTTGAAGAGTTCTACTACAATGCATGGAGTTATTTGGAGTTATTTTACCAAAAAATAAAATTGATTTTACCACCCGGTCAAAGAAACCCCAAGAGCTGGGGTAACAAAGACCATCACTTTTTTTAAATTACATCAAAACTATGAGCTGCAGGAGCCAGCAATTTATGGTGAGTAAAGCTAGAGTATAGACCTGTATTTTGCATGTTTCAATTTAAGTTTAACATATCTAGTAAAAAAAATGGCAAAAAAATGGCATAGTTTGAATGGGAGCTGGTTCAATTGTAATGACATTAATCTGAGAATTATTAAGATAGGTGGAATGAAAATTTGAATATTGGATTTTGAAATCTTACGGATTATTCATTGTGAGTAATGCCAGGATTTTCCTTCTGGTTTACAATTAAATGAGCATCAGATAAGCATCTGAAATTTATGTCTTGATGTACATATTTGTGGCAATGACCAAAAAATGTATTACACAAGTATATATACGTATATATACTTGAATGAGACAGATTTTTGGGGAATATTAATGGAAAGGGTATTATACTTTATTAAACACTTTTATAAGTAAATAAGTTTCTGTTTTTTTTCAAATTAATGCATCATTGTAACTATAGAAATAAAGTGAATCTGAAGAAAATAAAAATGTAAGGGAAATAAAGCCTAGCAACCTTGAATTCAAACATCCACACCACAAGAGATCATAATATGAAAACCCCACTGATAATAAGAGTCAATCACATAACACAGTGAGGATTGGTTTGAAAATATCTATTACTGGAAAAGCAATGAGAGATAATAAAGAGATTGTTTGAAATTAAAACATAATTAAGATATTTCTATTCTTCTCACCAATCCAGTAGATGCCAGGTTCCCACACACAAAGACCGATCAATAATTTTTCAGTGACCTGATTCTCCGACATTATCATGGGCAAATTTCAAGATTTTAAATCAATTCATCAAATAATAACATGTCAGATCATCAGACTTCAAAATAACATCTCCTAAAATGCTCAAACAATGCAGTGAATGCATATGGAGAGATAAAGGAAGCGTACAAAACTCATGATCTGGCAACGCAGAGCATCCTTTTACAAAAGAGCGGACGCATTAACCACAACCCACCCAACTGCCTCATAAAAATGAACTGCGCATGCGCAGATCAATTGAACTTGGAAGGGAGGGAAATCTCAACAGGCTAGACGAAGGAAACTGGAGCGTCCTTTTTTATCGATCAAGCCCATGCGCAGCGCAATGCGCACAAAACTCACTTCCCCAAAACTTACTTCATGATTACCTTAGCAAGCTACTTATATCCAAACAACAAATGAGGCAAAATTGTTCAAACTTTTGAACCAGACTGAATAAAGCAAAATACAATTTTTAATAAGAAAATGTCAGATTCATGGTCCGTCAACTTGAGCTTTACGAAAGATTCCTTTTATAGGAAATTTTAACAGCACACAAATTCCATCAATACAGAAGATAATAACCTGACAAACTTCATTGTTGAAATAAATTTGAGCAAGGTAGAGAGCAGTTGTGATGAGTCTCAAGTAAACAGCTCATGACAGGAATACAAAGCCCGGGATCAGCTTTAAAAATTCTATAACGGGATCAGGCACGTCAGAAGTCATGCAGTTGGGCCATACAAAAATGACAGCTCCATTAATTTAGAACTATTAAAAAAATCTCAAATTCAATGCAAAATTGGAACTGTATTTTAAATGTTTACAAATTTTAGTCAATGTGTGTATATAAATACTTCAAATTTGGCCAATTTTGGCAAGTTAGAGAGCCATGGGAGTGAAGGCAAATTTGATGGACAGGTAAAAACTACCTGAGGCAACAATAGGCTTATTAGATGACCCTAAGCAGGGATCTCAGACCTACCCTCCACTTCTTTCAAAATTGAAACCTGTTATTAAAGGAAGTTTATACTTTTCATATAAAATTAGAACAATCATCATCTCAATATAATGTGTAATTATTATCAACAAGCAAGTGAATAAAAATTTGAATTAGAAGTTTTACTCTATGGATCAAAATACAAATAAAAACATATGATGAATAAATTTCAAGATGAATATCTCAAGATGACACAACTTACCTGAGCTTTTAGCTGATTCTTGAAGGTGAAAAATTGTCGCAGCTTGACAATCACAGTCCACGGATGAGAAACACATTCATTATTTTACAATGCGCAACTTGGAAAATTAAATCTTCACTTAGCTAATTTCATTTAATTCTCTGCTGATAGCTTATAAAAGTTTTTCAGTTATGGAGGTCCAAGTTTGAGCTCACAATGCAGACAATAGTTCATAAGTAGAGACCCAGAAGCATTGTTGTGATATTGGTGGTGTAGACTGCAGGACTGGTAGGATCTCTGGAGCTCTGTTGGAGAGAAAATCTCAATATTATTACTCTGAACTATTTTATATACGTAATTCTTTTATTTAAATATTCAATCATGTTTTAAATTTTGAGCAGGCATTGATAAAAACTACAAAAAAAAATAAGGATAACTAGCAATGCTGTATTTTTTTGTCATATCATCTTGACAAAGAAGGGAAATTAAATTAAATAGATCTATAATTATTGCTGAACATTGTCAAAATGTGATGTAATCTAAATTTTAGGAGCTTCATTCAGTTGGGAGTAAACTTGAAAATCTTGTGATAAGTTTTCTCAAGATTTTAAAAAACTATAGGTTGATTACCCAAAATGAACAGTAAAGCTCATATCACACACAAATTTCTAAAGAAAACAAAATATTTTCATTAAGACTTTTTGACACTATTTCTTATTCTGTAGACTCAATTAGTTATATCAAGATGTTGATTGTAATAGCCTACATGGCAGAAAGGACTGGAAGAATACCTTGCCAGAATGGCTTACACTAATACAATTAGAAATCTAAATAGAAAGAAAAAAAAATGCCAAGGAAACAGCAAGGACATCAAAATATGTATATTTATATGTACCTTTATGTATACCTAGGTATATAACAGCATGAACAAAAAGGGAAATGATAGCAGGTTATGTGCATATAGAATCAGTGTAAATAAGAATTACATTTTATTGGAGTGTATACAGGCCAGCATGTGACTATGGCAATCCATCATTAATGACAAATGATTTTCAATGAGACAAAATTTCTGTATCATAACAGAAATGATGCATAACCCATAAATATAATAGATAAAAAAATTAGGAATATCAAGATTAGGTACATAAAAATTCTTAAAAAAAGTGAAAATGGTTTCATTTAACCAGCAAAATATAATATTTGATTAATGACAGCAAGCAGTGTGCAGTGCCGAGTGCCGACTTTGATGTTAATTATAGGCCTATTATAGATGATAGTATGCTACAAAATTAAGCAAGTGCAGGCTGTGCAGCAGTGCAGCACATATTGAAAATTGAGGAGAAACTGCAAGTGGAGGACTGGAGGAGCAAAAATGGTCAGCACTAAAATGCTAATGAAGCCATGATGAAGGATAATTCTACTACATGGTGACAAACCAGGCAGAGCAGAAACCTTTTTAGGCTCCTCCGTTCTGAGTCCTAAGTGTGGACTATTCAAGTACTATATCATAGATATCATCACCATCACATAGATACTGAATACAATTTTAAACTTGATTATAGAATTATTAGAAATGAACTGATATGGTAATTAAAAAAATCTGTCATTAAGAATTTCCAGACATGCTCATCACTGCTGCGGAGTGCTGCCTAATAATTTCCACATGCTGACAAATCTACAAAGCTGAAAGCAAATTCCAGCTGGCAATTTCTATAAATCTCATATGAAAAGATAATTTTCACCTACAAATTTTATATAGGCCTAAGTCTGCTCTACATGAATTAAATCTAATGAGACTTGCATCAAAAACTTATTTCATCATGAATATAGGCTAACTAGATATAAGACTCTCACTCTCTTTTAGTATTAGAAAAAAAAAGATTAGCCTAGCCTAGTCATAAGTCAGAAGTCACTATTAAAATTTTCATACCAAATGAATGAAGCATCTTTGTTTTTTTACCTTTATGAATAAATTAAATTTTTTTTAGAACAGAAACAGAATACCTAAACATCTGTGATAAACTCAGAGCTTTTTTAGATTTATCATTTTTCTTTTTTAATTTAGCCTACCTAAACCTACTCTAAATTTAAACCAATATCTTATAATATTAGGTCTGGTATCCATGATACTTCACTGGTCTCATTATCATAGGACTCAAAATTGAACTTGAAGAAGAGGCTAAAAACTCTGCTTTGTCACCATGTAATAATAATAAATATAAACAGATGAACCTTGAATTAAATGACAGCTAACCTGCGGTGAAGAACAGAAAACCTCAGTCAGCATCGCCGAAGTGTCTTATCATAAGACATAAGCATATTATCGAATTAACGCAACGTACTAGCGATTACAGCGAGGAAAATCTGACATAAAAGAGGGCTGTACTATAACAAAAAAAATATTTTTTACCATGAATTGGTAAATACATTAAGAAACGAGTTAGAACGATGAGCAAGGGCATGGCAGAGCTACACCCCACCCTCCCTAAGGGCCGAACCATAACATTCCACCGTCGCCACGGAGACGCGAGATGGCGCCACCTTACCAGCTCTGGCCATTTGCCAGGGCGGTAAGCAGGCACGGCGAGTACGGCACTCGGTATACCCAGACATTGCGCTAAAATATTACAACTGACCAAATACCAATTATTCAAATCTGGGTTATATTAACGATTTTCCAAAATAATTTTATCGAGGCTGATTATTTTTGCAACAACACGGGAAATTCTCACGGTTGCGCCCTAGTTGCGATGAAATATTGAAAATAGGTACGTATAATAATATTTTTTCTAATGTACGAATGAAGAATTAATCACGACAAGAAGAACCTCAACAAAGTGTTTGTGCTACAAGAATTCCTCAATCATATAGAAAATATTTATTTTGAAACCAATTAAACTAGCCTTACATCGATAAACCTAAATCTATCATCAACTGTATGCCAATCTCAATTCAAGTACTAACAAGTTAACCAAGTTTAATGCCGATATGAATAAAATATATTACACGTCAACGAAATTTATGGCATAACTAATCAATGGCAATAGACAAATGCGTATCAAGGCAATTGTGACATATATTCTGAAGTAAGAAAGAAAGAAATCATACTAAAGAAGTTTAAGAAAAATTATTGAACCTTAAAATGAAATAAGCAGAAAGCAAGACTACACTATCGGTAGGGAGCGACTTATCAGCAGCAGATACGCTGCACTGAACGGGAAGCTGAACGCATAATCCCGGTTCCAGGAAAAGTCAATAAAGCGGGCACAGCAAACATTATCAGCAGAGAGCAAAATCCTCATGGGTTATCCCAATGATAATACGGCAACCGCACAACGGAAGTTAACACACTGTAATATTTTCCTTAACAGTTCAAGCGATGCGAAAGCACTTTACACAGGTACTTTGCAGAACTAAATAATACACGAACAAGAAAATAAAAAATGGTTGAGAAAAAGAAGGAGTCGAATACGAATAAATTGTTTGGGAATGAATTTCAAGCGAAATTTTTCAACTTGCTTTTATTGTCGTCCATTCCGAGTTTTGTTATCACCGCCATGCGCTACGCGTTGAAATTGCAAAGGACGACCAGTTGTGAATTGAACATGGAAGCTCTACACTCTTATGGAACTCAAAACTCGGCCATCGTTGTATCAAAGTCTGCACCACACCTTAAAATTGAAATGATAAAACGGTTCTTCTTATCATCTCGAATGTTGAACATTAACATTAAAGTAGAAAAAGCTAGAATTCTTTTGATGTTAAAAACATGTAATCATAGGCTTTATTCAAGTCATTTAATAGGCATGACAAATATTGACGGGTGGACCTTAACGGAAATTTTGTGCATGCTCTCTATTCGAAGCTTCAGCTGTTCGATGAAGTCCTTCCGAGCCTTCTACGTATGATATATTTAAATTGCGGATCATAAATTATGACATAATTGCAGAAACGTTTAGATCATACGAATTCCTTAGAGATGGTGGAATTGCCCGAATGCATAGAAGGAAATTCTTGAGAGACGCACATGACGCTGGGATCGTTTGAAGCGCCATATAGCGCTGAGCACTTACAGAGTCGGCTATATCTTGATAGCGAGCACATCCCCCAATCATTTGTAGGTTGTCTTGCGAAGTGCCGAGCCTTTTCTAGCGCTGGCCAGAGAGCTGTCTTGTTAGCAAGCCTCCCGCGGGCAGTGGGATCGGAGCGAGCCTCATCAAAGCTCCGCAGCCGATGCCGCTCTATGATTAGTAACGCGTAGTAACACCTCCAAATGGCCATCCAGCTATTGTGAGGTAGCCTTCAAATAACCTATTTCGAGACGCCACTTACCACTTTGATTCGTTTAGCTGACTACCATGAACGCATGTGTGACTTCTAACTTGCAACGATGATTTAGGTGTGCTTCATGGTCGACTTTCAGATTTGGAATCAGCAATTGCAGTGGGAAGGAGGCAGCAGTTGGAGCCGTGCAGCAATAGCATCTGATGAATAGTAATGCGCGAATAAAAAACACAGGTTCAACTCGGGGCTTAGAGCCTCGAATGGTAGGTACTTTTATGCCTTCATGAACACAACATTATCTGGCACGTACGTGGCTGAAAGGCAATCATAAGAAGGACCTTTGAACGAGACAACGAGTCAAGTTAATGCATCAAGCAAACCTCGCTACGTCATTTATAAATGAAAGATCAGTGAGTTGATAAATAATTACAAAGGAGTGGAATAATTTCTAAAAGCATCATTATTGTTTTGGCTCTACACACAATGCTCAAAATAATTCTTGCTTCTACGCCAAATTAATTCACTACGTAAGAAATCTCTTTTTCAACTGGGATAAGTGCAGGAAACAGCGTATTATTTTCACAAGTGGATGCATATATCTATGAATGCATGGCAAGCGAGTGTCACAAAATCATTCTGTTCAACACTTGCACGTCAAATATTTTGGGCGAGTAAAATGTAATTAGTTGTCGTGCTGTGCAGATGAACTAACTTGGTTGGATTGACCCAGCAAAATATTTTCTAGCCCCTATGTTGGTGAATTAAAAAAATTATAATCCAAAAGAGATTTGATAGAATAGTACATCAAATCTTATATTCCCTCTTATCTCACTTACAAATACGCCACTGACTCGATCTAATTTAGAAAATAATGCGTGATATGTTAGAGGTACAAGTCGCGTTTCGTATTGATACACTTGAACGAACGAAGGGTCTAAACATTCATTCAGGATTCGTCGGTCTAAAAACAAAATAACTGCAAGACTGCCACAATGCATCACTCCTGTGACACTTGTTCCCACTTAGGATTTGTTAACGATAAATATCACCAGTATTTCGTTACGGCAATATCACCAGCTATTACCGTTCGGCCCCATGCATGTGGGTTGCCTTCAATGTTTACATAAGACAACAAAAAATCTATTTTCAAGGCACCGAAGTGAGGATCTTAGGACTTTTCTCTGAAGGCAATAGACAGGTGACGGTCATCATTTAGATGAGAGAACAGCGGCAGACAGACGTGAAGAAACATAGAGAGAGAAGATAGAAGAAAAAAGAGAGAGAGAGAAGAGAGAGGGATCCACAAGAAGATACTTCAGAGGCGCAGTGCCGCCTCTGCCATGCACGCTGAAGTCGAGGCCGCGGCGGCGGTGGCGGCACACATCACAGGGCTTGCCTTCTTCTCAGGTACACGAGAGTCAGGCCTGCTCGTCTGACGAACACCCTAGGACTCGAGTGACAAATACGACCTGCCTACCACAAAAACTACACACACATGTTCGCTGTAAAAACTCTCTGTGCGGAGCTTCAATGACTACTTCTCTTCGTCTCGTGCGCGTATAAAACTTTGTATGAGGTAGCAATAGTACGTACCAGTATAGCTGACAACAACGTTGTGTGTGTGAATTAGAATGAACGATAGCGGAAGTAAAGCGATATTGGGCAGGGTAACGTAAAGCATAAGAAAAGAACCACTTTGCGACTAATAAACAAATCTGATGATTGAGTGTGATTAATTCATTTGTCTAATCACTATACTATATTTAATTCATTTGTTTTATCGCTTTGATTAAATAAATCTAATAAATCATAAATAAAATATATAAAATTGAAATAAAATCAAAATAAAGCGGCATGTAGAAAATTTATGCAGTATGCATGATGCAAAAAATAAAAAAGAAGGTGCACAGAAGAAATTACTGAAAATATACACAATTGAAGGTAGATGTAGAGACGGTTGTACACTAAAAAATATGCACGATGAAAAAGATTGAATGCGAAATGGGAGTGGACAGATGAAGTATCGGGGCAGCGGCGGGTAAGACGAAGCCACAATGGCGGCAGGCGCGCTCTGTAACTTGGACGGTGATAAAAGAGCCGGCGGGACGTTTGAGTCGCGGCGAGGCACTGGCGCTGTAATTGATACCGTCAACGTCCCCAACCGTACCCGCTGGAGGCGGGACGGCCAGCGTCCCCAACCGTACCCGCTGGAGGCGGGACGGTCAGCGTCCCCAACCGTACCCGCTGGTGGCGGGACGGCCAGCGTCCCCAACCGTACCCGCTGGAGGCGGGACGGTCAGCGTCCCCAACCGTACCCGCTGGTGGCGGGACGGCCAGTTCTATGTTTGCGAGTATTTCCAGTGAACACGGTTCGACATATTTCAGTTTTTTTATCCCGGTAATATTATTCAAGCTAACCTTCATTCGCATCAAGCTCAAATGTCAAGTTGTTAAAATGGTGTTGATAACGTAAAGATTATTTTCGAACTTTTCTCTAACATTTTATATCATCTCCTACCAACATTGCGGACGTTTTGTACACAGCGAAGCAGGCAAGAAACTCGTTTAGATTATTTAGGTACCCCACAGTATATTTGTAAGACAAGCAGTACTTTACCAAACATTGTACAAGTTGTTCAGTTAACGTAGATCAAGAATTAAAAAATTACTGCGCATTTGGTGTTGTTCTTGCTAACGAGATTCCTGCCATAATTATTTCACCGTAACTAACCCCTTTTCAATCATGATATGATGATCATTATTTTCATTAGCATGTGGATTACACAAAAGCTTTTCTTGAAGATAGTTATACGTCTAGCTGAGAACTCAGCCAACGCTGAGGAGCGCCAACTCTACCGACTTGAGACCTTTGGTGCAAATATAAGAAAGCTCTGAAGTGACGTCGGTATCAGCGATCGCAGCGCACCATCAAAGCAAAGATAAGAAAACGATAAAAAACTCTGAGGCATTAGAGCGGCGATAGCAAAGCTTCAAGAAAGGCTTACGATGATCAGAGGAGCAAGCCGACACCTTATGTTGGCGCCGGGCTGTGCGACTGGGCTTCAGGTTAACAGCGGTGCACAGCACTGTCTAGCTTGTGTGCAGCACTGTCTAGCTTGTGTGCAGCAGTCTAGCTTGTGTGCAGCACAGTTTGGGTGCAGAGCATTACCGATGACCGCTCTATATAAACCCGCTTAATTCCTTAGTTCACATGGGCGATTTGTTGGTTACATCTAATCTCTGGAAAAGTATGATGCAAAATTCCCATTATAATTAAGAGATGTACAAAACAAAATCCATATCCATGGAGCATCGATGAAATCACACGCAATTGTGCAAATTAGCAGCTGTCAACTCGGTAGATAAAATTATCATTAAGCAAAAACCAAACCTATTTAATTATGAATAAAAGCAATAGTTGAAAACGAAGCTAATTTTATGACATGTATATATGAAGGTACCTGATAGCACAGTAGTCATGCATAATTCCCTTAAACAGTAATCCTAAAAGATCACATAGAATAAAATCAAGAATTTTCGACTTAATTACATTACACCTCATTTGCAGGGAGAATTAACATCGTCCAGCATCTATGATGATAATCTAATCCATCGAAATCTATGCTCGATTTCAAAAGCCAAATTGGGGAAAAAAATTGGATTCCTTGATGAAATCATTGAAGTTATAACGACGCATGAGAGACTGCGGCCCTAGCGGCAAATGCCCGCGCACACAGCGCGCGTAAAAGACAACAGCTGGGCCCAGTTTTGCCGACGCGTCATTAACGCTGACGTCAAGAAATGCGTCGACACCACAAAAGACGCCACAGCTTTCAACAGAGCGTGTAATTATTAATGAAATCGATTCAATGCACGTCTTGAGACTTGGAGGACATCGCGCTCCCTATCGAGATGAATCTTCCAACGTTTCTAAATTGATTCAACTTGTGAAATTAAAATGTTTATCGCCGATCACTTTAAAAGATTAACAAAACCCAGAATAATATGGTTCACAGTACTCCTTGATAACACATGCCAAGCAGTCTGGCGTGTTGTTCTACATCGGTTTCTGCAGCACGATATCAACAAATTATCTCGCCCCTATAAGTCAAAGAGCAGACCACCCAAGCTCCCCCCACGAGCAGTAATTAGCAGCGATGTCAGTTTTGCACACCAAGTTTCGTGCGCAGGCATCGGACGCAAGATCTGCAGCTTTCCACGGCAACGGGAATTCGAAAGCTTTTTAGCTTGGCATTTTAATGGCAAGTTATGACGACGTGCGGTGCCACGCGGCGCTTTTTATTGTTACTCGCAGAGTAATTGCATTTCTTAAGAGTACGCGCGAGTTGCTGTGTATTTTTTGAAGACAAAACTTTTGCTTCAAGCCGCTGAGCTGCTCGGAATTAATTGCGTCAGCAGCATCTGATGCATGCATTGCAAAAGTCGTAACCGCAGCGAAATGAGATCCCGTCCTCCGGCAAACGTGGATCGTCGTAGAATTCAATTTGTTAGATCCTTTATAGTATAGCAACGGGATTGCGACGCTGCAGCTTTGCTCCTAGACCAAGAAATTGAAGAGAACTGTACAAGAAGATAAGCAGCATATTGTTACGATGAGATTTGTCTTCCCACGGAATAATTTTACTAATTTGGTTTTGCAATACGAACGGTGAGCATGTACTGGACATATCATTTAAATATTTTAATTATTATCACAATAAGTTATTTTATAAGCGTAACTCAGCATCTGCACAGACCACCATTATCATTTAAGCAATTTAAATGAGAAAAACTATGGGTATTAAGAATCTGAGTACTCGCTTCTTAAATTGCGTTGTGAACTAAGCGTTGAATTTTGATTATTTATTGTAAAGCCACAGCATCGTTGTTAAGTTGTCAGACTAGGTGAAAAGTTCATATTTAATACTACTATTATTTTCGTGAAAAAAAAAAAATTATTGCACTTTATCGTATCATCAAAAATTAATTACAGAAAAAAGGTTTAGCGGTGGGTAGCTTCCCTCACTCTTTGAGCAGATAAAACCTGTCGCGCTGTGAAGGATGTTGAATTGTTTTGGCTCGTTCCTCTTGAGCGTTTCTCATAAAACGTCTAGCCGCATATTAAGGTGGTTGAAATAATTTTTGACAACGAATATCACTTGACCATTTCAAGTAAACGCCATCTTCGCACACAGAAGCGCGATTGAAGTCGACGGAGGCGTTCGAGGAAACACTCCCGAGTCATGAGCAAAGCGTTGACAAGGTTGGTTGTGGAGGGAGAGAGAGCGAGGTAAGGGGTGCTCGGTAAAGTGTTCAGTCTAAATTGCAACATCGTCGTCGGCACTTGGAACGAGCGTTTTTGTGTGGCATTGCACTTCTAAGGCGCTGTAAAGCGTGTATATAAGGCGCGCTGAGGCCGGGAAGGCGAAGGCAGAGTCGCGGATCGTGTTGAGATCCCCTAGTCGACGTGGTCGCTACACGCGGAACATGAGACGACGCTCGCTTACACAGCCTTACGAGGAACACACTAGGCAGTTGTGCTACGCTCAGCCCAAGATACTCCTCACGAAAACACAACGTCTTGCAGGAGGACACACTTCATGTACATTATTTTTACAGAGCTCTTTCTAGTTCACTCTGATCCGGGGCAATTTTGACAGAATTGAAATATTTTGATTAAAAATAGCTTGTTAACACGGTTAATTATTTTGGGCTAAACGTTCAAGCCAATTTAACCGTGCACAAAAAATGCAAGCTATTTGACGCCTTGATTCATGTATATAGAAGTACATGTCTGCGCGCTACACGTTAAGTTGAAAGACAAGAGTTGGGTTACAGTCTGTTATGAAAGCGTCAGTAGGCAGCGTAGCAAATACACTTGAAAGTTAGCTCCGAGGGTCAGATCTTCGAAGCAGTACAGATGCCGCTGCCGCTATTTGTTTAAAGCGAAGTCATCCATTATAGAGATTAAGAGCTACCTTCCGATAATAGCTTCGCACCGCCACAAGCTCTTTGATCTCGACTTGTGTCTCTCTCTTGAAGTCTTTTTTATAAGCCTGTTTGTTGGTCTGCCAGCAAGCGTAGTCAGCATCTATATGCGACTTTAATGTTTACTAATACAAATTATATTAGAAAAATTCTAACTGATGTCAACCGAGGAACTCGTAGTAATAGAAATCACCAATATATTCACGCAATCCCAAATGCAACACAACTTTGGCAGATGTAAGGCACTGAGATACTCAAATCTAATATTCAGAAATACATGATGCTCAATAAAAAGCGTTTGGAAAGCTCGATAGTCGAAGTCGTCTAAGAATTGGGCATCAGCAAACAATTCAGGTTTTATTCCTTTCAATCAATTGACATTTACATATAGCATCTCTCAGAAAAATCAATGAGTAAAGGCTTTGTCTTTAAATATTGAAAAATAACAATGACACATATTGTAAAAAGTATGATGATCCATCATTTATACTCTCCAGACTTGGTGCATGCTAATCAAATAACCTATTATTATATTATAGCTCCAGTGATCAATGCGTCAAGTAAATTTTCATACGAGTATATAGACAGGTTATTCCAAAGCCTCAGCTTGCTACTGCGACACAAGCGCTACACGGTCGATGTAAACAGAGGACATTGCAAAAATTTTGTATGGAATTCTGTTTAACACTCAAGACTTTTTCCACTGAGTAACATTTAGCTTCCTGGAATAAACATGCGCCACTAGAATGACATCTTCGAAGTGCAGAAAATATAGCGCTACAGCGCAAAGCATATTTAGGAAGTAGAGAGCGCAGTTTGAGACTGACGAGCATTATTCATGAGGCGGTCATTCATTAAGTAGCAGCAAATTAAAGGCTACAGCGCAATGATCAAAGAAATAAGTAATAAGGCACCGCAGAGACTCTCACCGTACCGCGATGGAAGTAAGCACGAAGGCCCTCAGTTTAACACAACCCACGCCGGTCAATGAAACGGAAGCGACGCACATGTTCGTTGCGCACTCGAGAGACATGTTCTCGGTATGAGTGCAAGTGTACAATTATCTGGCCTAAATAGCAGGCCACAAATTACACAGCATGAACTATGGCTTCGCCAAAGCTTTCATGTTATCCGCTGATTAAAGGCAAGAAGTCGGCGCTCCAGCGCGCACTTGTTTCGTTGCAGAAGCTGCAACACTGGACATCAAGAGACAGTGTAAACAGTACCGGCCACAAAACGGAAAAACAGACTTAATTTTGCCATCGAAGTGAAAAATTAATCCACTTGACGAAAATATTCCAGTCTAAAAATTTATTTGGGAGCCGCAAACCTCAAAGAGCTGAGCTGCCGCGGACCTAAATGAATGACATCCATGTACAGTACCGGTATGTTAGCCATCTACGTCAAATACCTACTGTAGTGCACTCATGTCACGTCAACTGTGTGGGCAGCTGGGTAAAAGTACGATGTAGGAACTGGAATCAAAAGTTGAGAAGTGGAATCAAGTCTCTCAAATATTATTTGTAGCATTTTCATGCGGATCTTCTAAGTTGTAGTTGATGATGATTTATTGTAGGACTAGGAATCTTCCAAGCTAACAGAGAACTTTTTAGAGCCATCGTATTCAGGTGCACAGAACGGTAAAAAAATGTTTTTCTGGAAAGGTCGCTTGATGATCTGAAATTTAATACTGAGCAATTTAGAGCGCAAATGATTGATACATAAAAACTTAGCGCACGCCTAATGAAAAACTTCACAATAATATTCAAGCTGGAGAAAATTGAATACACCGAAGCACTACGCGACAAACTGCGTTTGCTTTGAAGTAAACGACACAGGAAACGCTAAAAGGCAGAGCGCCACCTAAGTCCATGCGCCGTTTAGTCACAGTACTCCGGGAGAGTTGAGGCATTCAACAGGCCTCTGTCCAATAAATAAATCTCGGCAGCGGCGAGAAGAGTGGCGGGCCAGAGACCCGCCCCTCCCTCCCTCCCTGGAGCTGTCTCTTTCTCGCCCAGTATTTATTGGTGCCTGCTCCTCCTCCCCACCTTGCTCCCTCTACACCTGCGGCACCTCACACCTTGCTCTGTTATTATCACACCAACCGCCGCACTTTCTGACACCTGCCTCCTCCCTCATACTCCTTCACCTTCCTCCCCTCCACATTTTCTTGGAGCAGAAAAAATTCTCAGCCTCCACACGGCACGATCTCGACAAGCCCAGCGGTGAGTGTTGGCCATGACTGTACACCGCGGCGGTGCCTTCAAAAGACGAGCGTTACCTGAAGTGACAGCTCTGATGTAGCAGTTGTACTGCCACTACCATCCCTGGCGATGTCCCTGCACACTAAAATATTCATGACAAACCTATGCTACTTATCACAAGCTTTACTTGCCGCTGCCAACTATGGTGGTATCTATGGTTCCATCATTTTCCGCATTGTTTTTCATTTTTTAACAAAAACGAATATTACTAGTAATATAGCATCCTACCTTAACTCCTCTGTTAGAAGTGGTCTCCTTAGAATTATAACCTTGTGCACCAGCACATAGGTATAGTTTATCGCTATCTAATAAGATATCAGTAGAACGTATTGCGTATGTCCCATACAGGTAATTCTTTTCCTTATTTATTAAAACTATTATAATATTTCATTGTTCTTTGGTGGAAAAAACTCTAAAATATCTTATCTTATTTACATGAAAAATGTTTAGAAATGCAGAAAAATGGTTTTAATATGAACCAAGTAAATCTGATAAATTTATTCGACTAAACATTTCTGATAACAAAAGTACCTACTACCTGATATTATAAAATAGAATTTGGAAGTAATTTAGCTATATGCATAGGAAACTGACTACCGAGAACTCTTGATAATTCAGAAGTTAAGACATCAGAAGTTTTTGTGTGTCAAGGACCCGTAACTTCCAAAGATCCTCAAATACCAGCACTGAACGTTCATGTATCATCTACTATGTACCTATGATATATAATAGAATTTATAACGAAGTAAGAAGTAAAAACACAATGCAGATAAAATGGAATGTACATTGTCTTGGAGAAGGTCTCTTGAATTCATATATAGTCCGATGCAGATCAGATTCTATTTTGAAAACTGTTGAGCGCGCGAGAGAATGCATTTGAGCGAATCCAAGTCGTGGATTCCATGTCGAACCGAAGTAATTCCATGATCGTTGTTTTAGCAGATGCGACCCAAAGAAACGGAAGACTTGTCACCGTAAATCAAGAGGCCGTTCTTGAGTGTACAGAAGAGGAAGGAGGATCATCAATTACAGCCTCGAACTGCAGACACAAAAGAACTCACTTCCATTCTCAGGATAGCAATCAAGTCCCGCAGAGACGCTTGGAATTACACGACAGAGGCTGGATCAAAACTACTTCAGGAAACTCGCCTTAAGACGAATGTATAATTACATTCAGCAAGTGTTCTCAATTTCCAATAAATAGCAGTCGAAACCTGGGAATCAAGTTCTGAAATAACGTCAATGACGTAGCAAAAAACAACTGATTAGGGCACGCAAACCTTGCAAGGAAATTCGTGCAATGTCCATCATCAAACTGTCGACGTTGACACTTGCTGCAAAATGTGCAAAGAAGACAGGAACAGTTGAACGCCTTTCTAATCCATTGATGTCACCTTTATGGTGAGTGAACCATTGAGGCGGAACGCTGTGTGAGGAGCATAACAATCCCTTTATCCTATAAATCAAGATGCAGAGACAAGTTCTCGACTCTCGGACAACTTTGTCTTAGGCCGCAATCTGATCGAGAAGACGCGGTTCAAGATGGAGCTAATTGCAGTGCCTCCGGAGACGGACTGTTTACGCTCGTCTCGCTCTAATAGAAGGCCATTGTGTGCGCCCTAATAGGAGTCTATTGTATGTGTTCTAATGAGGGGAGCAACTAGCAGAGATAGCCGTGACGCTACCAGACGCATCAAGCTATTGTTACGGCATGCCCCGGCTGTCCTTCTTGACGCCACACTTTTTCCAGCCACGACTCCGCGACCCATTCCTAACTCAAAGAACTCAAGCTGCCGATCTAAGGAGTGCAAACCAAACACACATGGCCCATCAAAAAAAAACACTGACATATTTACATTGTTTTCTACATGAAAATTGCACATAAAACCTCTCTAGCACACACTACCGCGTGTGTCGAGCCAAGTTTGATGGCAGTGCTGGCGAGAGTGGAAGGTTTAGTTGGGTGTCGGCGTCATTTGATGCGCGTGCTGTCAGACCCGCTAAGGCGGTTGCCGGCTGTCCAAGCCAAGCGGCGTCTAGTTAGCAGAATGAGGTATCTCTTGTGATAGCAGGCCTTGCTGCTAGGCTAGTTTGCTTCTCTGTTATTACCTCGGCTCGACGATTTACACACAAGGCTACAAGAGAGGATGCCGCCGCTCTGCTACACGCAGCACAGAGATGGCCATTGCTGATCTGCGTCTCTTCTCTCGTTCTTCGCCAGAGCGAGATAGCTTCTACCTGGCGCTGCTGATCTTAACAGCTAGCAGCCCATGCACTTAAACAGCCTTAAAACATCGCCGACACATCAACGCAAAAATTTCACATAAAACTTAACATCCGTTCCGACACTAAAAATGATAAGTCCAACAACGATATCGGCTGATGAATTCAGACGATACTGCTAACAAATGACTGGGATTTTCTTCCAGAAGTATAAGACCGATGCGGCATGCAGAGGTTGGTACCTATTTAACAAATGCTAAAAAACTCATTCAGGAATATCTTGGGCCATACTCCGAGGCTCCTTTTTCAAGAGCCACGTATCGCAGCACGCCAGGCCTAGAAGGCCCAAATGGGAGGCATATATGTGGGCATTAACGTCGATCACACGAAATTTTCGGGAGGTTCCCACAAAAGATCAGCAGGGATACATCATATTAAATTAGGAACGCATGGTCGAGTCCCTTCAGGCGCAAGAGCTGATCCATAGAGAGCAATATTTCGTCACCTGCCAAGTTCCTGTAAAATTGTTTGCCGACGGGGAGACTTTTTGTTACTTTCCAGGGAGCATGACGGACGGTGACAGACAGAGCGTGACCAATACATAGAGCGCGTCCAAAGTCCCATTATTAAAGAACCGGCAACTCCGACATTGCTACAAAGAACAATTTCTACGATATTATTACCCAAACAAGATTATTTATAGGCGCATGATTGCGGCAGGCGAAATTGAGGCAGAGAATATTTACATTATTTGCATGCGCCATCATTTACACCTGGTTTGCCATTACAAAGTTTACACCAATTTACTTCTATTAGTAGTCGCAAACATAGGCATGAAGAATATAAACGCAATAGTTAGCAAGAATGAAATGAACATAAAAGCATTCATATTAGAATAAATTTATAACTGAAAACGCATGCCATGTGTTATGGTCAAATAAGTCAGCAACGTTAATTGCAAAAACTTGAAGCACGAGAGGAAAGCTCAGCTAAGAAAAGCGTCAAAAAAATTATGTCAAAAAATAATTAAAATATTTCAAATATTTCGAATCTTAGAACCATTTCACCACACCAATTCTGGTCAGCTTACCGTGATAAGAAACGAACGTGCATTCAATCTTGCCTTCCTTCTAAATTAACTTTTTCAAATAATCATAGGATCTTTGTCACGAAAAAAAAAACTCAAATAAATAGCGAGGAATGTGAATTTATACATTTATTTAACATACCAATGAAGAGTAAATAGAACTATCCTAAATTTCTAGATAAAGTAATAAAAAATATCGGCATTACTACTATTTACTAGTATTCTTTATCACATCAACATCTTTCATATCTATTTCTCAGAGCAAATCTGTGGCAGCTGCTTCTGATAATAAGATTAAATAAGCTGTACCTACGCACAGTGCGTGCTCTTGACGCTTAGGTTAGCTTCGTAGCGGCGCTAGGCCGAAGAAAAATCGAACTCGAGCGGCTAGCGATGCCGCGACGATTTGAGGCAGACGACGCAGTATCGCCGCGCATATCACGCGCCAAGAAAATGCTTCCTTAAAAACGAACCCATGACAGCCGTGATGAAGCTCCTGTCTTAACATTAACCAACACAAACGCTGCAAAAACGAAAAGACTGAGGTTGTAGCAGGTCTGCGGGTGAAGATGTCAGCATACACAAGCGGGTGCTGTGCGAGTGCCAACTGATATCAACATCAAAATTAATAAATGGCGATACTATAAGTAATAATGAGACAGTACAGATGAGCATACGAATCTAAAATAACAACAGAAACGAGACAAGAAAGCTTAAAATACCTTTACAATCTTAAAAAATGAACGAATATGAAATTCTACAAAAAATACATTAAATAATTTAAAGTTATCAGAAGTAAACCGCCCCTATTTAGTTTTTTTTTCGATTGCCACATTAAGCAAGTTCGTGGCACGCATCGCTGCTTCAAGACTTTTATCCCGTTTACATATCTTTCCTTAAATAATTCTACTTATATTTACTGTCAGAAAAATTATAAAAAATTAAAATTATTAATTTAAAATAATTAATTAAAAAAATTATTTAAAGATCATCAAGCAACCCCAACCCCGTCCGTGACAAGCACATTGCGGCGCAGATGATGGGGCAGACGTTGAAGGAGCAGAGCAGCAATATATATACTGTAACTAGGATATATATACTACATCTGCAGCACTGCACTTGAGCTTTGGTAAACAAAATAAGACATGTTTGTATTGTAGGGTAGGGTATGTATGTATGTAGGTATGTATGTATGTATGTATGTATGAATGTATGTATGTATGTATGTACCTATGTATGTATTTATGTATGTTGTATGTATGTGTTCTGATGTGCTTTGTAGGATTTGATTCCCATGAGTAACGAGGGAAGATAACCCTATGCTAATTCTACAGAATTAACACCTAGGAGTTTTTAGTACATTAATAATATAAGCATTGGAGTTGGAGCGACGGCATTTGCAATAACAGAAGACGCGCAAGCAACATACGAGTATGAGGTGAAGTAAGTCTCAAGTGATAGCGGGCTGTGTGATGAGATAGCGCTTATGACGGCCTCTAGACAACGACACACCGAAGCTAACCAGCAGCGCAAACAGGGATTCAATATGTCACGTTAAGAAACATTTCCAGGAAGCGCCTGATGAGCAAATCTTTGATTTCTCGATAGCATAAGAATAAATCCATAACTGCTAATAAAGAATCTGTTTCATCGTTTATTTATTATTACAGCGGTTGTAATATATTGAGAGCAATTGAGTTAAAGAAAATGAGGAGGCTTACATTTTGCATACGGTACTCCTGTGTTCATAAGCAGTTTATATAAATTTAATTAAATATAATAAAATAGAATAAGTATCATTATTCGCTGTACACTTACGAGTATCATGCGCAAAAATGAACGTTTTCACCGTTTATTGGAAAAAAGTAACACAAACCTGGCGTCACTTAGGGTGAGAAAACTGGAATTCAACGTTAATATAAATAGATATTATTTTTGCAGAGAATTATATGACATTTTTCATCGCCCAGATATTTTCTAAGTTGCCCTGCATGTCAGTGGTGGATTGTAACAAATAGGTATAGATCGAGTTGCCCCCTTGTAACTTGGTGCTGATAAACACGAGAGAAGAAAACAATTTGGCAAATTAACTGAATCAGCATTCAATGTTTTTATATATATAAGGTCCTCGAATAGAAACTTCGTGCTAACGAGAGATGTTTATGCAATAGGACCGCTTCGAACGCCTTTATAGGAGCCATCACGCTTGACTAATTCCCCAGACTTAATTCCATTAAGGCTTAATTTTTTTATAGAAGACATGTCTCTTTGGCCAGGCGTGAGACACGCTCCAACTAATTTACTGCACACAATAAAATCTTCAGCCAACTTATCAACAGTCAATTTTAGCGAAATTCCGCTTACATTTTTATCGATGGACGCATATATTTCACAACCCTTTCCTATTGAGTTGACTACGATTATCCACACGCATGTCAATGCCTACTACTTGCGCTTGCCAAAATATTGAGGTTAATTCCCGGTGGTATATGTGTGAACCTAGTCAATACAGAATACACATTCTAGAGTACGTATGTACCAATACATATATACACCTCAGCCCCCTTCTCGAGCCAACGCCCCCCAAATGCGTGGCCGCAGAGTCCCGCGGCGACGTCGGCCAGCGAGGGGTCCCACCAGCCGTCGCGTGTGATCTATCAATCTGCGGGGGGCGAACGGAAATCAATTGGGGAGGTGTAGCAACAATTGGAGCTCTCAGCTTGACGCCGATTACCCTTTCAAAGCGAGTGAGAAATCCAGCGGATACCTGTGTGACCTGAGCACCTGAGCCTTGCCACAAACTCTGCTCCTTTGCTCTCTGCACCCACTCATTGAATGCATTAAACGCATGCATTATTATCCTTAGTTCTTCACGCGCTGAAACACTGAAAGGATAAAAATATCCTTTCAGGGATATTTTTCTATATTCTTTGAAGAAACTGTTAGCGTATTTTTTATATTTTTTTAACCTTTCCTCTGAAAGGATAAAAATATCCTTTTAGGGAACTTTTTGTGGAATCAACTAAAAAGCCGATTGATTCTACAACAAATTCCGAAATTCTAAAGCTACGTACGGCTTCACTCAAAGAAGAAATTCAAAATATTTCTGAACGTCTTCAAGATATATTGGCCTTCTGTGTTTAATTATTAATAATTTTTTTATCAACACTGTGAAATAAGCGATTTTCCACGCAGGAAATTCATGAAATCTACGTTGAATATTGAGGTCGCTCATGGATCATACGTTTCGAAATAGAAAAAAAAGACTATAGGTACAGTCTATACTGCGCTCAAACTTAATTATCAGGCGTTAGCTTACGTTCACTCACTGACATACCTATGTGCCCTGCAAGGAAACAATATATCTTAGGTTGAATGACAACAGCGAACGGCCTTTTATTTGGCCGGCAAGCCCGATTTGAGTGATGCAAACACGAACATTCGGAAGGTCGTTATAATTTGTTTGATGACGCGAAGTGGAGTAGAACCACCGAGAGGTGAGGTGAAGCAGCAACACCGTGGAGCGAGGTGTTCTTATGTCAAGTTTAGGACGTTCTCATCCGTGGTCATGCTGATCCGCCGTCTTCGTCATCCACCGTCCTCAAGCCGTCGATATGGACACGTCGCCCGCCTGCGGGGCGCGGAGGATAACGTTGAACGTGACCACCGCGCATCTGACCACATTTGGGCCAGTTGATGCAAGATGCTGTTGCTTGCTACTTGCCGAGGGTAGTGATGCACAACTGAACGATTGGGAGGCAGCGTGAACAGAAGAACAGCGTGACAGAACAGCAGCGTGACAGAACAGCAGCGTGACAGAACAGCAGCGTGACAGAACAGCAACGTGACAGAACAGCAGAGTGACAGAGCTGCGTCACAGGCTCGGGTGTCACCGCAGCGCGTGACAGAGCTGCGTCACAGGCTCAAGTGTCACAGCAGCGCGTGACAGAGCTGCGTCACAGGCTCACAACATTGATCATCATATTCCAGCGCCAACATGTCAATGATCGTCATATTCCAGCATCAACATCGCAACACCACAGGATCAAGCTTAATGATAAACGCAAGCGGAAAAATATCATACGTTCTTTTGTTTAGTAGTGTATCACTCCGCTTCATTTTTAGGTTCGGAATTCGATACAACTTAATATTTGTCCAAACAAATTCTCGACATTATAGTACTGGATCATGGCTCGTACTTCGGGAGGTCAAGAAAAGGATGGACGCTGGATTAGAATTTTATTGCAGCATCCAGGCACTGTGATACTGGGATCCATATACGCTGGTCAGGTCTATACGCTGGTCAGATCCATATACGCTGGTCAGGTCTATACGCTGGTCAGGTATATATACGCTGGTCAGGCCTATACGCTGGTCAGGCCTATATAGACTCGGGTCAGGCCACTCAGGCGTATATCTCTGGTTAGGCGGATAATCTGGTCATACGGATACGCTGGCCATTCGGATACGCTGGTCAGGCAGATACGCTGGTCATACGGATACGCTGGTCAGACGTATACGCTGGTCAGACGTATACGCTGGTCAGACCAGCAGGGCTCGCGTGTCGGGGAGGTGACACCTGATACGCTATCAGCCCAGTCCGCCCTGGCGCCGCCATTACCTGCACCCCTCACCCGCCAACCTATGTGCTCTTCATGAATGTATGTAGTGCATTGTGAATTTACGCAGTGTACTATTAATGTACACCTGTGAGCTAGTAATGTACACAGTGCCCTGGTAATTTCCTCAGTGCATTTTGTGTGCTTTCAGTGAGCAGTGCCTTGTGTGGTTACGCAACTTGCTGTGCTGTGTCCGTACGCAGAGCTCCATCCTCTGATTGTCAGCCTTTGCAGCACTACTGTCAGCAATAAGCAAGAAACAGCATCGTACATTAGCTGGCGCAACTGAAGGCGTCAGCTGGCCCAACTGAGGGCATCAGCTGGCCCAACTGAGGGCATCAGCTGGCGCAACTGAGGGCATCAGATGGCCCAACTGAGGGCATCAGCTGGCCCAACTGAGGGCATCAGCTGGCCCAACTGAGGGCATCAGCTGGCGCAACTGAGGGCATCAGCTGGCGCAACTGAGGGCATCAGCTGGCGCAACTGAGGGCATCAGCTGGTGCAACTGAGGGCATCAGCAAGCCCAACTGAGGGCATCAGCTGGTGCAACTGAAGGCGTCAGCTGGCACAACTGAGAGCATCAGATGGCGCAACTGAGGGCATCAGCTGGAAGCCCAACTGAGGGCATCAGCTGGCGCAACTGAGGGCATCAGCTGGTGCAACTGAGGGCATCAGCAAGCCCAACTGAGGGCATCAGCTTGTGCAACTGAGGGCATCAGCTGGCCCAACTGAGAGCATCAGCTGGCGCATGAGGGCATCAGCTGGCGCAACTGAGGGCATCAGCTGGCGCAACTGAGGGCATCAGCTGGCGCAACTGAGGGCAGTTCCACTGACTCCTGATCCTCAGCGGCGAGGGAACCCGCATGCCGACAGCTGGGAGCGATGAACGACGAAGGCGGCGCATCAGCGTGGCCTGAAGCTGCGGTATCATTAACACCAACAAAGATACGCAAATCAAATCTGTAAGACTTACGATTGCAGACAAGTATTAAAACCTCAAATTAGACATATCTTCCAAAGACGACATTCGAAAATAACGAACTGTAGCCTCATGGCAATGTGTTACAGAGGTTACAGTACGAGTACTAGGATTGGAGCAGTGAGGTGCGGGTTTGATCCAAGCTACCTCCGACAGTTGTGGTGAAAATCGGTGAAGTGACAGTGCATGGGCGGTCTTGAATGGCAAGATTGGAGCAGTGAGTAACGGATTCGATGCCCAAGCAATCTGTAAGAATTCTGCAATGTCTAGAATCAGGGACAGACCAGAATTGACCTATTCAACACTGTCGCCACTATTACCACTATGACAGTAGACTAGCAATAAACGAGCGGAAGCGCTCTTCAAGAGAAGAAAATTTGCTCATTTTTGCTGTCAGAATAAACAGTATCGGTTAGAATTTTGATCCTTTAGAGAATTTGTCAAGTTCGTGATGTTACAGAACTCGCCGTTATAAAAGCATTTCGTGTCACAATTACACAACTTATGTCAAGTATACAGAAGAAGAAACAGAAGTAATGAGACACTAAGCATAACTTTCTTCGCAAACAGCATGAAGAATACAAACTCTAATTTAAGGTCAAGTTCGCTTTGGATCGAATTAAAACATGCTGATCATACAAAGTGACAGATAGACGGTTTGTTGTCGATTCTTAATTAATATTAGCTGCGAATTAATTAATTAATCAAATTATGAAGCTTCATTAATTGACGAACTTTTTATAAAAAATTGTCACGAATGTAGAGAATTTATTTGAAATGGTATAGTCAGTGTTAGTGAAATGGATTATAATGTTCGAGAAAGTTCAATTGCTACAGCTTTGAACGGCGCGGCGAAGATTGATTTGTTTCTCAGGAGTTAGTACATGAAAGATCCAACTCGCTTTGAACTTTGTGCCTAGCAAACAGCATCAATCGCGCACAAAAAGTTTATTAGAAGCAAGTATCGCTTTGCTTTTGGTCTTCAAAGCAGCGCTCAACACGTCACACTTGACGGCCGTGATTGATGCGACTCTGGCGGTCCCTTTAATCAACTTCCATCTAAAAATGCACTCAATTAAAGACTATATAAACAAACTATTGCACGAAATATTCATTTTTTATGCACCAGGAATGTTGTATATAAAGATATATTTACAAGATCCTGTAACGACTCCACGATCTCAAGTATACAAGATATGCGACGCGTAATAGTATATATATACAAGATTTATACCGCGTATTTATACATACAAGAATGCAAGATTTCTAAAACTCAATACAATTATTGATATTATATTTATAAAACTCAATACAAACATCACTGCGTTTCAGCACGAAATTGCAAAGCCATTAAAAGACAATTAAACACTTACTTAAGAAAATCCATACGCTGCATAATGGCTATCAGGAGTAGGTATATATACATCGAACTTCAATCCACTTATTTTTCATTAATTAATTGAACTTCTTAAGAGTAATCGAGTGTGACGTGATAAAGATTCGATAACTTAGCGCCACCCCTAACCCGTATGCAGGGCAGTCGTCGGAGTAGCACTTGTGTACATAGAGACGCAGCGTATACGCTGAGCACAGAATAGACCTTAATTGAGAGACAAGGAAGAATAATAGGAATCTGATGAAGGGCCAGCGTTCGATGAAGATGAGGGCGTCGTGAATCAGACCGCCCCTCGAAAGCCCTCGACGCCGCCGTCGACACTTTCTTTTGTTAGGTGTTCTGGGAAATGGACCGAGAAGAGGAGATCGCAGCCTGCCTTTCTATCCACATACTCCATTAGTGTGAAGGAAAAGAAGACTTCGTCAGCGTGTGAGCTAATTTCCACGACACACAACACAGGGCATCAGGTAAGAATGACCCGCAAATAGGCTGATGAAGTGGGAATATAAACACACACAGCAGTCGGTTTGACGTATCACGTGCTTGGGAACCCTGAAGTACGAAATACGTTATATTCCATCGATTATTTGGAGAAAACAATGAGCTCCATTCAAGAAAAAGAGGGCTGCTGTTAACAACATGCATTGGAGGCTAGAGAACAGGTCAGGGTTCAGTGAATGGAAGGTGGGGTGATTGCGAATGCTTCAACTTGCAGTGATTGTTAGCCTTCGTCATTCTACATTCTTATAGGTCATGAATCTAGAAAAGATCCAAAAGTCGTGTTTTAGTCTACAAGGAAAGAAGTACAAGTAACGCCAAAGCCTGCTAGTTAAGTAAAATGTTATTAGTTAAAAAATATAGTGAATTGGCTAAGCAATGAAAAGTTATAAAATTATCCAGTTTGGAGCCATGCCAGCGGAAGCATTGTAGAAGAAAATGATAGATCTTGCTTATTTATTCAGATATCGCAATAAAAAAAATGTATAAATATTCCGCGGCCAACGGGCAAATGTAACCGTCCCTACCGATTAGTTACCAGCGCAGAGGTGCCTTGAATGAAGTAGACATTCACCGATATTTACACTACAAATAAACGACCAAATGGCCTAGCAGAAAACACGAAGCGTCTAAAGGTATAAATGGTTTTGAGAAGCTATAGAATTTTTTTATCATACGTCGCAACGAAATGATAGGCCACCAAGCCGGAAGAAGCTTGTTTATATAGTTAAGTTTACGAAGCTATAATCGCTAAATTTTAGGTAAGTGGATCCATCACAAGCATAAACTTACCGACACAACAGCGCTACGCACCTTAAAGAAAAAATGAATAATGCCCGTACTTCGCAGTTTGTTGGCCAATGGCATAGAATTTGATCATGTCAATAATTCACCGCCCCCGTTCGGGGCATCAGACATGCAGCTGCAAACAAAAGCGTCGCCTCAGGAAATTTTTACCGTGACCGGAAGAAGAGCAGCGAACACGCGTGTCTATACCAACGGTCGCCGCGCAGCCGGTCCACTTCAGACCGAGAATGCTGCTACCGTTCAGGCAACAGAGTGACAATCAAGGGCCATAAAATCAATCAAACTACAAAGAGTCGCCCTTCAATTCTACATTAAAATCGTCGTATTGAGCGACACCTGGCTGCGAGCGGCCCAACAAAAAAGTCTACACAGTAATGGCAGTGACACAGTGTTGTTACTGCTGTCCCTAATTTGACACTAACTGCGCATACGTTGAGTTTGCAGACACAAGTTGCTGTGATGCACGCTCATGCATGATAAAACTTAGGTCCCCGTTGGCGGTGGTTTGGCAAGAATTTATTCGACTAACGATCGCTGTAATGTTTAGGCTTGTATTGGATTACCTATAACATGTGCATTCAAGTTCATTATGAAGAATTAAAGCTCAACAATTACTTGCCAAAGATCGATTTCATGAATTTTATTGCATTCACTACAAATAATTTAATAGTTTTTAGACATGCGCAGATGAAATGCGCAGATATCGATACGTGTCGTTCTCAATATCATTATTCGTCGTTGACGCTAAAAGTCAATGGGCGGGATTCATCGCGAAATAGACGGAGTTTGAAAAATAAAGTGCGTGCTGCAGGTGGTAGAGAAAACACTATTTTTATGAGCTCTTATTTAGTTTATAACAATAAAGCTTTCGTTGCTTTCAGTATGTGTGTGCAGTACGAGGCTTCTCTGCATGGTTATGCTCGTGCCGACCGCTAAGGAGTTCCAAATTAACTTCATGATCTGAAAAAATAATTAAATTTAACTAATGTAGTACAAAACAAAATTTGTCACCAGTTTGGATAATTTTACATTACTATTATATTTCAAGATTACAGGCAACCAACATATAAGGCAACTAAAAGACCGAATATTATCGAATGAATGCTCTGTAAATTCGTTACTGTCACCAACACACCAACAATAGAGTGGCCATCAAGACCAGAATACAATGGGCAACTGAAAAAAATAAATGTGTATTCGTGGGCGACGACACAGTACCGCAGTTACACACCTCGCACGCCATTTCATTCCAAGAAATTAACGATTCCTGGAACATCGCACACAACTCAATACCTCGGTCCTGAGCGTGGGCGAGTGACGGCCTCATCAGCAGTAAACCTAACCAATGCAACTACCACCGGACTAGCAACCGTAACGCAAGTAATTTCAAATTAATGAAAATTTTACGTTTGATCTCATAATTAAATGGGATCTGCCAGCACGGGTTCTAAGGTTCTTCAGCAAGACTGTGAATGAGATGACCTTTACCTATAATTAGTGAGCATAGTTAGCATGATAATTTAAATCTTATGAGATGTCCAAGTGCAACAGAGAGTATTGTCCCGTTCAAATTTAGCACACGGTAACGCTGAATTTATGTTTAAGTTCTAATACAAAATACGTTATGTTCCATGCAACAAACATATCCTGAGCAAATGTCACCTACAGTAAATCTAGGTCAGTTTAGAGTACAATAAGTATTCTTTTGTACGAAAAAATAACTAGTCCAAAAGATTGAAGACATTTTCAGGCAATTTCAACAAATTATTGGACAGATTTCACAAGTATAACTAATTTTCAGCGAAAGTTTTCATCACAGGAACAGGGGAAGACACAGGACGTAGGAGTAGCCAGCACATGAAGATTCCTATAAGCTGCTTGCTTCTGCCCGAAGCTCCATCTCAAGATCGACTCGGCCAACTCAAGAGGACCTGTGGAGCGGCAGGAATTACGAAAGTCGGAAACTGCTCATAAATTATATTTCCCATAATATATATGGAGATACTTCAAAAGCATGGACAGTACATTGCTAGCAATCCGCGGAACTGCGGGAACTAAATGCCAGCTCTGCAGAAATTTTTACGATTTGTTCAGTCAGGGAACAAGTCGGGAAAGTTTCCTTGTATGAGCAAGCAAACTTGCATTCAACAATTCCGAAGAGGAACAATAAACTACCATGAAACATTATGACTTCCATCGAAAGATATAATGAGCGCTGCCTTACATGCGGCCTTAATGATACTCTGATCAGTGATGCGTAACTTGAACCATTAATGATACTCGGCTGTTTAACATGCATCATTACTCATTAACGATACTTAGCTGTTTAACACGACCCATTATAAAATTATTCAGTAGTGAACGAAAATGTCAATGATTCGGAGGCCAGCTAGTCGATCATCTCTAACATTCTGTAGGTTTGGGTCGCGATCTACGCTGTATAAATTGAGTCGAGCCAATCAATTACACGTGTATTAATAAAGTTTATAGCTAAGAGCCCCCACCCCCGCCCCCCATCAAAGGAAGCCCGGCCGCTCCTCGCTTTGATGGCGTTAACATCAAAGCGCCGAGGCCTCCATTACAGAGAACGCGTACGCCCCTCCACGCGCATGACGCACGCGTGAACGCATGCCTTCTACGCGCATGACGCACGCGCGATATATCACAAGCGCACCACTCATGCTCACCATGCGTCATCCTCACGCGTGGGGCGCGAGATTTCATAGGGCATCTGTCATCACTAGCTTGAGTTGGAACCTTGCTTTAATGTATGTCTCACTATTCCATCGATGTCTCACTTTTCAATGTATGTCTCACTATTAATTCGATGCTTTATAATTACGCTGGCGTGCGTTCATCAATGAGCGTTGGCGTATGAGCGTAAGCAGCGCACACGACATACGCGACGCTTGTTGGAGGCGTGCCAGCGAACAGTGACGCTACCCTCGGATGAGCGCTACCCTCAGATGAGCGCTACCCTCAGATGAGCGCTACCTTCAGCGCTACCCTCAGATGAGCGCTACCCTCAGATGAGCGCTACCATCAGCGCTACCCTCAGATGAGCGCTACCCTCAGATGAGCGCGGCTAAGAAGAACGGTCGGCAAGTTACAATGCAGGACTTATACTCGGTTCCCTCCCTCTGCATTTTGAAATAGTCGGGATTGCCACGCCTTACCTGCCAATTAAACTTTTGACGGATTACATTCAACTTTCAGAAAATAAAAGCAGGTTAATCCGACATTGTTTGTAAAGTTGTTTGTTGTCTATGCAAGCTCAAAGGTTGAAACATAAAACATCACATTACGAGAGAATGATAATTTAAAGTCGGATTAACAATCTGTGCGGGTGACGCTCAGCTGGATACTAATGAAGTTATATTGTATGAGGAATGCATGCTAAACAGAAGAACTGATGAAATACAATGATATTTTCCTTGATTCCAAGTATGATCTTGAGCAAACATAGTTCATTCAAAAGTGTGAGACCCTGTGTTTTTTATTGCACACATTACTTCAAAAAGCTATACGATAAAAGAATAAACCTTCACGGAGACATTATGTACGGGATGCAAGAAAGTTCTTAGGTAGAACATGAACAGTTAACCCAGATTATCGCGCCTAATTCGTCATGTCTCGCACGACCTCTGATAAAGCAAACTTGCAAGACGAGGTGAGAATGAGATAATGAGGCAAGAAGAACAAGAAGTAAGGCCAAACGTGCGCAAGATGGCATATGATAGCAAAGGATTTCCGAAATTGCAGTGTGTTACATAGGATGGTCAAGAGTTTTGCGGATGACATAGAATGGACAAGGGTACAGTGGACAGCATACCACGCCCACCATAACCACGACTAGCAGAAGCATCACGCTCGCCACCGCCACCACCACCACTGCCAGCACCACCACCACCAGCAGCACCAACGCTACTGCCACCAACACCACCATTGCCACCAGCAGCATCACCGCCACCACCGCCACTGCCACCAGCAGAGGCTGCATTAGGGTGAGGGGCCCGGCAAGGGGCGGCGGCGCCAACGAGCCTAACGCGAGGGTCACGAAAGTCTGGGCGACATGAGGGGACGATTGCCCCCCACACCCCTCATGCCCTCAGCTACAACTGCTTCCTCACCCCTCATGCCCTCAGCTACAACTGCTCCCTCACCCCTCATACCCTCAGCTACAACTGCTCCCTCACCCCCTCATACCCTCAGCTACATCTGCTTCTTCACCTCCTTCATATTCACCACTAGTTTATAATCATGCAAGGTCCCTTACTTTTCTGTTACAATCAAGAGCTACTCGATTCATATTTTTTTATACATTCATAAATCGGCAGCCAAAAACAGCTGAAAATGTTAATCATTTTCAGCCGTTTTTAAGAAGACTTACGTTTTAAAAATTACCAAGGCATGAAGCTCATGAGTTAATACTACAGATTTAGAATACGTATTGAATTATCACAATCAGTTTTCCGATGTTTTTAACATTAATAATACCACTGACCGTATTGGCCCGCTGGTAATTTCATTTGTCTACTTATGAAAATGAAGCGCTAGAATTTTGTTCTTGTTGCAAATTTAAAGTTCATCAAGAGAATGAATGATCATTTATTGTAGAAAAGGCACGGACAACATGAATAGAAATTTATTCCTGTGAGCAACACATGACGGATGAAACTGGAAGTAAAATGATTTCGGCTCATTTCGGAACTTAAATGAATTTCCGGAATATTTTGACGTAGTATTCTCTATCACAGTTAATGGATCACAATCCGGTCAAAAAGGCCTAAACACGGAATTTTGTTTTTGTTCGAGAAAATAACCACGGCAATACGAAGTGCTCAACAAATTTCAACGAATAAGGAAGACGTGATAATAATGCAAACCATATGCCGTGAGCACCGATATCACTCAGTTCAGAGGCCTGCACCACAAAAATCACGGTAATACACCTCCACCACACGCTTTGTTTCTTCAACACTTCTCTTCCCTTAAACCCGGATAAAATATCGTCAAGAAAGCCAAGATAATTGAATTTATACTCTGGAATCAACCATGAGGTCAGCAAGCTAGTCGAGCTCACCTGGAAGACTGGACATTTGTCATCAGCGAGGACTGGAGTTTGAAGGCGCCGCATTTTTTAGAGTTCTATGGATCGGCAGCAGAAACGTATTATTAGGTAGGCTGAGCTCTATGGCGGCGTCAATATAGCGAGCCTAGGCCTGCTGGCCCGGACATGTCATTGGGCCAGCGCGGCCTCTCATCAACTTTGCATGGCGACTGCGACACATTCCTAGAAACGTGCCCCAGCGTCGCACGCAGCATAAGTAGTGGCGACATATGGCATGTGTGGCACCACATGGCATGTGTGTCACCACATGGCATGTGTGTCACCACATGGCATGTGTGTCACCGAGCATCATATGCCAGCCACGTCGCCACATGGCATGTGTGTCACCGAGCATCATATGCCAGCCACGTCGCCACATGGCATGTGTGTCACCGAGCATCATATGCCAGCCACGTCGCAACATGGCATGTGTGTCACCGAAAAAAGTATCACATAAATTTCGATAACTACCCTTAATGAAGTAGCAATTAATCATTTGTTATTTCGTTTTTTAGCGATATTCATTTTTCAGGGAATTTATAAATAAGTCAGCGGAGTATCATTAGTACGGTATTATTATTCAGCTTGAACATATTTTTCATCAGCCCTCGGTACCGATCAATTATCAGATTTCGGGAAGCCAGCAGGTCTATACCACCTGCGGGACGGCGGCCTCAGGTGGTATAGTTACTACCATGAGTCAACTACCATGAGTTACATGGTAGTTGACGGGAATACCAGGAGTCAAGTTGACGGTGAGTTACATGGTAGTTGACGGGAATACCAGGAGACAGGTTGACGGGGAGTTACATGGTAGTTGACGGGAATATCAGCAGGCAAGTTGACGGGGAGTTACATGGTAGTTGACGGGAATATCAGCAGGCAAGTTGACGGGGAGTTACATGGTAGTTGACGGGAATATCAGGAGACAAGTTGACGGGGAGTTACATGGTAGTTGACGGGAATACCAGGAGACAAGTTGACGGGGAGTTCAGGGGTATTCGACGATGCTTGGTACGACGCGTGACGACGAAGCAAGTGCACTTGGCGCGCGCAGAGTTTGACGGTCGCGCGTCCATTTTTGAAAGCTAGACCCCAGGACAGTGGGAGCTTTGATGCCTCATTCCATCATCCCCCCATACGCATGACTCCTGCCTCCCCTGCTTCCCCACCCCACACAGTAAAACAGTCTACACCTTCCCCAGCAGCCTTTGATCTGCAGCCGCAGTCAAATGTTCCCCAGCCTCCTCTCGTCTCTGATGTTCCTTTCCCCGAGTCTCTGATGTCTCTCCCAATCCCCATGTCTCAACGTCTCCCCCACTCCCCATGTCTCAACGTCTCCCCCACTTCCCATTTTTCAACGTCTCCCCCAATCCCCATGCCTCAACGTCTCCCCCACTCCCCATGTCTCAACGTCTCCCCCACTCCCCATGTCTCAACGTCTCCCCCAATCCTCGTATCCAGATCTTTCTACCTTAGCCCCAGTATTTCTGATACTTGGTAGATGTAGATACTGGGTATATACTGGTATATAATGTTACTGCTCACAAAATCATACGATACTGCTCACAGGTTAACATGTTACTGCTCACAGGTTAACATGTTACTGCTCACAGGTTAACATGTTACTGCTCACAGGTTAACATGTTACTGCTCACAGGTTAACATGATACTGCTCACAGAGGAACATGTTACTGCTCACAAGTTAATGTATGTTATGCTCGCTGACACTGTAGCAATACAATACAACACCAGCAGGATAAACTAGTCAGTGGCCAGCTGAGTCGGTAATGTCATCACAACATAAACAACACAAATTTAAATGTCATTTTACTAAAAGAAAAATGTAAGATTCTATAATCGCAACGTTTTGTATAACAGTTACCTCACCAGTTCTACTAGAAGAATACGTACACGAACAAAAAATTCTAATAGATAATCAAATTAGTTTCATAGTTTAAAAATCACGGATTGACCAATGTTTAAATAGTAAATCAGCGGTCTCGTAGCGCAAGAAACAGGACAGAAACAGAGCCAGTGTCCCGTGAAAAATAGGACAAGAACAGCGGCGGCGCAACGCAGGAAAGAAGACAAGAAAAGCAGCCGCGCAACGCAAGAAACTTGTAGTGTCAAGACATTTTGCGACTTTTATTTTGTAATAAAATTATAATTTACCTTTACCTTGGCAACACCGTTAGGAAGTTAATGTCGCGCACAGAATTTTCTCGTTAGTCATTATTGTTCGGCTGATCCCCCCTGCAGGTTAGTTTAAGCTCTACTAGGTTCCTTTATATTGTCTGAATAATTGTTATATTGTATTATTATTTCTCTTTATTCATCTTCAACGACGAACATTTATTAGATTTACTTTCCAACAGATATGGTACGCACGTTGCCAAGGGTATTATTCTTTACACTATTTTCCCATCTTAATACTTACATTCAAAACCCACCTTTTTGTTAATTTGCCTTGCAGTAAAATCTCAGTTCCAGTCTCTTTCATTTATATTCTTGTTTTACTGTGTGGGTAATGACTGGCACTTACCCCGCAAACTAACAAGAACAGCGACTGCGCAACGTAAGTAACGGGATAAGAACAGCAAGAAACAAAACAAGAACAGCGGCTGCACAACGCAAAAAAAAGACAAGAACAACGGCCGTGCAACGCAAGAAACGGGACAAGAACAGCGGCGGCGCAACGCGAGAACGGGACTAGAACAGCGACGGCGCAACGCGAGAAAAGCGACATGAACAGCGACCGAGCAACGCGAGAATTTGGGACAAGAACGGCGGCGGTGCAACGCGAGAACGGGACGAGAACAGCGACCGAGCAACGCGAGAACGGGACAAGAACGGCGGCGGCGCGACACGAAAACGAGAAAAGAACAGCGGCGCGCAACGCGAAAAACGGGACAAGAACAGCGGCGGCGCAACGCGAGAACGGGACAAGAACAGCGCCGTGCAGTACGAAAACGGGACATGAACAGCGGCGGCGCAACGCGAGAAACGGGACCATAACAGCGCGAGCTACAGGACAAGAACAGCAGCTGAGTATCAAGGTGCGCCGGCAGTCGTGTAGTCCCGGGCAGAAGCAGCAACAGCCTTGGCACCATCAGGTCGCCCATTATAAACCGTGCATGCAGAGACGACCTCCCTCACCCAGCGACGTCTGCTTCATTTGAGCCTCGGTACTCTAGACAGCGCTTGAATTGAACTCTGTACCTTGCCTCATGCACGGTAGCTTTTTATGGACCTTTTATTCCGTAACACGGATAAGGTCACACTGCAACAAGGTGCAGAAATTTCAGACTAATACTCGGTAAATTTATTTGAGTTATGAATTAATTGAAACTGGAAATATGTACCTATACCTTCAGTTGCAGTAAATTAAAACTACGTTCCAAATGCCATATATCGAATTCGAATTTGCCATCGAAATGTTGCGAAAATAAGGAATAGGCCTCAAGACGTAACTTGGCATGATATCAGGCTCCGATAATTTTGCAACTCGTGCGTTTAGTTGATTCGCCTAGGCAACCTACAGGGTCTTTAACCATGAAGTTTTCATTTAATAAAATCGATAAAATTAAACCTACATCGGTACAACTAAGCGCTTTTATTAAACTCTGATAATAACTACTACCATACACTTTGTTATTAGTTCGAATGTTCTCATTTAAGAAACTTCCTGCAAGATTTTACCAAAAAATATTAACATTCACAGTTAAATAATTGCACATTAAACCATAACATATTTCTCTGCTGCTAGAATCAAACAGCAAATTCTAAATCGTAAACCAAACGAACGGAATCAATCTTGAAATGGTAGATTTTTTTCTCGTATCAATCCTTCAACTTAAGATTAGTTCATTTAACAAAAAAATTAGGTCCAGCTGAAGCATGGGAGCTACAGTTGTCAACGTTGGTCGGCAGATTTCGAAACCCCGTAAGGATCCATTAGATGATACTTTCTTATCTCTGCACCAGACGTAACTAATGTAACGACATCACAGCTCGCGCTCCCCCGCCAACCGACATAACATCGGCGCCCTTACGAGCACCAGCAGATAATGCCGAGATGTCTGCCCCAACATTCCGTAATCCTAAAAAACTAAGAACACATTCTGCCGAACGATTATCCTGATACTACTCAAGCATGTTTCTCAACAATTGATAAATCATTCATTCTGTTTGATGAATGTGCTGAAATGCCACGACAATTCTCCATCGCATTCATTATGATGAAAGAATGTTTACATTAGTTTAGGTTTCCCAATACAAATTAATTAACTATTCTCTATAATTGCAAGAGACGCATAATAATTAAAATTATATATGTATCCTATTATGAGATGAAAACGCGGACGCGATTAGTACGGTCGCCAAGGTACGGACGGAGTGGCCGGGCAGCGGAGTTCTGTTGGTCACAGAAAGATAGCGCAGATAGCGCGTTGTTTTGGCGGCACTTAGCGCTAATAGCGCCTGATGGAGTCGCTATCACCAGCGCCGTCACACTCAACCTTGGTACATCGTAAAGTGCTAGCGCTCAATTCTTAGACAAAACAACAAAAATGACAACTCATAAGTATCCTACATGAACATTTGTAACAGAATGTCGTATAAGCGGTTTCTTGCAACGTAAATATTGAAAGTACGTTTGATTAGAAGTTGTTTGTTAATCATGACGCAAATTATTTATGAAAACTTTGCAATACCAAGTTCAAACTCGAGACAAATTGAAAAGTCGCGCGAGGTTGAAGAAACTGAAGCTAATACCGAGCAGAATACCAGAAATGAGATGCATATTACCAATCATAATGAAAATTTTTCAGTGCTTTCAGGTAAAACCATACCTACATACTTTGGGACAATTTCAGGGAACATTCTGACGAAAAAATGGGCGCGATGGAAAACATTTAATATGCAAAACGGATCTCAAGAGATAATTAATTCAACTTAACGAAGCTTCTAAAGTTTTGCTTCGATCTTAAACATTTGTTACAATTTTTCACGCTGAAACCCACAACAATTCGGCGGTAATTAATGAGCGATCCTCCAACTCATATTGTGGAAACACTGCAGCTGATCGCAGGGATAGTAACAAGTTTCACGTTCATAGCCGTATTACAATTTACAAGCACTAATTTAATACTTAACGGATCATCGATTCATGATTAAATACTTCGATTGCGGTTGTTGGAGACGCATCAATACAGGCGCATGTTTAGCCTTATCACAGCTCTGGAGCACCAGCCAATTCCAGAAAGCCACAGTTTGACCTTGATAAGCAGCAGATAAGAGGATGAATCGTCGATACTGGCAGCTGATCGAACTCAAATAAATTAAACTTTAATACACCACGATTAAAGCGAAAAAATATGTCTAACCGTCACTAGAGGTGACGGTTAGAAATATTTCTAACCGTTACCTCTAGTAACGGTTAGACATATTTTTTCGCTTTAATCGTGGCGTATTAACCGTCAATTACCAATCAAGGGTGCCAGCAGTTGGTAGCACAACTGAAACTGTTGACAACGTTATCACACCTATGCATTCCATTTAGTGCTAGGACTAGTAAGAACAAAGCGGCTAAGAACTATATAAATTATATCGCTAACGCATTCAGATAACGGCGGCCACATTCCTAAAATTTCTACGGATGATCGACAAGTCATACAATAAACGTTACTTAGTCTCACGCGTCTATGTCGGGTATTAACATAATCGCATGTACACCATTAAAAATATTTGTGGTATATACACGATATTTCCAGGCTCATACACCACAACTATGCATTTTTCCTGTGGAATGTTGGTAACTTGTAGGACTTCCGAGCATCGTTACGAGCCTTTGAACAAACGGTTAACTAAGCCTCCAGAGAGCTTACATTGTGCAATTGAAACTTAATAGTCCAAGAATAAACCACGCAGAATAATCGAAAGGGCAATTTTTTCCGGCTGAAAATTGCTTGACTATTCCATAAGAAAATGTAAAAATTCTTTTTATAGCATTCAACTGTTTTTTTTTTTTATTGCTTAGTGTTTTTTTCTCGTCGATTGTTATTTATCTGAGTTAGACGCTTTTTAATATAGAGCGTTAATTGAAAAATTATACAGTAATTACTCATACCAATAAAAATTCTACTCACGAGAATAAGAGTCTCATACGCAGCCAAGTTACCTGCAGCCTAACGAGAAGCACCGCAGTTTACAGGTGGAGATAAAGTTAATTAGCATGCAGGTGATCATATATAATATATCAGATCCTTCTTTCTTCAGAAATATTGGGATAAATTTAGGCGAGATGCATCTAAGATTATCTCAATTTTTCGAGTTATATTTTAACAAGCAGTAAAGTTGCCAAAACATTTGTTTCACTTTGGCAAATATATATCTGAAAGAACCTGTGGTTCTATAAATTCTAGATTCTAAACTGGGAAGTGGCTACCGGCAAGTGTCAAATCTCATTGTTCCAGCATGAAATCAATCTTCTACGATAAATTACACTTGAATTTTAATCAGATTTTATAATCTGCGTCTATTAAGTTAAACACATCACCGCCATAGAACACTCTAATCAGTTAAAAATAGTATTAATAAAATAATCGAAAATAGGCAGAAAAGTTTTTAGTAAACCGTGACTTGTCGTTTTAAATGTTAGTAGGGTGTTTGGCCTAGCAGGCATCCTCTTGTGGGCAAACGTCGCGTCGGACGACGGACGGAGGCACAAGATAGTTAGTTCATCGCACGTCTGCTCGTTGCTACGCGTGCCGCAATAAAAAGCACAACTCATAAGTCTTATTATAAAAAAATATAACTCAGTACTCACTGTAGTGACTAGTGAGTGACAGAGAGCGCATTTTCTCGTCGACGAAAACGTGAAGTCATGGACGGATAGACAGACGGACGGACAGGGCGAGCACAATAGCGCTTTCTTTCCATAAATGATAAAATGCGCTAAAAATCAAGATGGTCGCCCAGATTAGGTTCTCTAATGAATTATCTAATCATGATTCGTATCAACTCGTATGATTTTTTTCTCGGCTACATAAATGTTCTAAGTGGTTAAAAGCGTTATTAGGAAAGATTAATGTCATCATTGAATTGCTTATTCCAGAGCGCTCACAACAGTTATTGTGGAAATAAGAATTCATTTAAATAGATTACCTATGGTTTTAGCAAAGCTTCCATTCTATTTTAATGAATTTAATCGAATGTAAGTAGCTAGGTAGATATCACGTAGGACGTAGGTAGCCAGTAGCCACCAGCAATTCTTCACGAATATTGTTTACAATTAAATAAATTAAAACACCTCATTGCTCTTTAATCAGTGTAAATGAAAGGAAAATCATTCGGGATTAGAACGATTCAACTTCAATCAGAGCACGCACCCGGGCCACAGTAGCGGTGCTACTAACTGACACTAACAGCAGTGACCTAACCAGCTCTTACAGAAGTTAACAGAACAGTTAAAACTCCGCCAGTTATTGACAAGACACCTGTAGTACAGCTAGGCCACGGTTCAGAGGGAGCAAAGTTCTACGTAGGTTGAATATGAAATGGCTTTACTTACGTCAAACGTGGTTGTGTCGAGTATCGTCAGATTATGAGAGTCTGTCTTGAATTGCACGTGCTTCAGAACGACCATTCACTCATGCCAAGTTTATTCGAAATATTTTTAGGAAATAACAGATGATTATAGACGAGGATATTAGTAATGATCACGTTCTAGTACAAATTAGGGACATTATACGTATCTAACAAGATAGGCTCGGTTTGACACACTAAATCACGAGAAAGCGCGACGCACCTCCACTCGCTACTGCTGTTTGCAGCACACTGAGCATTTTATTTGTTTGAGTCAGCCCAGCAAGGAACTTCAAAGGGACCGCCATTAAGATAGAGCCAGGTGGAGAGGGGCAAGGTCAGCAGGGGCTAATATACGAATTATTTGATTCATTTCTCATTAGCATTTTTTGGGAGCAAAACATTGGAGTTTTTATCGATAAGGTGCTATTAGAAACTGGAAAAGATGAACATGCGTTCACAGGCTTGTGACCGGGTGACCGGGTCCTAGTGATATGTGTCTTGGTTGCTGGGAATTTGAAACTTTTAGCCCAACTAATGCATGATATATTTGTGAGAAAAATTTATATGACTATTCTTACCTCGCATTCGTATAAACGAACAACGCATAAGGGTACGGTTTCGTTCCGGGATAAATCGACTAGAATTTTGAATTACATAAAAGGCACAATTTTAAATCTATTTTTTAGACACTTCCGGTGACGGCTGAGCGTGCAGGTTCATCCGGTGCACATACACGACTGACCTTCCTTTCTAGATGGCGTCTAAATTGTACCAATGCATGTATAAAACCTGTATTATTAATATTTTATTATTTTTATATGAGTAATACTTTTGATTTCGGTCAATCCAGTGCATTAGATCAACCATTATTTTTGTCGTGTTGCCGATAGAGACGGTCAATGAGGTGCGTTCTGATAAAGCAGTTTATCATTGGAAACGTCTTAAATGAGGGAAATAATGTAATATTTTACATTTAAAATTAAACTGGCAAAATCAAGTGCACATTCTAAGTTAAAAAGATTACCGTTGCAGAATGGGTCATGCAAATGAATTCGGAACTTGACACTTATCCCTCTCGAAACATTACTCAAGGAATTCAGTGAACCGCTTCAAAATTAGATGTTTCTAACTGCCCATTGAACGTTCCTTTGTTCGTGGACGATAACTATTTGCAAGTCGAAATTTTTGCTATTTCTTAACGAGGCGCACGACACTTCAAATGTCACTCCTTGTTTGTGATGCGAAATATCATGGGGATACATCAACTATCTATAAAATTATCATTCCGAGTTTCTTGGATTTTATCTAGGGTGGAAAGCTTCAAAAAATATAACTCAGTACTCACTGCAGTGAGTGACAGAGCGCATTTTCTCGTCGACGAAAACTTGAGGTCACGGACAGACAGACGGACAGACAGACAGACGGACAGACAGACAGACAGACAGACAGACAGACAGACAGACAGACAGACAGACAGACGGACGGACGGACATGGCAAGCACAATAGTGCATTTTTTCCATAAATGAGAAAATGCGCTAAAAAGCTCATATTAAGAATGCATTGGTGGAACTGACTCGTATCAGACAGTGCAGATAATCTGCAGATCGGCAAACATAGCTTGTTTGCTGACTGCTGAACCGTCGGATGGCGACCGAGAACCTATCAAAGAAAGGGATATTTTCCCTGTAGAGTACAATTCACCAATTTTATGGGTCGACTTCGGTCTGATCACTTCAGTACCTACTAACGTGTTAGTTAGTCTATGTGACTTATTTTCTGCTTATGAAACTATACATTTTGTGTTTCTACTATACACCTTATCCTCCATGCAAAAGTTGAAAACGATAAAACAGTTTCGTTTTATCGTTTTATTTAAAAGCGAAACTACGTAAACTCTATAATAATTCCTCCATGGCCGCATTGGTAATAATTATAATTAGTTTAATTCTAAATTTCAAGCCAATCCGTTCATATTTGGAGGAGTAACGATTGGGATTAAGTAGAGTTGGGCGTTTGATTTCGTTGGCGAGATCACGGATTTGACAGGGAAGTAGTGATTCGGTCAAAAACGAAGCATTTATTCCCATGGCTCTGTGAACTTACGCGACATTAACATAGATTAGAATAGAGAGTATTCGGGCATCGTTGTTCATCACATCAAATAGCCAGAAGAAAAAATAAATTTCAGGTTTGGTAGGAACAAAACCAATTAGTATAGATTTATTAAATATAAAAAGAGCATTCAATAGCTTCACCAGCGTCAGCAAGAGAGCATCAGCAGCATCGGTAACAACAGCAACATCAGCAGGATGCAGCTTTGGAAGCCTGACATCAAAAGGTGCGCTCCCGAGCGGTCAAAAACTCGCGCGTTCAAAGCCTGTGACTTCAAAGCTTGCCGCACCTGACCAATGCCTTCATCCCTCTCTCCCCAACGCGGCCGCATACCGCCCGCCTCTTCAGCTCCACCCACACTTGTTTCGTTAATCTCAACAGCTTTATGAATGATGGACCTTTTTATTGAATGATTATATCTCGGCTAAGCTAACTCGTTTAATTTTTTGATGTTTACTTTTTAATAGCCCACGTTTCTTGAGATGGTGGAACACCCCTTGGTCCATGTGACTTTCTCAGCTCGGGGCTGGTACTTCATTCTTAACAGATTCTTCGTCATCGAAAGCTCACGGATGATTGGAAATTCCGGCCTCATGTTTGGGCGTGGATCGAATAAAAAAAAATTTTAGAGATATTTGTTGATTGCAAATTTTTGGTTCTGCGTCATTATTCTTCCTGTGTGGTCAGTGGACAACAGGTATTATGAATGAATCGTTGTTATGTTTTCTTGCAGATACGACAGCCGCCATTGCTCCCACTTAGATAGAAAATCTCGAAGAGGCTACTCCTACCTATATACGACCATTTCGTGCCTACCTTCATAACGAGATGCTTACACCTCTCACGTTCGAAGTCTATGCAAGGATGATTGTAAATCCTCTGTGGTGATCAATCAACAACGGGTGAGTGGGATGCTCTGGACAGATCTTTGCATAAAATCTATTCTCACGCATTAAATATTTATTTTAGAAGAATTCAGCTGCCACATTAAATTAATTTTGATTGAGCTGTTTATAATTTTAGATGCGTCCAGAGATAACTGCGAACTCGCATTCGGAGTTTCAGATTAAGAGGAATAAGCTAAACCTGAGCAATATAATAGGTTAATACTTACGACAACGCATATACTTATGACATGCCCATCGTAAATATAGTTTGTCGATCATCTAATTAATAATAAGGCTTTATACTATAGTCAAACAAGAGATGACATAAAACTGGAGTTAACCATCAAAGTAAAATTTCGATTTAGAGAAGTCTTTGTTTTAGAGTATCGGGGGTTCTGTGTCCTTGAAAGAAAAATTTCATAAACTGTAACATTTTCTGTCTTCTTTCTAGTCCCCTAGACAGGGTGAGTTGTGAGTGAGGCTCGATGGTGAACATTTTATAGCCTTCTTGGCAAGAGACAGTTCTCAAAAGTAAGGGTTTAATACACTTCATTGCATATATCTGTAATTAACCATAAATTAAAGAAGTATATACACTCATGCCGAATTTTTCTAATTAATTTGACTCTGTGTTTGCTCAGATTTTTTAATAGTTCTCGTGTAAAGTCAGTAACTGAAATGTATTCTCAGGCATACGCATGAAACCAAAAATCGAATGATAAATGGAACGACAGTTATCATATAGCTGAGTAAATGTAATAACAAAGATTGTAAAAGTATTCATTTGCTTACGGAGACGGCGAATGAATGCAATAATAATAATAACAACTGTGAAGAACGGCTCAACGTATTGCACGCAATTGATAATTGGAGTAAGATAGTGCCCAAAGTAGTCCAGGTTTAGTGAAGCGTTTTCCCTAGTTTGGAAGCAATGATTATCAAACCTACATATGTATATATTACATACTTTGTGAAAGAGACATGCATGTAGCAAACTTAGCGATGGTGCGAAAAATCGATGGGAAAAGTTGAATGGTATTTCCCATCTAAAACATAAAAGCAATTCCATCTCATATTAACAATACCACAGGAAAAACAAATTTACGCAGCAAAATATACGTACACAATATACATGATGAATATATGTCTCATATTAGGTAGTTATGAGATTTTTGCTTGTTTATATATATAGAGCATTATTTTATTTTATATTTGTATTTTATTTTATATGTACAAAGTATCCGAAATAACGTCATCTAGAACGATATACAATTAAAAAAAACGAATTTCTTCCGCCTTCAGACGGTTAAGTCATTATTTGAGAGAAATTGAAGCGTATACATCGTAAATATTTCAAAGTTACGCTAAAGTTTTGTGCAAAATTAATGTCACTCATAAAAAAAGAAGCAGGATAAATCTTTATTGAAATACACCGTGTAGTTTGCGAACACTGAGCACTGATCAGTTTCAAAATTGACAAAAAATGGCAGATGTTTTGTCGAGCTTCATCTATTTTGCTTCTGTAAATCGTGTATCGTCGCTTCAAATTTTGCTGTCTTGCTTGTTCGAGGATCGAATTTCATCCTTGAGGAAATAAAACGTGAAGCGCTCGTCCAGCCCTCAATTTCATACAGAGGACTCGATCACAGCCTGTCTCGATATGGTATTAAAGTGACGCGAAATTGAAAAGTTATTTGTGTTTTTTTCACATTGTTTCGTTATTAAATTTCAAATTCGTCATATAGTACCAGACTTTCCCCAGCTCAGGTTACCTTATTTAAATTCAATTATTGACTTGTATTCATCATGATTTCAACTTTAATTGAAAAATAATTGTGTGTTTTTTAAATTCTTTCGTTATTAAATTTCAAATTCATTAGTACCATAATTTCCCTAGCTAAAGTTACCATATTTGAACTCAATTATTGACTTGTTTTCATCATGATTTCAACTTTCATGTTATCGTTAGGAAAATTTTGCGTGAATGTTATTCAACGTTATTGTAGAGATTGGAGTCTCAGCACGAGTCACAACATACTTAAAAGTTTCGCATGCGAATTCTTGCGGTTTTTTCATGATATTTAGGATCCCTCAACCCTCACCTCGGCATGCATGCATACCATGAACTTCTTCAGCTGTTGTTGATGTTCCTGAGATGCCGGCGGGACTCTTGAAGGCAAATGAGGCGCTGTTTATCAGGGGCTTTTGGTATCGTAGGATCCGTTTTTAATATGGTCCTAATCTGGCTCGGTACGATCTTCTTTGAAAACGAGCATTACATCTGCCGTGTGATCAGCAAGCTCGCGATAAACACGTTCCCTGCGCGCGCGGCTGAATTAGATCTTTGAGCTTCTCGTAAGCCTGCGTCTAAAGCCCCCGACGCCTCTACAGTGAGCAACTCGCGCCAACCAATTGGCGGAAAATGATCGCACGAGAAATGCTTCCCATATTAAAATGTGCGAGCAATTCAAGGATTTTCCAGGTAATCTTTTTTTCCTTTTTCGTCGGCTTCCTTTAAGACATTCAGCCGGATTTGGAAGGCATCTCATCTGGCGACATTCGGACGAACGACGCGCGACGCCGGCTTCGTCTTTCAATTCGTACATAGAAAGAGAATCTCGCGCTGCAGAGGCTTACGGGATTTTCAAATAGAAGCCGTGCGGGGAAGTTTGAGAAGCAATCGACCAAATTCAGCGAGTCACAAAAAGAAAAATGAGTGAGATCGTAGACACATTTATAGATACATCATGGGTTCTCGAAGTTAATTTGTTGGTGTTCTCATAATTAGAATAAAATTAAATTTTTACCTTCAGCATCCGCTTATCTATGATTATCAAGAAATGGTGAATAATGTTTTTGGATGTCTAAACACAAAATATTGAATGTTTAGAGCTACAGTGTATCACATTTAATCAATTTATATGCATCACTTGACTGTCATTTCTTATTTAGTTCAATTCACGGCTCAAGTGGCAGGTAAAGAACTGGTCTGGCCGCATTCCCCACCTCGTTGGCATAAGCAATTATAATGAGGATATTCTGCCTTGCTGAGCGGTACTTATATAGTGGTATAGTCATGCGCAACATGCTTGATTGTGCGAGGAATTAATTATGCGACGCATTATTAAGGAGCATGGTTTTACATCAAATATTTGACTGAACAGCCTGAAGGGAATGGTCTTACAAGGGAGAATAGATCGGTGCAGCGCAGCCTGTACGTCGCATTAATTTCGCAAATACTGTACAAATAGCTGTGAGTGGTCTATTTGTCGCCTGTCATTAATAACTGCACCGAATGTAGCTTAAATTCGTGAAAATTACAACTTTAATTCATTGATTCCAATAAAGGAAAAGTTTAAATTTTACACTTATGAGATTTCTTTCCTGCAACAAACCTTATATGTTTAATCAGAATCGTAACCGCTCCTTCTAAATATTCCCACATGTTTTTTTTATTTTATGTTTCAAAATGTTTTTTTATTTAATTGGCGAAAACTGATTCTAATTTCAAATTTTGCAAATAATCCAAGCAGTGTAAATTACATTGAAAAAATTATTGCAGAATGACCTCTTGTTTTCCAGACATTCCTTAATTTCCGCGGTAACAGGAACAGTATGTTAAAGCAATGCTTCAGACCGCTAGGTAAAAATTTAAATTAGCCAAACTTCCATGCAAAGCTCGGTAGCCATCGAAACCAATTGGGTGCCAATGAATTTAGTTACAGTTTCGATTTAGCCGCCACCTGTCCACTAGGCAACTCATTTGAGCTCGGCATTGCCTAGCGATTAATTCCAAGAGAGAACTTTTCCAATTTGTGTGTTTGCTGGAGCGAGGCGTGAGCTCCATTATATACCTCCCCGAGCTCAAGCCTGCCTCCGAGGGAGAATGACTCCCCTCACTTGATTCGCACCAGAGGTCCTCAGATCTCCTGATTATGAAATAGAGAAAAAAAGGGAAATCCGAGTTCTCGGAAGGTAGTTCTTTGGTGTTTTTTGTTCTATATACTGAATTCTGCTGAGACACATTGTCACAGCTCAAACCTAACCTAACACCGCAAACCTCAAAAATAGCATTACAATAATCAAGATAATCATTATTAATAAAATGAATTTGAAAATTTGAATTGTAGTTTAAATTATTATTTGTAGTATAGTGTGATTACATGTATTAATATTGGTAGTATAAATTGAAATGTTTGCATGCGACGGCCAACGTCAGTCGATATAAGAGACGGAGTATCGGAAATGAGAACACAACCGGCTGGTATCAAATGATGGTGCGGTAGTGGTCAAAACTTTTAAGAAAATACAATATTGTAATGAAGATGAAATAGCTAATATTTCGTTGTGCAAAATTGTTTTTTAACGCATTTTCTCATTTATGGAAAAATGCACTATTGTGCTCGCCATGTCCTTCTGTCTGTCCGTCCGTCTGTCCGTCCGTCTATCCGTCCGTAAGTGACCTCACGTTTTCGTCGACGAGAAAATGCGCTCTCTGTCACTCACTGCTGTGAGTACTGAGTTATATTTTTTTCTTTGCTGCAGAAGCCGCCTCTAAGATGAGTAGCTTGGAGATGATGAGTAGCATTCGTTCTATGGAGCTAATTGCTGCTGATTAACTTGACGATGAAATCGATCCGAAGATAGAAATTTCTCCGTTTGCCTCAAACAATACAGAAATGTTCGTCTTAGTGAAACTGAAGCCTTCTACACATGGCAATCCTTGTGACCAAATGTTAAATAAGGCTAAGAATACCATTACAGAGGCTATAATGATGATAATGTTGATGTCTACAACGCAAATAAAGATTACGATACTTATGACCGTCATCTTGTCTTGTACATACATGATGACAAAGGCCTTGGTAATGATTGTGACGATGATGGTGATGGTAAAGTGAAGGTCATGATAGAGGAGTATGATAGAGGAGGTAGCGGTGTGTTCAAAGGACCGCTGTTCAGTGTCGGGCTCTTTAATGTTGGCGGCGCACAGCTTTGACCGCAGCCTCGCCGCGCTATCGAGTTTCTTTTGAACGCACCAGCCGGCCCGGCGTTGTGGCTTTGATGAGAAGACGCTCTGGTCGCACCGGTCTCATCAGACCTTCACTGCAGCGCATGAAAACAATACTTACTGCAGCGCATGAAAACAATACTTACTGCAGCGCATGAAAACAATACTTACTGCAGCGCATGAAAACAAACAGCGCATAAAAACAATACTTACTGCAGCGCATGAAAACAATACTCACTGCAGCGCATGAAAACAATACTTGCTGCAGCGCATGAAAACAATACTCACTGTAGTGCATAAAAAACAATACTCACTGTAGCGCATGAAAACAATACTTACTGCAGCGCATGAAAACAATACTCATTGCAGAGCATGGAAACAATACTTACTGCAGTGCATAAAAACAATACTCACTGCAGCGCATGAAAACAATACTTACTGCAGCGCATGAAAACAATACTCATTGCAGAGCATGAAAACAATACTTACTGCAGTGCATAAAAACAATACTCACTGCAGCGCATGAAAACAATACTTACTGCAGCGCATGAAAACAATACTCATTGCAGCGCATGAATACAATACTCATTGCAGCGCATGAAAACAATACTCACTGCATCGCATGGATATAATATTTGCAGCGCATGAAAACAATGCTCACTACATCGCATGAAAACAATATTCATGTGGATTCTAGCTGCAAAATTGACGCTATTGAGGTCATAAACATTCGACTCTGATAATAGGGCAATATAAATTCGTTATCTGGATTGTTAGACGTTCAATTGTTCCGTAGAAGGTTTTGAGTATTGCGGAGTTCTTGAAATATGAATAACCAATATTCATCAACACTCTCACCTGATATTAATTCGTGCTTATGACCAGCATTGCGTTAACACAGAATTGGAGACGAATCTTGTTGCCTGTGTCGCCACAGGAGCTATTTCCTTCCTCATTCTTCTTCTCTCTAGCCAGCCAGCCTCAGTCCCTCTTAACTTTCACAATTTTACCCGTTATGAAAACACAACACATTCACGCACAAGAAGTAGCAGCATGATTATAGAAAATATGCAAGTGGATTAAATATCCTTCAAGAAGGATTTGACGTGTTCACAGCATCTGAGATGTCGCCACACGAACAATCATTCGAGATCATAAATGCGCTATAATTTTACAGCATAAATTAGCTCCATGACTGCAAACGATGAAGACCGATCACCCGGCCCGGCCACGATGTCTGTTCCACGTTATGTTTCATCTTTCTTAGAGCACCAAAATTGAGGTCGGGTGGCCAGAAGGATCAAGTCAGACTAACATGCTTTTGGATCAAGCACTTTGCAACGCCGGCATTCTGGAACTTTCGTAAACATACATCCAATAGGATTTTCAAATTTGTTTAGTTCATAAGCTCACCGGGCCTGCCCATTTTGATGATTTCAGTTAAGAGGCCCGTTCACGGACGCTCCAACTCTAAACTCGACACTCTGGGCGAGAGCAGTGTAAATTTCAGCGGCAGCGTGTGGCAGCGTAGTGACGTGGTCTATAAGGTGCGCGGGAATAGTGAAGTATGAGCTGAACATTAATTGTGCATAGATTAATAACACTGGTAATACAAAGTTTATATAATTTATCTTAATATCCACAGATTGAAAAAAATTAGCCAGGATAGCATTCCAAATTTCAGATTTTTATCTTATTTATGAGGGGAGTTATCTGTCGAATTCATAGTTAAGAATACCCATAGACGATTACCGCGGCTGAGCGCCTTGAACGGGCCTCTTAAGGCACAGCTGAACGGTAGCTATAGACGTCGCGCCTCCATTCCAGAGTATAGGTGTTACGTCCTATTCCATATTCTTCATACAACGAAGAAAAAAAATGGGGAAAAAATTCAATAAATGACGAGAAAAGTTCACAGTGGACCTGCCAAATTGAAGACCTTTGCAGAACTGAACCTGAATAGTTCAATATGTTAGAGTAACGTATTTTCAATTGAATTGTATTGTAAAATTTACGTAGGGGTTAATATTCATAAGAACAATCAGCGGATGCAACTAAAATCATGTAAGCCAATCCATATAGGCTTCTAAAGCTTAAAAAGACTTGTCCGGATGTTAGGTGCTGTCACTCAGTGCTCAGTCTATCGTCTCTGTATGATACCCGTGATGTGAAATACACATGCGGAACACCGTAGAGATGTGGATGAAGGAGCAGGCATTACAGCTACGCGCTGGTGTCGGGTCACCAGAATATAATATACATGATACCGACGATCAAATTGTTCTGCTCCTTAATTAACATACTGTACATAATAATGATAACCTAAAAATCTGAAGACAAACGAATATCCAAATTATACAAAAGTATACGAAATTGATAATTTTGTCGCTGTAGTACTGTTCACGCTAGGACTAAATAAGATGTATTTATTTAGTACTGGCGTTAAATTGGAAAAATAGATATATGAGCGCGGAAAATCTCGGACGAACAAAAGGGCCAAAAGGGAATTTTTTTCCGTTTACTCAACTTTGCTTCATCCTGGAATTTTTTTTATTATTGTTATGTACTCTAAGAACCTGAAACTTCCATTCGTCATCGCTGAATCGGATGGTGAAGATTTTATTTATCCCGAGCCTTGCGGCGATGAAGACTTTATAAATCGTCGACATGATCGCTCCTCGTGCAGTATTCAACTGATCCTTCTTCTGCGCCATGAGAGAAATAATCTTTGCAATGTACGGCATGCAAAAGCCGGCTGAGACTGCCACCCAGAATGCAGTCCAGCTCAGTCTCTTCATGCACTCGTTTCCGTCTTTGTCGGCTCACAATTGCTGGTTTTAATGGCTATGTTAAGAGTGTGCTAGTCTATACATGAACAGAGCGATGAGCACCGAGCCGTGAAGAATGGTTCGAGAGGTGCTCATAAAGCAGGGATGTCTGTTCGCTCCTCCTTCGCCTCACACAAGAAACAAAACGGCAGGAGGCAGCCAATTAGTACGAGACCAATATTCGGTGAGCACCACAGACCATCAAGAGTACCGCCGACCTCTCTTCTCCTGCCGACATTTTTACGCGCGCTTGATCGTCTTCTGCTGGCGGCTGCCGGCAAGCCGCGTCGACACGAGGAGTCGTCTTCTTCTCTGATATTCATAGTGTATTTTTAGTGCTAATGTGTGCTGAGATAGTTTGGTGAAACCAAGCAATAGTTTTTATTCTATTGTTACACTATTTTTTCGTGCAAATGTATGCTGAGATAGTTTGGTGAAACCGAGTAATAGTTTCATGTTCTTCATGCTATTCATAACGAGTCTCGAGACCCACTTACTGCATTCCTCTCTGATCATTTTTGTTGTCAAGAAATATTTGATGAGCTAGATTAAGTAGCCGGTTGATGATACAAAACTAAGTAACCTGTTATTAATACACACTTGAGCTTCCAGCAAGTTTAAATATCTTTAGTTTCGAACAGCGTCCTAGATACATCAAGCTTGCTCCAGAGTCTTTTACTAGCAGCTGTTGAGTTCTAGCATGACCAATTATTGAGTAACATACGAGCAAATATTAAGTATTCTTTGTCTCACATAAATGTCACCATCGTTTATATACACTTAGAGCAACTGAACATCTAACCTCTACGATAACTTATTTGCGATGAGCATTAGTATCTTATATTTACGTGCCAGCAATGAGGTCGCACAAAATCTTCAGATGGAATACAATACACAGAATATAAAGATTAACTTACAAACAAATCAATTAATTGAATTATGACTTCGTGCATTGCATTTATTTCCTCACAATTAGTTGGTTAAGGGATCAAGATACAAATTTTTTGACGTTCTATAACTATTTATGAAGTATGCGGAGAATTTTAATTTTAGAAAGATTGTTTCTTATCATAAACCGAAACGTTGTGAAACAGTATGATCACTACGCGAATTCTTCAAATATAAATACGGCAAAAAGAACCAAAGACTAAAAAGCAACATAAGTCCTGTGAGTATATTTTCTTTGTATTTAAAGGCTTTCGTACACAACATTACAGAGTTTCTTCCACACCGACATCGGAGATTTGCAGCACCGACAACGTCCATGATTACAGAGGAGGCGAGTCGCCGTCTTCTGAAAAGTTAGCGGGAAAGCCTGTTGTGTGGGACAGCGGCCGAAAGTTAGTGGCGAAATCTTGCCGGGTATTGTCCTCTTGAAGAATTAGAAAGAAATGGGAGTCCATTGTCGTCGAAAACTCAGTTAGATTATTTGGACTTTACTTGGGCAAGAAGATCCAGCTGTCTCAATACCTAGAGACTCAGAGTGCAGCGAGACGGTCTATACAATAGAACCTTGTGGAGCTCATGTGCACGATTGAAGAGAAATTGTTGAGCGAGTAGCGCGATATGTTTGAAGTGTTTAGATACTTCGCAAGATATCGCGAGATGTCTGGTCACACAATGCAACATTGTGGCGCTGTAAATAGAAGATGGTGTAGCTATGTCTTAGGAGTCTTGAACAGCTGGTGAAAAACACGCTGACCTCGCAGCACGTATTGAAAATTCTGCACGAGAAAGCTAGTTCACTATTACCTTCAGTGATAGCAACACAAATTGCGGAAAACCGATTATTTCTGATCCTTTCGCTGTATCTCATAATCCAACGTTTGCTGAATAGCAATAGCTTCAAACATTACACGCTCTTACGTTTGCTTTTCATTTGAAATTAATTTGTCTAGCATACATTTCTTGCTATCAATTATCTCAAAGAAGTCGTCATTTTGACAGTGCAAGCAGCATCTAGCTGCTCGTGGCGGCATCTTTATTTTGGATTTAGGCTCAGAAGAAGCCAGCTTGAAAATGCCACTTTATTGCCACATTTCAGGCCTTATTGTGGACGCTTCAGTTATTGCGTGCCACAAATTTTTGCCATTTTACTGGCACGCGAATAACACGGCACTCGAGTTCACCAGTCTGTAACTGCACTGCAGCCCGCACAGCATTGCTTTCTCATGCTGCGACAATTCCAGGTGTTTTTGTGTCGCTGCACAATTCCACCGTGAATATTTGACCTTGTTAATATCGGGTCGCAGCGTAGATATTGTGCAGCGAGATTACTTATTGTCGTTTGTTTGGGTAAGTTAGTCGCCATGTGGCGACAGGCTGTAATATAATTCGGGTTAATATAGTTCGGGATGAAATAAGATCAAAACCTTTCATTTTTATAATGGATGTGGAAGCGAGACAATAAACACTCCTAATTTCGACCAGAAAGACTACGAGGTGTTTGCATTGGCTGCTCCTACATCGAGAACGGACAGACTTATAGCTTTTCGAGAAGACAAACAAGGCAAGCACTCATTTGGCTGATATTGCCGAAGTCTATCTTTACAGAGAGCTCATTAGCCGAAGAAGTCCGCGGGATCAGCTCGACTCATTTGAATGTCGCCGAGAGCTCTAGCTGTCGCATGTGGATGTCTCAAGACTGCCAAAAAGATCCAGACGAAAGAAGGCATCAAGGGATGATCTCCAATGAGCAACGAGTGAACAAAATTCATAGCCCGTGAAATTCCGTAATAATGAATTAAGAATAAGAAAACCAAATAAAGGTATGCAGCGCATTTATGGAAAATAAATCGGGAACGATAATTAAAATAATTCTTAACTATTTTAGTCGTGAATTATATTTAAAATAATTTGCATGTGCATGAAGTAGGATGAAGATACGTGCCAATTTGAAATCATTGCATATTGTACCTTAAATATTATTTGCAATGGAAATTTGCAAAAAAATGTCACATAGATAAAAAAATACAACTCAGTACTCACTGAAGTGAGTGACAGAGAGCGCATTTTCTCGTCGACGAAAACGTGAAGTCACGGACGGACAGACAGACGGACGAACAGACGGACATGGCGAGCAAAATAGTGCATTTTTCCATAAATGAGAAAATGTGCTAAAAATGCCTCTGAAGATCAGGTTTATATGTTTTATTATATATATATTATAAAAAGTCATGAACACTATGCATAGCTTTAATATAATTTTTCTTGGATTGCGTTCAAACCTTATTAACTGAATAAAAATTGCTTCAACTGGAACACTGGCCAAAATAATAGATAAACGATGTTAATAAATAAGTACAAAGCTATTCATTTCCTATGCCATAACGTTAAAGCATATTGCAAATTTTCGAGAGCCAATTAAGGGCGGCCAAGATGCTCGTTGCTGCTCAATCCGCTTGAGAATTAACGTTCATTAAAATGAATTTATTGAATTCATTAAATACTAACAGAGTTGAAATAGCGTGACGCCCATTAGACAATTTGTTTTAGCACATATATATAAGTGGCCGCATTCAGCCATGTAAAAAGAATAAAGTTGCATGAGCTACAGTCACAGGCGAGAAAAAAATCTTCCATTATTCTGTCGGACTTTTCTGGAGAGGCGTCTTGAGAGCCGGTAAGACAAGCAAGTTCGGCTTCCTTTGAAACACAAGACTTTTCGACCTTAAAAAAGGAGACTCCACTCAATCGCGCCTACAATGTCTTTTATCCTCTCTAGCTCCTGTCCTCCGCCCACTTCATCATCAAAGAGAGGAGTTCACTTCCCCTTCCTTCCCTTGCGTCGAGGTGTTACTGAGTGGCCACGATCGCAGTTCTGCCCCCACGATCCTCAACTGTGTGAAGTGCGACCAGCCCCTGCAGCGTACGTAGGGCGTGTCGTGGTGGTTGCCTACTGAAGGGAACACGACCACGCGATCCGCTGGTAGGTATTGCTGACCTGTGGGCGCTGTTCACACTTAGATTAATTAGATTTGTTTGCGTGTAATATATTGCAGAGAATAGTGCCGTGCAGAGTAAAGTGTCGTGCGAAGAATAGTGCTTGCATAGAATAATGCAGTGAAAAGATTGGTACCTGCAGTGCAGATAATGGTGCATTGCAACGACTGTCGGGAATGGAGAATAGTTTTGTGAACGATATATATGAATATCGTACTTTAAATGCACGAAGATTTTCGTAGGCCACGCATATTTTATGATATGCTATTGCCATAATATCAATAACTATTACACTACCGTATATCAGCTCAAATGGGCTATGTGTACAGAACATCCATATATAATGTTTAGCAAAAACGCAGTAATTTATATTTTACAATTTAAACTTCAGAAAAGTTATAGGACTACGTCAATTATACAGGTATAAAATATTAAGGGTATGATTTTGACTATACTATTCAGAAAAAAATTCAAAGGCATTTTTTCGGTTGAGTGCCGGGCAGGTGAGTATTTACGAACGTTGATTAATTATTATTCACATAATATCACAAAAGATGTTTGTTTAAAGCGACGACAGAAAAAAACTGTTTCTCTTGATCCTTGTGCAGGCAAGATTGGATCCTCCATCGGTTCTTGGAAAGATGAACCTTTGATGAGGCTCTTGTCTTAAGGAGCTTTCTAATTTTGCCGCTACATTTGTTCTCGTTTGAACCATAGCGTCGTTGCGGGATTGGCAGGCTCTGTCTGGAGCTGTTTGAAGATGCGGCTTCTATTCTTCAAAGGGAACAAAACATGATAGCAAAATTATGCTTGTTTATTGTGCTATTTGTCCTCACTGAGACTGAGAAGCCCTGCAGTGATCAAAGCAAAGCTCACGCTTTTGCGCCATCGAACAACATCTAACATGGACGCCCTAAAACTTCTCGAGCGTCATTAAAACAACTCTTTTTTAGTCAAAGGTGTTTGCAATGGCTTTAGAGTAATAAAGTTTTTTTGTGTCTTATAGGAGTAAAAATGTTTGCTGCAGGTCCGAAGTTAGGCCTAGTTTGTGTCGCGGTGCCGCAGAGTGTTCCTCCGCCGCTGTCGTCGCACTTCAACGGCCGAGGAGCGAGGCTCCAGAAGCCTTTGATCTCGCCTCCTTTGAGCTTATTTTTTACCTTCCAGCCACACACATCAAAAGAAATTAATTTTAACGCCTCTGAATTCGTTTTTACGTTCATGGGTCCTCATGCGTAATCTCACTTCGGCCTTATTTAAGTGTTGGGTTAATAACTGAATAATGAACGATATTTAGACTCAATAAAGTTAAGTTCTTGCCGCTCAGCCTAATTAAGAAGGGCTTTGTTTTGGGCATTTGATGTTGCGAGTCTAATTAGCCGCACTGAAAGGCTTTAATCCGAAGTGCAAGCGGATAAAAGACATGAAAGGCGTCTTCAAAAGACTGCCAATAGTCTGACTCAGGTCGTGCGGCCGGCTGGGTAGTCTCTCTTCCTCTGTCGTACTACAGTGAGTGGGTGGTACTACGCTTGCGATCTTCACGTAAACGGTAAGCCTTATAATATAAGTGGAACATGCTGGAATAAACCCACATCCCAAGTACTGGCTAAGTTGATTTCATCATGCTTTGTATTCAGATCAGCTGACGAATAAGGCAAATTCTTACATAACCACAATCCATTTCAGTTAAAAAACGATCAATAGTTCTTTATGGGTAATTACTATATGTGGGTATATGGTAAATTACTATTTATGGTTATATTACTACGGAATTTGTGTTACTATTTGACCAAGATGTGATTAGGAAGATATTAGCAGGTTAACCGGGATTTTCCCGGGATTGATTATCATAGTAATTTGAAAATCCCGCTATCCCGCATCCTGTCATTCCCAATGACGCCCTACACAATACCATGACAAACTCATTATTTTAAAGCCCAAGAACTTTATTTATAAATTGTCACGTTTCAACGGCAGTCAGCAGGGAACTTCCATTTAGCTCCCCGTTTCATTTTCGGAGTTGTTATAATATAAGTAAAGTTAAAAATTAAATTAAATCTCATTTCGACTTGATCATTTTCCTTTCCACAACCCAGTTTGGCAACACCTGACTCTCCTCCACTAATTCCAAGTTTTCCACTAATTCCAAGTTTTATAGACTGGCTGACTGGCAAGATACGAGTATGTATTTGGATTATCACCCGGAAAGTTCTTATTTATTTTTGCAGCACCTGGTTCCAAACCCACTCACAAATTTTGACAAATATTTAAAAGATTATTATGCCAAAGTTATTGTCTCTGTGTTATTGTAATATGTACTAACTCAGAATTACACGGCAGTCTTAAAAAAAAGTTTTCTTTTCCGACGAGAGTTTTAAAATAATTAAAGAAAACTTCGGGCAATAGTTTACCTATCTAGAATATTTGAATACAAGAGACTAGTACTGGGCTATATTGGACTTAGGATTACATTTTGCCATTGAATTTGAAGCTTTATACATTTCACAACGCTCGTCTAATAGCTTTTTGATGAGTTCATTTGATTAATATAATATTCATGCCCACTGATGAGGGTAGAACTGGCCCACTGATGACGGTTCTGAATGCTAGGATTGGAGCAGTGAGGTGCGGGTTCGATTCCTTCAGATCATCGGCGGAGTCCTGGGCGTTTAGGCACAGCAGAATTGGGCGTTTAGGCACAGCAGAATTGGAGCGTGAGTTGCAGTTGCGTGTTCGAGACCGTAAGAAGCCGTGCATGCTCTGCGATGTTATGAATCGGCGACTTGCCTACGGCCTAATAAACGCTGAAGCCGCTTATTTAACCAATACTACAAATAAATGTGGATGACGAAAATTCGATATCGTGGCCTACTGTGATGAAACTTCTTCCCTGACAGACGAGTACGATTTATCAAATAACCGTTTTCCCGAGCCTACTATACAATTTAGCCTGCTTTGATTTTTATCTCCAATTCACAAAAAATTAATTCCGATTAGCATTAATTTTTTTTCTCGTTATTTAAGAGGAGGAAAATGTCAAAGCGAGACATCGGTGACTTACATTTCGTTGAGGGGGAGTTGAAGTATTGATTAAAGTACCTCCTTTACAATAATAATTTGAATTCCTTCGCTTCACAGATTATCAAATTATCTTTTCACGTAATATTTTCCTGTTCTCATTATCTCTTTACATACCAATTTTATCAGGTAAAATTTGTAAGCTTAGGCCAAGGTATATAGATTTTTTCGACTAATGAATCAATTTAGAAGTTCATGTGATTCTTCAATGATGCCGTTTATGATCAAACGAAAAATCCTTCAGATTTATATACTTCAAGTGACAGGGCGGTAGTGCATGAAACCTTGCAGACGAAATAGTAGTTCAGATAAAATTGCCTGCAAATTTTGGTAACATAATGAAGCCATTTATCGAATGTTTGGGTTCCTTCAATCAGGGCATCTACACTTAACATTAAGCGCTGGAGTGTCATATCGCACGTCACCTTCCACGGCTTTACTTCATCCCGCGATGATCGCGTGTCAGAAAAGAATAAAAAGAAGAATCATTCGCGGATCTTCACGAACATAACAAAATTCGCTGAACAGATTTGAACGAAACTATTTATATAATTACCTAACCTCCAAACGGTGATGTTTAGCTCGTGGCAATTTTTTTATATTGCCTTCGTTCGCAAGTTGTACGGACATACGCAGAAACGAGCGGTATTTCTGAGGCCGATTTTCAAATTTGTGTTGACCAAGAGACGTATACGTATAGGGTATAGCAGTACAACTCGCAAACGAATGTAAAAACGAAGAAAAACAGTCACGAGCTAAACATCACCGTTTGGATGTTAGGTAAGCACCTTTTGCTGTTTAATCAGGAATGAAGGTAAAAAAAAAAAACTCGCGAACGAAGGCACAATCGAAAACATTTTTACGAGCTAAACATCACCGTTTGAAAATTAGTAATATATATTTAAAATTTCATTTAAATCTGTTCAGTAGTTTGGAAGAAATTCTTTGATCACTACGAATTTCGGCCCGTATCGCCATACATGATATACATGTAACTCATATATGAAGGTGAAATTCCAACAATTTTCACGAGCTAAACATCACCGTTACGTCCTAATGTATACGTGTATCAAGTTTCATCGAGCTACGTTCATTAATTTGGGAGGTATTCCTTGCTCTTAATTTGGAGATTGGCCGCGCGACCGGCCGCGAGTCCGGCCGTAAATTTGTCCGAGTCGTCTTTCGATAGGCTACATGCTTGAACTAAATTATTCAACTAGAAAAGTTTTCAAAAATTAATTAAAACAAGACACTTCTTATACGAGGATTAATCAAGACATTTTTATATCTTGATATTTGTATGACATCACAGTCTAGACGCTCTGAAATAATCTAAAATAATATTTGACCTCGTCGTAGTTTGGTTTTTTGACTCTCGTTCATTTCACGTAACGAACCGTAAGTATATGCACGTAAGTATTACTCTCCGTGAGTCAGTGACCTCCATGGACTCAGAAACATAACGCCTAAACCTTCATTTAAAATAGAAAGTGGATATAAATGAACAATATATTATTATATTTTAAAAGTTTCTACTGTTTTTACGATTTATAGACGTTTTTCGTTTTGTTTCAGTGCAAAAAAAGTTCAAGTTGCTTACGAATGACGAACGAGGTAAACAGTCTATCCTGCTGTTTAGCCTGTTTTCTCTTGGCCAGCTGGTGTAGGTACCGTAAGTCCTTGGAACAGTTTTTGGCAACGTATTAAAAAGGTTTTCGGTGTTTTACAACTGAACACATCCGTACTTCGATAGCTACCGGTTGAACGCATTTTAGTTAAATTATGTTCTCCTCAATTTCCCTTGTTTTCTGTTTACTGTATATAGTGTATACTGGATAGAAAAACTGTTAGGTTTACTAACGTACCTAAGTGTCTGTACCCGTTTCCTGTAATCATTGTACTAGCTAATGAAACTGATTCGCCGCATTTTTATATAGCTTAGACACACTGGTCATCTAGCCCCAATTATGTTGCCGGCCTCTCTTAAAAAAATCTTATTATGGTTTATTGACAAGTCTTGTACATAGAATTTCAAGTGGGATAAGATTAACAGCTTTATAAGTTTATTTTGTAGCAGCAGATTAGCCTGGTACCTACCTACTCTAGTGGGAGGCTGGGCCCTGGTGTTGTTCTTGCTCACAGCTCAATGACAATAATTACAGCAAATTTAATTTTGGAAATGTGATATCCAAACTTCCCAAAGTACATCTAGCAATCCTATAATTTATTTAGTATAATCACTTTATTCACTTTTCCAAGTGAAGTAAAAGTAATGATAAATTATAAAATTGTATGTTCAAGTTGAATAATGAAGCTTTTTGAGAAACAAGTTTATTAATATACTGTCAATTTCAAATAGGGTAAACGCAGTATATTCTGACACTTTAAGGACGTAGCAAAATATGAATGGCTAAAAAAAATACACTGTATGCGCACAGCGCAACTCGAGTTCCGTTTGCTTTACGTCACTCTAAAACACCGCACTATGCACCAGCAACAATGATATGTTACAAAATGTTGCCATATTTATTTAAAAGCCTTTGGAATGCAAACCTACCAAATCCATATATATTCCAACACTGTGTGTGACTAAATTTGGCATTTCACGAGACTAATTCCGGCCGCGCTTCAAACTCTACTAATTTGTAATGCTGACACTCTTGTGTTTGAATTCCTATTGCTGTGTGAGCTGTATTGGAATACGACAGCTTGCAATTAGAACACTATTGAATATTGAACACTATTTAATTAGGCTTTTAATTAAGAGCTATTAAGCTTTTAACTAAGAAAATTTTAATTTTTGCACACTGCTTGCGCTTGGAACAAGCTGTGTGTGTCTAATTCCAAGCTGTATTGGAATTAGTTTTCATGTGTCTAAAACCGTCTCTTAACTTAATCATCGTTTAATTTTTTTAACACTTGAAATCAGCGAATACAAGTATACTTAAAGGATTCCTAATATATTCACAGACGTATTTAAAAGTATCAAACCATAATATTCTTTCTACACAAACAGTTTATCACTACTTGGTAGAGCAAGGTCAACTATCAACTTGGACACATTTTTGATGTTCTCACTGAGTGACGCGCACTGTCTCTCTTTGGATCTCAACATTTTCCTGCCAGATGGCCCAGACCTAGTGTTTTGGCAATAGTATGGCGCCCAAAACTAAATGGATGAGTACACTGTGCATGCTTCAAATGTTTTAAAATGAAGTTTTATTCCAAGTGTCCCGAGTAGCCCCATTTGATGGGGCTACTCGGGACACTCTTTTTTTGCTTCTGGCACCTTACGAATAGCATATGGATTTTTTTTGGAGAAACCATGTGATAATGAGCCTAAACTTGTTTATGAAATGTTTCATGGTAAGAAGTTATGAATAAAAAAGGTTCGGATTCGTCCCGAGTAGCCCTGGTTGATGGTAATGATTGGCACACATGAAATAAGAGACCAGGCATGGAATATACCTACTTGGAAAGCCGAGGTTTTATGGGTTTGTCAGCCGTGATTCCATTTCTTTGAGCCGTGAGTTCCATATCTTGGCCATGAAAAACCATTTACAAGCCGCAAACGTATTATTTACAAAGTCCCATGCAATGATGCACATGTTACCCCACATCTCTAATTTTATCCTAAAATAATATATGTTTAAAAATTACTTTTTAAAGACAACACTTCTAAAGAATCCAGTGTTTCCAATGTTACAGATGTACAATGAATTTCTAATTTTATTTACGAATATTAAAAAAATTATTTTTCAATTTTTTTAATATATAAAATTTTTTTAAAAATTATTTATTCTGTCAATTGATTCATGCATTGCCTCCAACTTCAAACAAGTGTGCAAAATTTCTTATCAATTGGATGGGTAAAAGTTTATCAAATATCAATTATAAGATTTGTATAGCTGACAAAATTATTTTTTCAAATTTTTTAATATTGAAAAAATTTTTTTTTTCAATTTTTAAAATCATTTATTTTGTCATTTGATTCATGCATTGTCTCCAACTTTATGCAAGTGTGCAAAATTTCAGATCGATATGATAAGGAGATGTGCATTAAATTTTGATTACTACAAGATTTGTAGCAGACCGACAAACAAACAAATGAGAGTCGTGAAGTTAAGGAGAAGTGTTTTAAACAGTCACTAACATTTGTCTTCACTTAAGGGGGTCATCTACCTTAAAATTCATAATTTGTCGTTTTTTGGTTTTATACTCATCTTAAAGCTGACATTCTGACCTATCCAACTGTACCAAAATCATCTCTGTATGTTGATTTATGCATTCATGACAGATCCTGCAAGATATGGGGAAAGTAGCTGCCGAGCACCTTAAATAGTGTCTCCTTTAGCTGCACTTCAGTTACCCGCCTGGTGTTGCATGGGGTGGTGTGCATGCAGTCGTTCCCGCCATCCTTGACTGGAATCAAGCTCCAGTAACGTTTAGTTTTGTATCCTTGCTACATTGAGTGCCTATTCCAATGCACGCAAGACTTTGTTGGGCTCTACTGTAAAGTTAACTTACTGTCACTGCAAACCTATTTCCTCCTAAAGTTTTGAAGCTACATCAATGAGAGATATAATGTTTGAATCGTAAAGATCATACCTATTGAGTAACAAACCTTTTTTTTAGATTTGTGCATAGTTTGGATTGAAAATGGGGGGAAGAGGGGGGACAGAAATGAGAAGAAAATGCGAAAATGTGTTAAAAAAAACTAAGGCAAAAATAAAAAATTGGGCTTCGTTACTCGATTGGTATGGTCTTTACAAATCAAATGGTATATCTTTCAATGCTGTAGCTTGAAAACTGTAGGAGGAGATAGATTTTTAAAGTACCCCCTTATTGTCCGTTTTCTATGAATTTCACGTTTTCTATTAATTTTTCCAAAAAAATTATACAAACAAAATCTGCTTGTATTTTGGTTTTACATATGTGTGAAGTGTCAGAAAGATCCTTTAATAAATGTGGAAGTTTTTCTGGAGGGTAGACGCCGCCCTTAAGCGGCAACTGAACAAGTTATAATGTAGTCTGACCATTCTGACGTGACTGCAACTACGCAATCTTTAGGAAACATTTTGGATTGACTTGTTATTACGTTCTGCATGTTAATTTGGCAGGAGGCAGGAGCATTGAAGTATATATACTGCGGATTGTGGAAGTTGAAAATTTTATGAAATGGCATGTTTGCAAAGTGCATACTGCAATTTTTCAATCAAACAAAAATTTGACAATCAAGCCGTGAGATTTCACACCTACTGAAATTATGATATTAGAGCCATGATATTTAAGAAAAAAAGTACTTTTCCAGCCCTGCAAGAGACTGTGCCACAGTCTCTAAAATTGGTGTCCTTTTTGCAAATATTTTGATCATTAAAGAAGAATATCTCTTTGAGCAATATCTCTGATTTGATATTGCTGCTAAGATTGCTTGTCTTGGGAATTATGTATTGAATTTAACACACTAGTAGTAAATATTTTGGCCAAAGTAACTGCAATATAGTTACTAGTAGTAGTTTGGAAGTGGAACTGAACGTGTCAGTGCCTGCCTACTATAATGTTAGCTCCTGAACTCTCACCAGATGGTTCTTTCAAGTTTTTTTTTACAAGATTGTTTTTATTTTGGACTGGAAAATGTTGGCTTTCTTTACTTGTGCATTGTTCATAATTTCTTCAAAGGGATGTGTATATACAGGGTTTGTACCAGTTATGAAAAACCTGGAAATTCATGGAATTAAAATTTTCATTTTCCATGCCTGGAAAGTCATTGGATTTAATTTCAGGTTATAGAGTCACAGAATTTGCAAATAGAAGTAAAAAAGGAAGTGGTTTTTCTGTGCTGTGTGTGTTTACTGTTTGTGCAGTCTCTTGTTTCCTGCATTCTGATTGGTTCTCCAATCACGTGAGCTCAGTCACCAAGTTCAGTTGCATTTGACAACTTTTTGATGTGCAGTAGCAGCATTCCATCTTCAGCATGCAATTTCTACATCACCATGCCTGGAAAGTGTAAATTTCATGACTTGTGGTTAAGAATAAAAGCTTATTGTGACTGGCTTGCTTGCCATTCAGAGCATGAAGGTGTGGCGATATGTACATTGTGCTTGAAAGACTTTGATGTGTCAAATATGGAGGAAGCAGCTTTAAAGAGCCATGCCAAAGGCAGCTAACACACCAAGTTAGCTAAGCAACACAGTGAAGAGAAAAGCATAGTGCAGTCACGCATTTCCAATTTGTGGTCCACTGACAGCAATGCTACTGCAGTTTCTTGCTCCAGAATCAGCACTGTAGTGTCTACTGCCACTGTGAATGTAGAGACAGAGAGCAGGCCTGTATCCACTGCCAAAGCCAACCCCAATGGTGAACTGACCAGCTTTGTAACAAGAGATGTAAAGCTTTGTAATGAAAGAAGACCCAGAAGATGAAGGCTCTGTTGAACAAGCTAGATGAACTGAAGATGAAAAGGCATACAGAGGAGGGCATCAAGGCACTTGAGCAAGCAGCAGAGGAATATGCAGAAGCAATGGAGAGAAAGAGGGATTTGAAAATTATTGCCAAGTTAACGCCATGAAATATCTTTGGAAACAAAGCAACAGGAGCTAGACACTCTTGAACTGAACATTAAAGAAAAAGTTAATGAAATGGCTGCCAGTTGAATGTTGGGTAGTGGTGTTGAAGAGTGTTCTGAACTGTATTTACATTATCATGTACAATCTAGTGTGCATTACTCAAAATTTGTTGTGATTTGACACTATTGAATTCATAATAATACAAGTGTGGGGTGTGGGCTTGATTTTCAGATTTGTGTCATTTCTGTTCCTCTGTGTCTGCCTACTCTATGCATTTACACGTTTGCAATTTATCAACCGTAGGAGATGATAGAATATGCATGATTAGTCTTTCAGTCGTGCTAAGCCTTTCATCTATGAGTCTTGAAATATTATATTGATGGTCAAGGAAAAGTTGTGAATTTTTTTTTAAATACTGGTACAAACCTTGTATATACATAATAATTTTTGGCATTGTGTACTTGTTGTTTGACATTAAAGTCTTGAAAGAAAGTGTCTTAGAATTTCTCACCCTGAGTATTAAAATTTAGTAATTTTTAAGCTATTTCATTGCTTTTAGGGAAATGCACTAAAGTTATCTAGAATCACACCTTATAGGGACCTTCAAACAATAATTCTATCTGCATATTCTGTTTTAAAATTTAGCACTTCAAATATTTTTGAATCTTGTTTCAATCATTCACCTGCTCATTTTCATTAGAACAAAGAAAAATGGTACCTATTTACATTTGATGCAAAATGTAAGTGAATATTTGTAAACAAACCAGTTCAACTACGTGCTTCTGGCTCGTAAAAGCTTAATGTATAAAAACTTGCATCTATATTGCTGTGCCATGACCCCTTCTTGTGGTCAAGACACGTTAACGTGACAGGCCCACACTGACAGCTTGCCTGCAAACTGCACTGGCAATTTGCTTTTTGTAACCTTTTTTTGTAACACTGATAAATTCTGCCTCATCTGATTTGAAATTATCTTCCAGAGATTATTGTATTATAATCCCTTATTAAAAATGGCAGACAATGATTTTATGCCATTAGCTGATATCAAGTGTGGCTTGGATACACTTGATAGTGTAGACACAGAAGACTACACTATATTCAATCAAATGGACCTTTCCCTCCTTGCCTTCCAGAACTTTGAGGAAATTAGAAGGAAAGGAAAACTCTGTGATGTCACCCTCAAGGTTTGAATTCTTGTAAAATTTTATAAATCTATGTATAATTTATCTTTTTATCAATTACCTTATTTGATGTTTAGAACATTTTTATTATATATTCAATCCTGGCTGTTATCATTAAGTGAACCACAATCTCTTAGAAAACGAGTGTTTCACCTATAAAAAATACTTTCACAGCCCACAAAACAGGGTAGCTTAGGTTTAATAGGAAGCAAAGTGATTTTCAAGGCCTAATCCGGTCTATACAAGATTACTTTGTTTATTTATCCCTGTGTCTTGGAGATTTATAAGCATTCTAGGGCATTCCAAGTTATTTCAATAATAGACATCAACACACTTTTTCCACTCGTTCCTCTAAAAAAGCTTTTTTCCTGCATTTGTGCTATACTTATTATACAAGGACCTATATAAATCTGCTTACTATAACATGCTTAACTGCCTAGGTCTAATCTTATCTGTTTTTTTTTTTTTGTGATTTATTTATTACTCAATTTCAGGTTTCCATTCATGTAAAGTTGTCAACAGATCTGATTTGATTACTCAAAAGAAATATTTGTTCCAGGTGGAGGAACAGAGCTTCTCAGCTCACCGCATTGTGCTGGCTGCTGTGATGCCATATTTCAATGCAATGTTTACCAATGGCATGGTTGAGAGCAAGCAGAGAGAAATTACAATGCAAGGCATTGAACCTGGGTAATATTTCACTTCTCCACTATTTTCCTTACTTCTCTGATGTGTTATACAAGTGTCATTTTCAATTTAAAGAATCTAACGTGGAAAATATTTCATGGACTAGGTTACTCTTAACATGGAAGATTCACCATATTCATGTCCTTTGAATTTCTCAAATGTTCTAATATTTTTAATTCAGGTATCATTTTTTTATTTTATTTTAGTTGCTTCTATTGGATGCTTCTGATTGTCATAATGGAGTAATGTATTTGGTCTCACACTGACAGCCTTTGAGCTTTGATGTCATTCTTAATAAAATGCCAATTGTTTCGTTTTAAGATATTACAATGCATCATTATTTACAATTCATATGTTTATGTATGCTCATTGCCAGAAAGATTAACTAAAAATTTTCATTGCAGGGCATTGGAATCTCTCATTAACTTTGCCTATTCTGGCAAGATCAAAATTGATGGTGACAATGTCCAGTCGCTTCTGGTGGGCTCCTCGTTCCTTCAGCTCCTACAAGTTAAAGAGGCTTGTGCAAATTTCCTCATAAACAGGTACTATATATATATCTTATATATATTGAAAATTTGTTTCTCAAATGATTGCTGATCATTTCTTGAACATGCATTTGACGCATATTTTCGTTGCTCTACCATATTTTAAAACTTCACATTTGAATGCCAAATTTGTGCAAATGCAATTTAATATATTCAGTATTCATGATTATTTTCAAACAGGTTGCATCCGCGAAATGTTCTCAGCATACGGAGTTTTGCAGAAACCTTCTCTTGCCCGATGCTTGTTGAATCCTGCAATCGTTATTTGCAGAAACACTTTCTGCAAGTTGCTGCATCTGAGGATTTTCACCAGCAGACTTTTGAAAGCGTCTTGGAAATAATTTCTAGAGATGAATTGAATGTCCCTTCTGAATCAAGCGTAAGTTAATGATAGGTTTAATGGTTTATTCACGATTGTAAAGGAATTAATTTTTTGGGTAAAGTAATCATGTTAATTTCATTAACATTTCCCATGAACTGTCGAGGCTTTCATCCAACTCATATACTGCCGTCAAGTTTGTAATGAAACAGAAAGGTGAACCATTGTCAAATATTGGTACTCATTTTCAGATGAATTTAAAATTGAATTAATTATATTGAGCAGATGACCAGATTTTCTCTAGCCATGAGAATTTTTTTACAGGTTTTCGAGACTGCGATGTCTTGGGTGAAGCGTGACGAGCGTCGCATTATTCATCTCCCTGAAATTCTCAAGAAGATCCGCATGCCTCTCCTCACTCCGGAGTATCTCTCTGATCGAGTTGCCACTGAGAACCTCATTAGGTCGTCGCACGAGTGCAGGTAACAACTTGTCTCTGCTCGTGGCTGGTGGTGTGTGCTGTGTGTGATCGTCATATGCGGTAATTTATTTGATGTAGAAATTTGGAATCGATCGTGATTATAGCATACAATTGCGTTGGAAGAAACGCAAACGCACAAGTTTGTTGTTGGTACAAGAAGTGTTCAGCCTTGAACTTCATGTTTTTATGCTTTCATTGCCAACTTTCAAAATTTTATATTAAATTTTAGTAGCTTTTGTTAAAACGTATGTGGACATGACGCAACGATCATACTAACGTTTTGAATTCTTCTCGTCATTATCAATGCCAATACTTTTCACTATTCAGAGATCTTCTCGATGAAGCCAAAGATTATCACCTGATGCCGGAAAGACGACCATTGCTACAAAATTTCCGCACCCGACCTCGCTGCTGTAACGACATTGTTGGACTCATCTATGCCGTTGGTGGCATCACTAAGTCTGGTGAGTCCTGTTTTTTTTTTATTCAAGACCTGTAATCTGCTCTAATTTGAATGGAAGAAAGATCCTTTCCTCTTGACTTTAACTATTGCTTTATTGTCACGTTCCGACAAAGATGTTGATTTTTATAACAAAATAATGTAATTGTGAGTGCTAGGACGCGATTGACGTTGAAAAATTTTTGCAGGGGACTCGTTGAGTACAGTGGAAGTTTTTGATCCGGTGTTGCGACGCTGGGAGATGGCAGAGAGCATGTCGATGCTGCGATCGCGCGTAGGAGTTGTCGTGATGGACAAGAAGCTTTACGCCATCGGCGGCTATGATGGACATGATCGACTGGCGACCGTCGAGGTGTTTGATGTGAGACAGAAGAGTTGGAGCAAGGTTGCGCCCATGAACTGCAAGAGGAGGTGAACTTCTACGCTTGTAATCAATCAATCTTGTTTTTGTACTCAATTTCATTTCATAAAATTTGCTTTTCCCAAAATTATGAGAAGATATTTATTTTACTCATTATGTTCTCTATTTCATGCTGCCATCTACAGCGAAATTTTATTTACTGCATAATTTTGTTGCAAGATGTTATAATGTCTTGGGAGTCTTTGCACCGTTACCGAATATCTTCCCTTGTTGGACTCTCATAGCTCTTAGTCACATGACTAATTGTGTTGAAGCTCGAACTTTATGGGGCTACATATGTCCTGATTTGCCCCTAACCCATGACAAACGATCATTTGTCCCACATTCTAAGTATGATCCAGCCAGTGATTCATGCTTTCTATTTTAACTAGTGTTACTTTTTTCAGTTACGATATGACCACGATTGTTAAGTTACTTTTACGAATACTGTTGCCAATAGAATTCCAGAATATTAGAATACTGTTACTTTTAGAATTCCAGTTAAAAATTTCTAATGTGACTATGCTAGTAATGTAATGTGAACACCATAGTAGCCATCGATATATTTTTTAGGAACCAGTATATTTCTTACTATCAGATCTTTGAGATTCCATTTAATATCTTATGTATGTTTGTATCCATGTTACTCACTGGTCTACTTATAAGACTCGATAAGAAAGGTTTACAAAAACTTTCTTGTTAGTCACCAGTGACTGAATAATTACGGTACTGATGACATGCTGTGCAGTGCTGTGGGTGCAGCCGTACTCCAGGGTCTGCTGTATGTGTGCGGGGGATATGACGGCTGTGCGTCCCTCAACACCGTAGAGTGCTACAGGGCAGAGGACGACGCGTGGCGCATGTTGACGTCCATGTCTAACCATCGCAGCGCTGCTGGCGTCGTTGCTTTTGATGGCCACGTCTATGCGATGGGCGGTCATGATGGCCTCAGTATTTTTGATTCTGTTAGTGTTTGTTCTAGTTTCCTCTAAGCCTTACTTCTATTGCATTGTTGGTATTCCATTAGCAATTGAACAAGAGGGATTTATTGTCGTAGCATTCATCTCGTATTCGTTAGTAACTCGTACACATAAAGACTGCAAAAGCTTATCGCAATTTTACTGTCTTCATATAGCCATGCCTAGGATATCCAGACAAACTGCAAGATCTGATCTAATTGGCAGGTGATTCGTCATTTTGATGAAGAATACTAATAAGGATCCATACGAATTCAATGAAAGGATTGTGACAATTTGACGAAACGAAAAAGTTTATAAACTCAACTCACACTGCCCTAATGACTGGTTCAGGTTGAGCGCTACAACCCGACGACGGCTTGCTGGTCGGCAGTGGCGCCCATGCTGAGCAAGCGGTGTCGCCTGGGTGCGGCCACACTCAACGGCAAGCTTTACGTCTGTGGAGGTTACGACGGATCTTCCTTCCTCAGAACCGTTGAAGTCTTCGACCCCATCACTAGCAAGTCAGTTTAACAGCGCCACCGTGCAAAGTTTTTATGTGCGATGGCGGTGATTTTGGCGTCTAAAATTAATAAATTTTCTTATATAGTTTTCCAATTTTACTTTACCGAGAATTTCGGTATATTGTTGGAGAGTTTTCGTATTAGGCATTCTTGCATTAGCCTTTTACTTTATGAGTTAATTAATCAAGCATCGATTTATTAACGATACTAATTTAATGATTACTAACGATACTACGATGCATCGATTCCAGAAACTTTATTTCAGTTAATAGCTGCTATTTACTTGTATAGTCAATGAAATTGCAAGCACCTATGTAAAGAAATATTTATTGTCAGGTGGTCGTTCGTAGCGCCAATGAACGTGTCCCGCTCACGCGTGGCGCTGGTCGCTAACATGGGCCTCTTGTACGCCATCGGCGGCTACGATGGCTGCAACAATCTGTCCACGGTGGAGGTCTACAATCCTGAGACAGACAAGTGGGACTTCATTTCCTCGATGTGTGCTCACGAGGGTGGCGTTGGCGTCGGTGTCATCCCGTGTCCTACGGAGAGATAGAGTCCAGCACGTCTGCCGAGACGCGATAATCGTTATGTTGAATACCGTTCGCCGGGCTGCCCTCGTCTTGCTTTGACTTATTTGTAAGGTTAGGTGTCCTTTTTAGTGCTGTTTACTTACCTCCACACGGAGTGAAGTTTTAATTAGACTTCAACGATGCTGAATCAAGGTACTATGTCTGCTTCATTCAATTAACAGGAGGAAAATTGTCAACATTTTATGTGGGTTTCCAAAATCTAATTTCAATCAACACCAAACAGATACGTCCACTCGGACTGTTTTCAGGAAGGTCTTGGTTGAAAGCGTTCTCGTACGTTGATTACATTACGTAGCCTTTACTTTGACTTTTAATAATTCCACCATTATTTGCTGAAAATTTACTGTCGTGCAAAAAGCTATTCATAAAGTATTTGTAAACCAAAAATAATTTCAAATTTTGATTTGTGTTCAAACAATATTCTCAAACTTGCGATTAATTATTTTAGAAGCAACATATTTCATAATTAGCCGTTGATACCTGGTGCATGCGCTCTTCTGTCGGTCGTTATCTTGCTGTTGACCACGCCACCGGTAAGCGTCTTAGTTCTCGGTCATTATTCGGTGTGCTAGAGGTTCAATGTTGTAGGCAGTTACTCTATTCAATTTCATATATTTTACGGCCTCTCTATTTCTATTCTATTTAGGTATGACTTCTCGTATGCTTTCATCTGTATTAAGTGCAAAACCATGTACACTGGCCGAGAAGACGATGTCGTTTGTTTTGATTGTTGAATATTTTGTATGGATCACTCTCATGGTAAATGATAAGGAAAATTTCTTAGTTATGCTAATTTTTAAGGATATTCGTAAGAACTTTTTAACGATAAGTTCATATTTGAACGATTTTAAGCTACCAGTAGGTGTCCTCCCATCGCTTGCCTGGATCTCAGACGCGAGCGATGGAACGGCATCTGCTGAGCTCGTTATTTGTTCATGACTCTCATTACATTTAATATTTAAAGCCCCACAGGTTGGCGAGGAATGAATTTTGTACTAATACACATTTCATTCCCTTACAACATTCCATTATAGATTTTCTGTAAACCTGCACATTCATTTATGGGTCACCTAACTTGTGGCCCGCTGGTAGTTACGTCTTGTTGATAAGGACAATACAATTTCCCATCTTTTTTGTCAAGTTGCGGTTATTTTAGAGCGGCTATGTTCATGTCAGTTTCATCGCTTCCCTTCTTCCTGCTACTTTTTTAGAGAAACATGTCTAATCCTGTTCAGAAAACTGTTGGCTGTCTCGAGGAGTAACACATTCTCTGAATTACGGCCATGAGTGTCGTTACCCATGTCTACAATTTCTTGCATGTGCATCAAACGTCTGTGATCAAAGTGACAATTAATTAAATCTTTGTACATAGGTCGGTCTTTCATTTGAGACTCCTTGCTATGTTACATGTAACGCTACCTCAATTTTAACTTTGTTGAAAGTTAACATGTAGTAATGGGTTAGCATCATAATCTAGTGATGAAAAACCTTCACCTAAAAAATATATTCTCGATGGCAGACCCGCAACTATATATAGGCTAGGTAGTGGGTAATCACCTCCCGACAAAACTAAGTTCAAAGGCATGAAACATTTTAATGTGAACTTCGATCTGATGCAGGAACTCTATGAATTGAAGGCTATACAAACGATACTTATACAAAATATTATCTCGGGCATGAAAATCTGTACACGAGTCCATGGCGCCCGAAACCTGCAGCCAGTTTTGTAGGGTGACTTACCAGCGTGACATTCGTTGTTTGATTGTGTGGTGTCTTGTCATTGTCACGGACACGCTGAATTGACAAGAACTTCAAACGATCACAAGATGCCTCATACGGTGATATATTTCTGTGTGTAGTAGCGCGCTAAACTAGGACTGTTTTTCTTGTAGAGCAGGGCTAGGCTGAAGGCGATCTCGTGAGTTAAGTCCATGCATGGCTGCCCCTCTTCTTGTACGGGCCTTGGACAACTTAAAGCTAGTTCATAATAATAAATGGCTTGGTGCAGGACATTGAGTTGGTGCATTGCTCGTCCAATGTTGTACAGAGACTCCTGACAGTCGCCTCTAAGCTCTCGATAGCTGTTGAGGAAAACCCAGGCTTGTGTGACGAGTGTATTCTTGTCGGCGCTGAACTTCTGACATGCCATGTGAATGTAGGTGAGACCTAACATTAACGAGGCTAGAGGATCATGTTGACGTCGCTTGAATACCTTCATGTATTCTGCAAGCGAGTATTTGTACGTCCCTGCCACCAAACAGTTGTGGCCATTGAGCATAGAACAAGCCAGAATCTCGGGATGCTTCTGCGACAGCCGCAATAGGAACCTGTTGTGCCTGAAGTCGTTCGCCCGACTGATCACTTGGTTGAGAAGGTTCCAGGCTCTCGGTAGTTGCGGTGACCGAACGACGATATCTCTCATCAAATTGAATGCAAAGTGTGAATTACTGTTGGCCATTGATGCCTGCAGGCAGAGGAATTCTACCTCTCGGCCGTATTTCTTAGCTAGAAGCCGCGATCCCAAGGCCCCATAAACCAAAGCCTCTAAGTCGGAGAATCTGTTGGATACATGATGCATTTAGTGATATTTTAAGCTATTGATGAATAATTTTAAGTACTTCTGAATTAAATTATTTTCTATGATTACAAATAAACTCCTATTCATCATGTGCTGTTAAACATTTTACAGCAGTTTCGAAAGCCTGAGTACGAGCTCATTTAATTCAATGATAACCAGGTGCATTTTTGATTTTAATGTAGAATGTAAAAAAATGCAACAATAATTTAAATGAAGAATCTCAATCAGGAGTCTTGTAATTTAATACATAATACACCGTACGCAAAATACAATTTAACGGCAGTCACGCACCTTTTACTGCGGTAGAGAATACGACACGCGTTGCAGAAGAGCTGCCACTGATCCTTGAGCGGCACCTGCGTGTCAGTGTATCGCGGCTCCCGGTCCTCGGCTGGCTCGCCCTTAGACTCACGTAGTTCTCTGAGCGCATCCAGCTTGTTGGAAGCTTTCTTATTGTTTATTAAAACCTCGGCCTCATCGCGCGACCTGCAGACACGAAACGTAAACCAGGTTACATTGCTTGGGTTTCGTTTAGGACGACACATCCGAAGCTCCACTGTAAGCTCCGCATGCTAACGACACCACTAAATGTTCACAGCTATCAGAGGCTGAAACTCACCACTCGCTGCTCCCATCTCAGTGTCACTTGACTTCTCGACCACTTTGAATGAATTTAATAGAACGATGTGCACTCAAGCTAGACTACTTCGAAATCAATATCATCCAAATACCAGCAAAAAAAGTGGTAGCAGTAAAAATCATACTAGATGTTGGCTCATTTTTCTACCTTCTCAAGATACATCGATAGCAGTACAATTGATACAAGACGATCCATGTGAGCACATCACTTCAACCTCTCATCATAGCTACCTCATCATACATAGCAATAATATGTTAGGTGAAACAAGATGGTAGATGTAAGCACATCACTTAGATATTCTACCGCATCTAACTTCAATTATGATCATCTTCAGATCATGATCAAGTCGCCAACAATAGATACTTGTACTCACCTCACGCGCACAAAATGTTTGGCCAAAAGCAACTTGGCATTTTCTACGAACTCGTCCACAAGTCCGCACTCAAGCAGCAGCCCACATCTGCTGTACAGCACCTGCGGCAGAAGTGTGTTGATAACAGCATAAAATAGCGGCTAGTGGTGGCAGGCAAGTAGTTTTTCGCTACCAATGTTGACATAGGGATTCGGCATTTGGCGTGGGGATTTCTTCGGGTATGGATAGTATTGATAGTCGCGCTTGACTTTCTGCTGTCGTGCCACTTGATCGTCGAGAGGACGCTATGACACTCAACTGAGAAATCTCATAGTCGACTGTGTGACCTGACAGTCGCCTGAGTCACCTGACAGTCGACTGTGTGACCCGACATTCGACTGTGTGACCCGACAGTCGACTGTGACCCGACAGTCGACTGTGTGACCCGACAGTTGACTGTGTGACCCGACAGTCGACTGTGTGACCCGTCAGTCGCCTGTGCGACCCGACAGTCGACTGTGTGACCCGACATTCGACTGAGTCACCTGACAGTCGACTGTGTGACCTGACAGTCGACTGTGTGACCCGACAGTCGACTGTGTGACCCGACAGTCGACTGTGTGACCCGTCAGTCGCCTGTGCGACCCGACAGTCGACTGTGTGACCCGACATTCGACTGAGTCACCTGACAGTCGACTGTGTGACCTGACAGTCGACTGTGTGACCCGACAGTCGACTGTGTGACCCGACATTCGACTGAGTCACCTGACAGTCGACAGAGTCACCTTATAGTCGACTGAGACACCTTATAGTCGAATGAGACACCTGCCAGTCACCTGGCAATCGAGTGGACGCTCTGAAGGGTCCTGGTCGAGCAGCAGCAGGGCGGCCTGCGTCTGGCGCTGCTCGTGCAGGATGGCGGCGAGAGTGAGGCGAGCCATTGCGTTCTCGGGTGCAAACTCGACGACCTAGGATCAGGTGCAGCTTTAAAAAATATAACTCAGTACTCACTGCAGTGAGTGACAGAGCGCATTTTCTCGTCGACGAAAACGTAAAGTCACGGACGGACGGACAGACAGACGGACATGGTAAGCACAATAGTGCATTTTTTCCCATAAATGAAAAAATGCGCTAAAAATGCTACTTGCTTGACTGTGTGGATTTATTAAATACATATATGGTCATGAAGAGAAACTTCTTTAGAGCTTCGTGTTCATTTGTATCAGTATGCAAAGTCTACCGACAAAATGGTGTGTGTATGCACGCGTTTTGTGTCATGTAAATCATGTATATCAGAGAACCACAAATTAGATAATAGTTTTTGATCATATGATCAAGGAAGTTTTAGAGTGGATATTGCAACATCTGACTGGACCAAGCTGTGGTACCACCAACTAAAGATGATGCTTGTGCTGATCTGCACAAGGATCGTTGACTAGTAAGCTTCATCATTAGGAAATTGGTAGTAAAAGAACTCCATATGACTTCACGTGAAAAATCTCAGAGTAAGTGCCTTGCCTTATAGTATGCGTTGACGGCGTCTTCGGAGTTGCTGACTTTGTCAGCCATGAGCAACGCCTCGGCGTAGAGGCGCCAGGTGTTAGCCGCGCTGCCGTGGTGGGGGCAGCGCAGCAGCGGCTGCAGCAGCGACAGCGCCGAGCGGCCGTGCTTCATGCTGAGGAAAGCTTCTGCCACGTCCATGTACAGGTCGCCGTACACCTCCGTGGACTCCCTACGCGAGAAGTTAAGAGTGAAAATAGTTGTCAATCATTAATTCGTGCAACCGAATCAGAGTGGATTTCAAAACATAAATTGATCATAAAACCTAAAATAAAAATTTAAGAAAAACCAATCTATTAAATATTTACATTGGATAAGATCTGAAGGCGTTATTTAAATTACATGTTACGAAAAATTCTACAACAGGTTAAAAAATCCTTTACTCCGAAGCACTCCAGGTTGAAGCTAATACTTCGTAATCTCTATCAGTTAATATCCGATTGGGGGCAATCGAGTTGTTTTAATTAATTTTTGGCACTGCACAGACTTCATCAAGGGGTTCAAGGCCTCGTCCTAATATGTTACTGAGCATTAAACACTGCACTGACTTCATCAAGGCCTCGTCCTAATAAATTACTAAGCATGAAGTACTGCACTGACTTCATCAAGGCCTCGACGACGGGCTGCGCGACCTCGAAGGCGCCCGTCATGACGAGACAGACGGCGAGTTTAGAGCGGAGGTCCATGGGCAGGTCATCACCCACTGAGCACACGCAGCCCTCGGGCTTGTCGTCCGAGGGCGGCACCTCCTGCGCCTCGCCGTCACTGCCCTGCACACCAAGGGCAGGTGAGGTTGGTAGCTAAAAATCATTCGTGCTGTTCATCTTAAACCTGCAAGAACTGGGAATTTGCCCTAAAAAGCTTGATACCTACGCTAGACATCGTTGTTATAAAAAAAGAGAACAACATTAATAAGAGGTGTGGAGTTATCATTTTGATGCTATAGCTCCGTTGTATGATTATTGGAATGTCGTGTCAAGATTCAACTAAAGAATCAGAGAATGAAGTACATTCCACTTTTATCCATTTTATTGACGCTTTTCTCATTGGATAAATTACTATGTAGCTCACAAAACTAATAACATGCTAACATCAGACGCTTATGTAGTCATATCACATCCAAGCTCAGCTAATAAAAATTATAATATAACAACCTTCGTAGACTTTCACTACCAATAATCAAATGATTCAGCCAATTAGACAGCATACGAGGCAGACTTATGCAACAGTTCAGCAAATTTCACCAATCATGCATAGCGCACCAGTTCAGCAAATTTGAACAATCACACGTTGCGCACCAGTTTAGAGAACTTAACGCCAGCATAGGTGCAGAGGACAGCCAAGCCACCCTTGTAGTCCTTCTGTGTGACCAGCACGTCGAGCAGCAGGTTGACGTGCTCGTGCGTTACGTGCTTTGAGTAAAGCACGAACGCCGTCTCCAGGGCGTGCCGCGCGCCGCTGTAGTTCTGCTGGCTGAAGTGAATCTTGGCGATCTCCCTCGCCAGCCTCAGGCCACCCTGCATGCCAATTCTCTTTTAATCAATGAGTCACAAATAGATCAATCACAAGGATCCTAATGCATATTCAAGATACAATTGAAGATTACGTTCGAGATAACTAAGTTTAAATAGTCGTTCGATTCTAACTTGATTAATTCTGATGTCCTGATCAGAAAAGTGCTCAACTTAGGAGAATACCGTATTTCTATGTGAGCTAATGTTGATTTTTTACATAAATTTAAATAATGGCGTCTTCTGTTGCTGTAGAAAAATGAATATTTAAGGAAAAATTTATTGAGCAGTACTAATATATAATTTTAGGATGCAAGTGTAGCTCCTACCTTGGCCTGGTCAGGCTTGAGGAACTTGAGCATGTAAGTATAGCTGCGGAGGGCGCGGGCCTGATTACCAAGCCTCTCGAGCAGCTCTACGCGGGACCAGTGGTAAGACAGCGTCGCCGGGGACTGCTTGATGGCCCGGCTGTAGCAGTACACGGCCTGCTCCAGCTCGTCCTGTCACGTACATAGGCTATTGTAGTATACGTAGTATACTACGTACTATACGTAGTATACTACAAGTCAGAGTCTCCTTCCAGTATACTACCACTCGTTTCCCCGGCTCTTGTAGCATACGTAGTGCGTAGTGTACAACATACCGATATAGATTATATGAGGCAATTCGTACTTAGTATCCAATATACTGGTATAGTTGCCTTTTAATGAGAAACGTGAATAATATTATTTCAATTATGAATTAATGCATAAGTCAAAATACACATAAATAGTCTTAATGTCAAAAATACACACAAATAGTAAAGATGTCAAATTAGACACAAATAATAGATGTAAAAAAGAAAATTATTAATACAGACGCTAAAACAGACAAACACTACTGATAGGAATAAATTGAGACGCACCTGATCTTTGTAGTACTCAGCGAGCTCGACCCACTTGTCCGGCAGAGGCGACAGGAACGCTGCCATCAGCTGGAACTGCAGCGACTTGTTCTGCAGCCGCTGGTCCTCGTATATCATCGCTAATGTCTGCGTCGCAAAGAAATAAATTAGTCGCATTCATGGCCTGTTGCAGACGTAGAAGAAAAACTACATCACGAAATAAAAATTAAAATAATTAATGTTTTTACATACACACCAGATATTTCGTTCACTGATATCGAGACGTTTACGGTAATACGATCAGAACAAACCAGTTGGAAATACCCACAATACACATTTCCGAGAAGACACTGTGAAAAATGGCGTCTATACGGTTTGAAGTTTTAACCTGCCTATACGATTTTCAAATGTTACAGAGTTAACTGTTGAGGTACAGGTTACAATTTTATGTATTTTAAACCAATTAAAAGTAAAAAATATGTGTTTAAAAATTACTTTTTAAAGACAACACTTCTAAATAATACAGTGTCTCCTACGAGCTATGTTACACATCTACAATGAATTTCTAATTTTATTTCCATATATTAAGAAAATTAATTTTTAAATTCTTTTATTATACGAAAAAAATTTAAATGTTCGAAATTATTTATTGTGTCAATTGATTCATGCATTGTTTCCGACTTTACGCAAGTGTACAAAATTTCAGATCGATTGGACAGGTAGAAGTGTGTTAAATATTGATTGTAAGATTTGTGGCAAACAAACAACAAACAACAAGAAGTGAAGTTAAAGAGAAGTGTTCTAATAAAAAGGTCGTGTAACCTGAAAATCTCGAGACACACTTAATTGCCTCAGTATGTCATATACAGTAGTTGAACACATCGTTTACAGGGCAATATTAGATGAAGAGCACACTTCAACAGCTAACCCAAAGACTATTATGTGTATGTAAACAAACTCGTTGCATACCTCGTAAGGCAAATGAGAGTTTGGAAACTGCCTGATGATCTCAAGACACATTTTAATGGCCTCATTGGTGTCGCTGTGCCCCACGCACAAGTTAGCCTGCCCCATGAGGGCGGCTAAGGTTGGGTGCAGGCGGGTGCCCCGGCCTCGCACGCCCCGCGCTCTGCCGCGACGCCGGCGCTGCTGCCTAGGTTATGACTATGATTAGTATCTTTATTATTCGGGGTGAAGAGTAATGCTACTTGTTTCAACAGTATTAATAATACAGAATATTGTTCTCTTACTTTGCTAATCTAATCCGCGATTAAAATAAATTTCAAATGGATTTCATAGATAGCTTATCAATGTAAGAATACGACGTCTGCACAAAATACTGTAGAATGCTGTAACTCCTCAGTCCTCAATGCATTCAGCAATTCTCATTTTGGTCAAACTGTGCCACCTCATACATCCGGCGCCACTCGGATGTCCATAATCATACCTCTGTATGTCCAGCTCCTGCACCTCACACATCATTGGACATATCCGATGGCACAGAAGCCACAACCACACCTCTGCATGTCCAGCTCCTGCTCGAAATGCTCCGCGGACGACACAGGCTTGGTGACCGCCGCACTTTTGCCGTCTCGCTCAGAGACAGACGTTCTGGTCGCAGTGCTAACTGATGCTGTCTCATCTGCTTCGGTTTCTTCTCCTCCCATCATTGCTGTCAGCTAAAATAGTAATTTTTTGTTAAACCAATAAATATGATTTAATATACACAGCGCAGTCCCAGTCCGGGTCACGACGCAATGCTATTAATAACTAAACAATAATTAAACAAACGTGTAGACATTAGCTAGTTAGACATAAAAACAAACAGCACTATTGTGTTGCAAATTATAGTCAAATGACGGCTTTGAAATTTAGGCGCCACTTTCTGTCATGGACGCATGATCCATTGGAGTCCAATCAAGTCTAGCACAAGCCATACAACGTATAAATAAATTATTAAAGAGAGGCAACTGCACATACTAGCTACTGCATAGGTATGTTCACTCTAGTACCTAGTACTACACTAACTCAAATTTGACTCTGTTTCCAGGTGATCAAAAGAATCGGCTCAGTTGTTAATTATTTCGTTAACGCAGTGAATAAACCTACTTCAGAGAAAGAAATGGAGTCATTCATGAGTCGCTTCATGAGTTCCTCCCTGTTGGGGAGGTTGGAGGGAAGACGAGCCTCATCATCCCCACACTCGTCTTCGGCCTCCTCATCTTCTGCTTCCTCTCCATCATCTATATCCTCATCATCAGTTCTACCAAGGTCTTCATCATCAGTTTTACCAAGATCTTCATCATTGGTTTTATCCGGGTCTTCTTTGTTCATCCGACAAACTAAGTTGGCTGTACCGCTTGCTAGGGACTGTGGGATTGAAAACAGATGCTTAACTTTCCAAGAATGTATAACAAGGAAATAGGATTGAAACACAGATTTCATTAAAGTATTGCAAATGCACTAGAAAGTTAGAAGCAAAGAAAATTTCACAAAAATTCACCATATATTCACAGAAAACATTTCAGAGTTTTGCTCCAAAATTTCAGTTTACAGACAAACATCCTTTTCTTAGTAGAGTTGAAATTATAAAAAAAAATAAAAAGAATTAAAACCTAATTTTGCAAATAAAAAACAGAGCAGAAGAAGAAAAAAACAGGCAAAACCTCAATGTATCCATCATAGAATAATGGCTTAAAATCAATAGGACAATAGGTGTGCCATGAAACCTTGTGAAAAAAGGAAATACCCATGCTCTAACTATCAATCTGGCTGTATAACTTGTCAAGAAATATGAAAAATTGAGTTTACAACTGATAATTCCAGAAAAGACTTAAAAAAATTATGGTGTAAACCAATGACAAGGTCATTTATAGTTTATGGAAAGATTTGAGGCTTGTTTAAATTGTTTCATAAAAAGAAATATTAGTAAAACAAATTTCCACCTAAAATGAGGCCATATTTATTTTTACTGAATGTTGGTAAAATGATGGAGCTAGGGAGTTACCACACCACATGACCAACTAATGCAACTGCTCACATATCAGCACCAGCAACATTGATTGTAAGTGCCAGCAACAATAATCTAAAGCAGCTCACTATGAAGGAAGGACCAGGAAGATCATTCAATGCTTCATGTGGAACTCCTGGAAGCTCAGCCACTGGCTGCTCCAAGCCCAGGATGGCCTCAGGATCTTCATCCAAACTCTGATCTAGCTGGAAAAAAGATTAGGTATTATTTAGGCAGGCAATAATGATGCATGATTAATTTCAATATTAAAAACAAAATAGACAGAATATTAATTGTCAAATAAAATGCAATCCACTACCTAGCATAATTAATAATGTCAATATTTAGATCACAATAGGACCACAATCTCTCATTCCATGACAGGGTGAAAAACTAAATGCATTTCATAACATTACAGAAATGCTAATTACAAGATGTTATCAGCCACATAGTGTGTCTGAGATTGTTTGTTGCAAAGGGTTCAGGAAAATAAGAATTTTGTGATGGTCCTTGCCTCTCCTACAACCATCACAATCCACCTTTTTATTCAGCCTCTTGTTTGTACCGGTATTCATCTAATTATTTATGCACAAACAACACAACAAAGAAGAACAAAATATGTAAAGTGCAGAAAAAATAAGAGAGATGCAAAACCAAGGCACTGGGGTGCACTCAACCTTTAATGGCAAATAAGTTTACCTGCCTTTACCAGTATGAAAACAAACCTAATATAATGAACCTAAGCAGTGCCCTAAATCCATTGTTATGACAGAAATGCAATAAATTCAAGATAATCAAGTCAGTGAGAGATTTTTATACAGTATTTTTGAAATGTTCCCTTATTTTTAAAATGTTCCCTTTTAAAATTTTACAGACATATAAGTAGCACACAGGTGTCAGCTTGAAAACGCGATTGACGGAATTTGCCCATCTCATAAAAAAAATTACAGCCATTTCCACATGATGGGGTAATAAGGGACACCCCCCTGGGGTAATGAGGGACACCCCTAAAAATGCATTTACAGTTTAACCTCAGTCAGCAAAGGCTCCAATTAACAAAAAAATTGATTAACAACAAAGAATTTTAATTACATTTCCCTTGCTCAGCAAAAAATTTCACTTATAGCATCATAGGATGAAAAGTAATTAACCTAAACTATGATTTATTTTTTCAAAACATATGATGGTTGTTTCTAAAACATCCCTTTCTGTTTCAGGTATGCTTTTTATGATCTTTTTTATAGTGAATTCACTTAACCCAATTAAAATGGTGTGAAATTACAAGCCGACCTGTAAGCTTACAGATACAGAAGAAATGCTATACAGCTGCTGATATGAAGCTTGCAGTGGACAAGGTTGTTGTAAATGCTCAATGGCATGTTCATGGATACGGTAATATCACATCAATAATACCTTACGGTAATGAATGAATATGATGATATCATATCAATAAAGGATAAACGAGAAAAAAAACACAGAAAATGTCATTTATTCTATATCTACTGGTACATCATCCACAATGAAAGAGGAGGACTTCAGAGTACTGTTAGTAATGGATGAGTACACTCTGCATGCTTCAAACATTTTAAAATTGAGTTTTATTTCAAGTGTCCTGTGACCCGGATCACCTCGTTCCCAGGGTTAATTTGGGACGGTTTCATTTTGCGTCTGGCACCTTATGAATAGCATATGGAATTTTTTTAAGATGCCATTCAATAGCCCTAGCAAAGAGCAATAAAATGAGCCTAAACTTGTTTATGAAATGTTTCATGGTAAGAAGTTTTTAACAAAAAATGCTCAAAACCATCCCTTATTACCCTGTTTGACAGTCAAACTCTCAATGTCAAAATCAGCACATTTTTCTATCTCATGCTGGCAAGGCTCCATATATGATTGCTTCATAAATTGTGATTTACTTCTAATATATGACTTTTTTTTAAATGCTTATGAGTAAATATATCTTAGAATTGGTCATACTTCCTTTCAAGTACTATCATCAAATATTGCAATTTTATCATATTTCTATATCTGCCCAGGAAAGGGTTAATATTTTGGCCACTTGTAATAATTTAATTTTCCTTTCAGTGCTTGTAGAATTCCTGGAACTGAAAGTACCATTTGAAAAGTATGAAGCTCAAAAAAAAAGAAGATATTTGGCAAAATTATTTCAAATTGGCTTCATGTTGCAGTGGCTTGTGCCATATGTACTGACTGTTGAAAGATCTGGGGAAGATCAGTAAACAATTACATACATGTATTTAAGTGGACTTGGACAAAATATCAAATCTCATAATACAAAAGTTTAATGCTTTATATCTTGAATGTGACCACAACCATAAAGTTATTAACAATCAAAACAACATCTATAGACTATATATACTTACTTGTTTATGATCACCAAGAGCATGTGCTTTCTTTCCTTGATTTGTGCTCTTTCTTCTTTTTCCCATGGGATCAAATTTCATTCTGGAACTCATTTGAGCTTTTTAGGAACTTTTCTGACAAGCAGCATAAATTTATTAGTACTACACACTACACAGAAATGTTCTGTTAATAAGTAAGCCACAAAAAATCAATTATTAGGCAAATTATAAAGTAAAAATTCAAATAAAACAGCAATGGGTCTATTATATCAGATACAAGTTTGATTGAAGACCAGAGCATGCTTTTTATTAACAATCTTCTTGTTCGTTTTTTCAATGAGTCGAACCAAATTTCTTGCTGGCGTCGGGAGATCGAAAAGCAGGTTTCCAAATGACATTTTAATAGTTTGCAACGTTTCGAAAATACAATTTTCATTATCAAGCTGGAGATGGTTTTACAACATTTGAAATTGAATTTGAAATGACTGAAGTACATATGAATGGTATAGTGGATACTATAAAATAAATAATGTGGATACAACAAAATATATAAACTTAAAATTACTCTGAAAATAATTTCAGCGTCCGGACGAATTTATGTCTAATATATTTATTTATGTATAACACAGGTATAATTTATTAAATATATCAAACTTTCCAACCAGGATATCTAAAATATATTTTTTAAAATGATGTATATTTTATGCCTTCTATTCACAGTAATTCTGATTTTCATACCGAAAAAATTAATCAGAATTTCCGATGATATTACCTTCTCGACTTAAATTTTGAGGCTTAACCCGATGCACGATACAACAGCAGGCAGCCATCAGCTCTCATTATAAAATCTGTTTTGAATTTGAACATTAACAAGAAGATTGTTAATAAAAAGCATGCTCTGGTCTTCAATCAAACTTGCATAAGAGAAAAGCTTCTGCCTAACTACACCAATATATCAGATACATATATATATCTGAAGCTCTAACAATGCAAGCAAGTGTAACCAATTGAAGGGGAGCATCTGGGTCAAAAATTGCAAATTTCAACTTTCCCTGTTTTTTACCACATTTTTCTTAGCTCGCTTTCGTGTCCCTCTATCTGTGATGATCAAATCTTGCAATCAATATTTCACCAACTTTCCCGCTATCTAGCAATCTGAAACTTTTAGGGAAGCTCAGCTCTCGATAACAATACAATAATCAATAATTTGTTGCACGTTTCCAGGCGTATTTATTACCGAACATTTCTTTATTACAGCAACGAACCCAGATAAATACGGGAACAACAATGTATCCCCTCGAATACAATTTTCTACAGAACTTCGAAAAGAATTTTCTTTCGTGCATTTGCGTGGCCAACTGAAATAAAATGAATATTATGTAGGATGGTTGACCTTTTTGCAGTAGTTATAAACTCTAAAGGAACTCACAAGCAGGGGTTTGGGAACCTTTAAATGCACGTCATCCTCGAGAGGATATTCGTGTTTAGACTGCGTATATCGATGATACGCTGCGTATCATCGATACATACGTCAAGTCAAGTAAATTGGCTTGCAACAACGTTTTTCATGTGTAGCAACGGACTAAAAAGGAGAAAATATAATACTTAAAAAAACTAAAAAGTTGAAAATAAAATGTATAAAAAAATTTGTTAAAGACCACGTTTTTCATGTGGACTCAAAAGTAGAAAATAATTTTATGGCAGCTACTGATCTCTGTTTGCTTTCATTCTCTTGGTCTTTTGTATTTCAGTTAAAATATTTTACAACATCTAAAACAAAAAACGTGGGGCGCATATGTATTTAATTATTTGGTGATTACTGAATGAATATGATGGTTCATTTAACATTTGATAAGTGTATTGCTGATATATCTGATTTGAGCAAATTTTGTTATTTACTGTTGGTATATTGATTTATCATGTTTCATCCAATATAGGTAGTTTGAAATGTGTATAAGTAATTCAAGCAAGTAAAGATATGAATCATGAATAATGCAGGTCAGGGTATGTGAAAATTTTAAAATAATCAAATTGTTGCCGGGGTACTGTCTCCCGCCACGGGTGAGGCAAACTCGTTACCTACTATTGGAGTTTCTTTGGCAACAACCCAGTATGACTTGGAGAATGAAAGAGTAACTCTAATTAAAGTAATTATTTAAAACAGGATTTTACATTACAAATCTTTTATTACAAAAACAAGGGCAGAAGACCCTGAGGTAAAATATGTCAGGCTAACGATAAAGAATAAAGCAAGGGCATGAGTGCCCACCACTTGCAAGAACCAGTGTAAAGACAGTGTGAAACAAAATACCCTGAGCAAGAGGTAAGCAGGGTATGTGAAGTAAAAAGGAATTCAGAAGAAATCAGTTAAAATATGGGTTACGGAGCATGGGCAGGCAAGGAGTTGCTGAACATTAATGGAATTTACTTTAGCATATTGTTACCACTTAGTGCAGCTGAAACAAATGGAACAGAAAGACAAAGGTGAATGCATGTAAAAATAAATAGGTGACAAAAATTACTATGCAATAAAAGGCATGAGGGTTGAGTGACAAGGGATCAGAAGCCTCACGGCAACAAAATTTTGAAAATTTTAAATGAACGCGTGGACTATATCCTTTCAATTTAAGAGGCATATTAAGACATTTGAAAAGAAAATGCATTAAGTATCTAAATAGTTCACCATTAAATAGCTCACTATCAAATCAAAGGTATATGGAGTAACGAATAGTGATAGAAAAATTCGAAATAGTGGTTGAATTCAAAATTGAAATTAAGGCATGCCTAAATAAAGATGCGCCCCACGTTTTTTGTTTTAGATGTTGTAAAATAGTTTAACCGAAATACAAAAGACCAAGAGAATGAAAGCAAACAGAGATTAGTAGCTGCCGTGAAATTATTTTCTACTTTTGAGTCCACATGAAAAACGTGGTCTTTAAAAATTTTTTTTATACATTTTATACAACACTTCTCTTTAACTTCACTTCTTGTTTGTTTGTCTGTCTGTCTGTCTGCTACAAATCTTATAATCGATATTTAACACACTTCTACCTGTCCAATCGATCTGAAATTTGGCACACTTGCGTAAAGTTGGAGACAATGCATGAATCAATTGACAGAATAAATAATTTTATAAATTAAAAAAATTTTTTTCATTAATAAAAAAATTAAAAAATAATTTTGTCTGCTACAAATCTTATAATCCATATGTGACAAAATTTGACCTGTCCAATTGATCTGAAATTTTGCACAATTGCATAAAGTCAGAGACAATGCATCAATCAATTGACAGAATAAATAATTTTGAAAGTTTACAAAATTTTGATATCTTAAAATTTTTTTAAAAAAATAATTTTTTTTCAATATTTGAACATAAAATTAGAAATTCATTTTACATGTGTAACATCTAAGACACTGGATTGTTCAGAAGTGTTGTCTTTAAAAAGTAACTTTTAAACGCACATTATTTATGCTCATCTTAAAGCTGACATAATACTAATAGTGACATTCTCATTCTGACCTATTCAACAGTACTAAACCATCTCTGTAATTGATTTATGCATTCACAACAGATTGCAAAAGGGTTAGGTGTCAAGGACAAGGAGTTCTTTCACATTTAAGATAGGCGGAAATTGCCAGCCGGGCACATACAGTATTGTGCAAATTAGTTCAGACAGTGGTTGAAATAACACAATTATTTGCCACATTGCAGTTTTATTAAAAAAAAAACATGCCAATGGTACAAAATGATATAATTAATAGGAGATATGACCTACTTTTGCTTTTCCAAGCATTTGAACACAATTTAGCATGTATTTGACTAACGTTGAAAACATTTTAGTTCCTTGCTAATCATGATATGATGATACCACGTACCAGCCTACCAGGTTGGCAGGTCCTAATTACAGCACATAGGCCTATTAGCTTTGCGCCTTTGCCATTGTTGAACAGTCTTCTTTCAGCTTCAGGAGTCTTTGTTTGATTATAGCCCATGAGTTTTCAATGGGATTGATGTCTGGAAAATTCTCAGGCCAGTATAAAATCTCCTGTCCACTTTCCTCAAAGAATGTACGCACACGTTTGCTACTCCGCTTACCACCGTCTGTACAATCGGAATCCCGGAGCAACATCTTCTTCTTTCTTTGCAGGGTGTCCACTTGGAGTGGACTTAAAGCCGCAGGTCTGCCAGATGGATGACCGTTGGGCCTGAGAGCTTATAGCTTGTGTTTTCAGCTTCATTGTATATGAAGTTAATTGCTGCCATTTAGGGTAAACGCGGTATATTCCGACATCGTAGGTAATTCCGTCACCTCTCTAGTTTTTACTTTATATTAAGCTTTATTTTAGTTCCATGCGTTTGTTGATGGTTGAAATGGTGACGTCATACATTTGCGCGTCGAAATACTGCAAAAACACTAGGTCTTGGCCATCTAGTGGGAAAATATTGAGATCCAAAGAGAGACAATGCATGCTACCTGGTGAGATCATCAAAAAATGTGTCAAATTTGACAGTTGACCTTGCTCTACCAAATAGTGAATAACTGTTTTTATAGGAAGAATATTATGGTTTGAGACTTTTAAATTTGAAGCGCTGACGCAATACGACTCACCACGTTTCGGATGTTGCCACACAAAGTGACGGAATATAGGGATTTGGTAGGTTTCCATTCTAAAGGCTTTTTAATAAATATGGCAACATTTTGTGACGTTTCATCGTTGCTGACGCGTAGTGAAGTGTTTTGAGAGTCATGTGAAGGCAACAGAACTTACGTAACGCGTACGGTTTTTTTTTATAGTTTTTCGTTTCTCGATGCGTCCTTAAAGTGTCGGAATATACCGCATTTACCCTAGATGTAGAATAAATGACATTCTCTGTAATTTTTACTCGTTTCTCTGTTATTGATATAATGATATATGATAGCTGCTATCCAGATAGCCTAGCCTATTACCATATTGGGCATAGGGCTGGAAAAGTCCTATTTTTTTCTGAAATATCATGGCTCTAATTATAATATCATATAATTTCAGGAGGTATGAAATCTTATTGCTCTAATGTCATAAATTTTTGTTTGATTGAAAAAATTGCAGTTTGCACCTAGCAAACATGTCATATAGCTAATAAAAATTTCCAACTGTTGCAATCCACAGTATATATACTTCAATGCTCCTGCCTCCTGCCAAAATAACATGCAGAACGTAATAACAAGTCAACTCAAAACATTTCCTCCATGATGATTGTGTAGCCTAGTTAGGGTTATGTCAGAATGGACATAGGCCTACTGGCGCATTATCACTTGTACAGTTACCGCTTAAGTCAGTTAAGACTTAAGTGAAGACAAATGCTAGTGACTTTTTTGTATGGGACTTTGTAAATAACATGGGTCTTTGCATGCATGTGACTGATGGGAGTGATGGGACTTTGTGAATAACAAGTTTGTAGGTCATAAATTAAATGGCTGATCATGGCCTAGATATGGAATTTATGGCTCAAAGAAATGGAATCATGGCTGGCAAACCCATGAAGGATGAAGCTACAGCTCTAAGAAATGGAAACATGGCTGGCAAACCCATGCCATGAAGCCGCGGTAAAAAAATCTGGTCATAGATCGCCAACGTCAAGTATTATTAGATATAGCTATTCCATGCCTGATTGGGCATATCCATACATAAGATACATTACCATATTATTGATGTGACCTAGGTATCGGCGTATCCATAAACATGCCCTTGAGCCTTTACAATGAGATTGTCCACTGCAAGCTTCATATGAGCAGCCATGTAGCATTTCTTCTGTGGGTAAGCTTACAGGACGGCTTATAATTTCACAACATTTTAATAAAGTCAAGTGAATTTACTATAGCAAAAAAAAAAAGATTGTAAAAAAACATATCTGAAACACAAAGGATTATTTTAGTGACAACCAATCAACCATAATAGTTTTTTAAAAAATAATAATACTTCAGGTTAATTACTTTTCATTCTATGTTGCCAGACTGGTGAACAATTTTATCTATGACATTCTATGCACAATTTTGTGATGACCAATTATTCATCAATTTTTAGTTAAATGAAATCTTCTTCTTTGCAGGGTGTCCACTTGGAGTGGACTTAAAGCCGCAGGTCTGCCAGATGGATGACCGTTGGGCCTGAGAGCTTATAGCTTGGGGTTTTCAGCTTCTTTGTATATGAAGTTAATTGCTGCCATTTAGTGAGGGTTGCTGATGTAAGCTCAGTGCAGGATTGGGTAGAAGTTTACAGGGAACATATATTAGTAAATGAAATGAGTTACTGCTAATGTAATTTAGATAAGTAAAGGCTGCTAATATAACAGCCTTCATTAAACAAACAAAAAAAAAAAAATAATAATAACAATAATATTAGAAATATATACATAATTATAATAATATTAAAAAAAACCTAGATGATCTACTTGCTAAATCAAAACATATATCAGCAGTAGCTATGCATTAGCATTTTAGCAATTCTATCATGCTTCCATATATACAGCTTGGCAAGGCGCTCATCTAAATATCACTTAGCCTACCCCGGGCCCGGGGGCCGGGAGCAACATCTGATTACAAAATAAACAAGTCCAAGCGAATGGCAATGTCATTTTGTAGTGATGATGATGATGATGACAGGTTGTAGGTGACGAAGAAGTCCAGCGCAGACCACTTGTAACACCTGGACTCAGCAATGATTATTAAATTAAATTAAGACTTCATCTTCTCATTTTCAGTTGCACTCTTCTGTCTGCTGATGCTTACTCTCCACGTTGTCAGCAGTCTCTCATGATGTGTTGTGATGCGAGGCAAATCGGTGATAGATCCAGTGCTCTTCAGTAGCTATAAGGTAGCTAGGCGGCCAGTTTGGGCAAGATAAGTAGCAGTTGCTCGCAAAATGGAGTGCTGAACTCTTCTAGGAAAATTGCCTCCACCAAGAAGCACGCGCAGGGACATTTGAGGAACTCCCAGGGCATTCATGCTTGATACCATCACCCGTCTCTCACGGTTGTATAGAGCACATGTCAGGAGGAAGTGTTCAATTGTTTCTTCTAGCCCACAATGCAGGCACATGGGAGTGTCAGTCATCCCAAATCGATGGAGGTAAGATCGAACCCCAACATGTCCTAGACGAAGGCGATTTNCCTCGCCAGCGCACTCCAACCCTCCCATACCTCATTTCGCATCGCTTCTGCTCCCTCGGGGACCGCTCCGTGAAAGCCTCCATCCAGTCGAGGTTCGGCCACCTTGTCACACCATTTTTGGCAAATGGTATCATGCCCGCCGGTGCCTATGGAGAGGCCAACCGCTCACTCCGCAGGGAGATCGCCTCCCGAGTTGCGCCGACTGACGTCATCAACGCCGTCCTCACAGCCCCACCACCGCCGATAGCATCAGTGGAGGCCTCACTTCCTCGCCCCTACCGTTCGGCGGTATCCCAGCACCGCTCGAGATACTGCAGCTCCCTGGCGTCCTACTCTGCCAGGATCGGACGCTCCCCTAGCTCCACCTGTCCTGAGTGCGGGGATCCCCTCTAGTATGTCCAGCATCTCTTCGCCTGCCCCGCCTTCCCCACGTCACTCAGCGTCTGCTCACTGTGGGACAGTCCCGTGCAGGCAGCGGCGTTCCTGGCCACCCTCCCTGCCTTGGGGCGCATGCCGGAGGCCAGCTTTGCCATACTTCACACATAGTTCATATTCCTTTTCATAGGTAAGAACGCTAGAGTGCATAACGGCCTATGAAGTCAAGTGCTCTAAGTCATAGCGCCGGATGTCCACAGCCACAAAATAAGCTTGCCAAAGGTAAACATTGCTATACTTCATCTGGCCAAACCTCCTCTGGCCTAACCTCTTCAGGCCTAACCTATACGAGCTGCAACCTTTCTTCACCAAAAACAAACCATAGTGGACCTAACCTAACCTCATGATTGGCTGCAAGAAGGTAGAAAGACGGTCCAAGTGTGCTGGTAGAGCCAGTCATAGGCTGCAAGAAGAATGTGAGCCGGGACAGCGCGAATAGATTAAGCCCCTTTCACACAGGGCAGTAGATACTGCGCGCGTCAAAAATGCCGCGTCAGTATTTACATCGCAATCTTTCACACGAGGCGCTTTTTACTGCTGGGATCCATCAGTCTTGCAGTGCTTTATGCTTCATCAGTCCATCTCTATGTTTATGTAACAATATTTCTATATGGAAATCTATCTCTACGTGAGAATAATGTATCCAGGTTCTTATTTAATCTTTCCATCTTCACAAATTTGCTTGGACCATCCACTCGAACTCTTTTCTCCATAGCAGTTATGTCAGCATCAATATCAACAGGAGTGATGACTCCATAGCAGTACTTCCCTTGATTAGGTTTGGAGCACCTAACTGACCATGGACCAAGCTGAGTCATTTGCAAAAGAAAGGCAATATCTTCTTCACTGTTGTCCAATAGCTGGACAGCAATCAATCCTTTTCTGCGGTTCACTCGTACATTTTCTACACGCATGGTTGAAAATGGTGGTGCTTCCATTACTGAGCAGAGCTGCTCTGGTGAGTTCAACATGCGTTTAGAGCTATCATCTGCTGGGCGGATGAGGACCACTCGGGAATCTTGTCGCTCGGTTGTGGACTTGTGGTGGGCAATTGTAGCTCAACAACACTGGTATTCCTCTGTGTTGACTTCTCTATGGGAACAAAGATTGATCCAGTATTGGGCCGCTTTTTTGTCTCACCCAACATGTCTTCAATCATTCAATGGCTGCAGGTGAACTCTTGCGCTTCCGACGTGCCGCTCCCGTACCGCATTCCGACGAGTCGCCATCTTGGGACGAAGAAGGAGCAGCATCTTTCAAGCCGACAATTTCACTGTCACAGAAATGTCTGATTTGAGAATCAGTCATTGTCAGTTCTAACCCTGATGCATTTGGTGAAGCACCAGGGTCAATGAGATCTTGCCCCTCAGGTGAACTGATCATTGAGGGACTCAGGGATTGTTCAGCACTTTCACAAATCACAAGGAAACAGAGAGGTTTGCACGAACGTCCTCTTTCGACAACGGTTCAAGCTTCTCTCCCATTCTGTAGTGACGGAAAATAACAGACTGAAACAATTTGAATTTTCAGGATTCTGAGTCACTAGAAACGAGTACTATATAATTCATAGCTCTAAGTTGTTAATCAGGTTTATGGCATTGCGTCCCTCTGATATATTTATATCAATACAGCGAAGTTTTTAATAAAAAGTTTTTTTTAGGTAGAAAAATATATGTAATATACGTCTCGGACAAATCTGTTCAGCATTTTAGAAGAAATCTCTGGGACCCTGCAAATTTCGGCACGTTTCGTCATATAATTCACGAATGAAGGCGATATTGAAAAAATTTTCACGAGCTTGACATCACCGCTAGGCCATAATGAATATGTGTACCAAGTTTCATCGAGCTACGTTCAGCACTTTGGGAGATATTCCAGGTACAGCGTCCGGCCGCGAGACCGGCCGTAAATTTGTTGAGTCGCGAAAATCTGCGGTATCAAGTGACAAGCAATTATTCTTTCCTCTATATTTTGCTTCATGACACTGTGATGAAAGTGCGTTAGTTTATCCTACATAAAAACACGTCCACTGTCCTATTATATACGTATACCAAGTTTCATCGCAGCTAGTTGAAACTTGGTACACGTATTTATTAGGACCTAATAGCGGTGTTAAGGCATAACAGAACTTTACAGTGTGCGCTTTTGATTAAGCCCCCCCTCCCATAAAGTAATTGCAGCAAATTACACTTTAGGATGGCTAATTTAAATAAGCAAGTTCCTCTGCCCTACCCTGTATAAGTTTGACCCACAAGTAGCTAGCTTGATCATGCAACACAGTATTCATGCAACACACATGGACAGGCGGTGGGCAGACTGCATGGTGGTGGACAGGCGGTGGGCCAGTGGTCACAGTTCAGAGCATGGCTGCATGTTCAGAGCATGGTTAATCACAAAATGGCGGGGCTCAGTGTATATAGTGGAATTGTCAGAATTTAGCGGCTTTGCTAAATTATTCTTCGCAGTTCAGAGCATGGTTGAATCGTGGTACTCTGAACCATGGTTCAGACAAACCAAGATTGGAGCAGAGAGGCGCGGGTTCGATCCCAGCTCTGGGCGCCAGTTTCTGGTCAGAATCGGCGAGGAGGCCGGGCGGTTAAGCACGGCAGAAGTGAAGCAGTGAGTTGCGAGTTCGAGACCGCAAAATGCTGTGAATGTTCTGCTATGTTAATAATCGGCGGCAGGTCTACGGCCTAATAAATGCTGAAACCGACATTATTATTATATGTGTGTTATTTGCCGGCAGAGCACCTAATTTATAAGCAACCCTATTCGCATTTTCACATGTTTTCAAATATGACACTGAATCAACGTGTTTCACGAGAAAGTTGACGTTTTCTCACCGGGATGACGTCACAAGAAAGATATGAAAATGAACCTTGCACCAGTTCAATCAGGGCATGAATGGTGTGTTGCATGAACACTGTGCTGCATGATCGGTGTGTTGCATGAACCTTGTGCTGCATGACCGGTGTGTTGCATGAACAGTGTGTTGCATGATCGGTGTGTTGCATGAACCTTGTGCTGCATGACCGGTGTGTTGCAAGAACAGTGTGTTGCATGAACACTGTATTTCATGATCGGTGTGTTGCATGAACCTTGTGCTGCATGACCGGTGTGTTGCATGATCGGTGTGTTGCATGAACCTTGTGCTGCATGAACAGTGTGTTGCATGATCGGTGTGCTGCATGAACCTTGTGCTGCATGACCGGTGTGTTGCATGAACAGTGTGTTGCATGATCGGTGTGTTGCATGAACAGTGTTTTGCATGATCAGTGTGTTGCATGATCGGTGTGTTGCATGAACGGCTGTCTCTTATACACATCTAGATGTGTATAAGAGACAGACCGTGTGTTGCATGAACGGTGTGATGCATGAACTGTGTGATGCATGAACCGTGTGTTGCATGAACCGTGTGTTGCATGAACCGTGCGATGCATGAACCGTGTGATGCATGAACCGTGTGTTGCATGAACCGTGTGATGCATGAACCGTGTGATACATGAACCGTGTGATGCATGAACTGTGTGATGCATGAACAGTGTGTTGCATGAACCGTGTGTTGCATGAACCGTGTGATGCATGAACCGTGAGTTGCATGAACCGTGTGTTGCATGTTCAGGGTCAGCGGCATGAGGGAGCAGGGCCTGAACTACTGGGGAAGGCTGAAACACCTGAAACTGTACTCACTGGAGAGAAGAAGGGAAAGGTATATCATACTGTACACTTGGAAGATGATAAACGGACTGGCTCCCAACTTTGAGAGTGAGACCTCCAAGTAATGAGATATTACAACGAAAGAAGGCGGAGACTGTGCAGGATTCCCCCATTTCATAACCGAGCCGCGGTCAGAGTACAGACTCTTCGTGAGGGATCACTGTCCGTGGTAGGACCGAGGCTCTTTAGTGCCTTGCCAAAAGTGCTGAGAGGAGGGGAGTTTACCTTTGAAACGTTCAAGAGACGATTGGACAAGTGGTTGAGAAAGATCCCGGATTGTCCAGTAATGGGATAACTACCCTCAGCAAGTGACAAGTAACAGCATCTTGCATCAGCTGACCCAAAGAAGGCAATATATACGGAACATGTCCAACGTTACATCCGGGACCAGAGGGCGGGGTGACCTGCCTAGCGACGACTCGGAGACGGTGGACGACGAAGGCGGCGCATCAGCGTGACCGGGGACTAGGAAGTCCCGAACTCATCATAAGGTCATAAGGTAAGGTCATGAACCGTGTGTTGCATGAACCGTGTGTTGCATGATCGGTGTGTTGCATGATCGGTGTGTTGCATGAACGGTGTGTTGCATGATCGGTGTGCTGCATGAACCGTGAGTTGGATGAATAATTGTGTGTTACATTGTTACATGAGCCGCGTGTTGTATGTACTATGTGTTGCATGAACTATGTGTTGCAAGTACCGTGTGTTGCATGAACTGTTTGCTCTATGAACGGTGTGTTGTGTAAGCCGTGTGTTACATGATTTTTTTGCATGAACTGTGTGTTGCATGAACTGAATTTTACATGAACATTCTGCCTTTCCCTGAATCCTTAAAACTACCCCCATCCGTACGATAATTCAGTTGTTATATTGTATAACTATAAACATTATTTACAGCTACTGTAACCGAAATGAAAACCGGCTGTTGCTAGTCAGAATTCAATTTGGAGCCCACATTGGGAAAATAAATACATTACATTTTAATGCCCGTTGAGCAGGATTTTTAAGAATATTTTTAAATTCAAGATTTTTCGGAACGGGTTTTAAATTTTTCTTACTTACGCAGTTTCTCAACCGAAACGGGCAAAAGAAAAAAAATTGTTCCACCTGTCATATACTGGCGGCAATCAATACACTGAGGAGAGAAGAGATGCAATGTTTTGTGGGCTTCATTTTCTTAAGCGCACTGAGCGCATCTTTTAGAATTATTTACAATCCAAATTTCAATGAATCGAACCCGATTCCTACGTTACTGGTAAAAATGGTATATATCGGCCTTATTAATCTTTGTCCGATTTTTTTTTGCTTAATTCGTTTTAACGAGAATGCAAAGTCGCTAAATTCTGACAATTCCAATACACTGAGCTCCGCCATTTTGAAATATAATAATTAAGTTTCTCATTTATTTTCAAGCAGTTATTTGAATACTTTTTATTAACTTTTTTTCTATTGTAAACCGCCAAACGACCTTTCCATCATTCATGAGTTTTTATTTTCGGGACCACCAATAATATAAGTTGATCTGTTACGACTAACCACTTTAAATTACGTTATAAAGTACGTTATAAAGTACGTTATAAAGTACGTTATAAAGTACGTTATAAAGTAATAAAATTACGTTACTTTAACACAATAAAGTCCCTAGCCTGATTGAGGAGTGTTGTCACAATTATTAAGGAGTGTAACCACGACTATGAAGAGTTGTCACAATAATTCATCACAATTCACAATTCCGTTTTCAACAAAAACGGTAGGGAAATTTAAGTCGAACCGCGTTATATAGAACACAGCTTTTCATTCTCCTTGTGCGGTAACGAGCGATATTAAAATCTTATCCTTGACCCATTTCCCAAATGAAACGTTACAAGATCCAGCAGTAAAATATTGTATACACAATAAAACATGTTTGTTTTGATTCCCTACTTGCGAGTACCTCTCTAAACGAGGCAAGTAGAGATGTATTACCAAAATTAATAGAGAAAATTACCTACCAGACCTACTATAACGGCCAAAACTTGCTTTTTGCACTGGCACTTTCTACTACTTAATAAAGAAAATTTTATTGTATATTGAACGCATGAATCAGTATTTTTATGTTTTAAGCTCAAGTCTGTGCTTTGGGAGAAAGTGGAGCCTTTTTAAACAAAAAACTTCAAGCTGAATGCCAATTACATTTTTAAAAATAGCAAATCGATTTCTATTTAGAAATCTAGGTCCACGAAAAAAGCAGCTGAAAATCCTGAAATGCCTTACAATAGGGACTGAGGGGCACTATTAATATCGATGATCACTATTGCGTACATGTCATGACAAATTAATAATTCATATTCACGTGTCCAATGATGCAAAATGTTCATAAAAACTTTCCCCATTCTCCAAATTATCATAGGTCAGTCCTTAAGAATCTCGTCGAACTCTTGTGATGGCTATAAAACAACCGCAAATAATGGCTCAATGGTGTCATAATTGCGACTCATTCCTGCCTAGTCATGCTGCCAGACGCACGTTGTGTGGCGATCACCCCTGGTGCCAGTGGCGCGAGAAATGTACTGAATTAGGGAGGGTCATATTACCAATCCTGGAATTTAAAAGTCGGTTTATACACACGGCAAATTTATTCTTGAATCTTAGTGTAATATATATATTTGACATTCAATTTAACCTTGTGACTTGAAAATTAGCGCAATTTTAAAGCAATATTTGAGTCGAGATGTACGGAAGATCATTTTTTCTTATAAAACTCAATTCATAATAAATAGGAATTGAGAAATAGGAATAAGACGGAATTGAAGAATATGACGGTAAATAGTTTTATGTTCTATTTAAATTCAGAAATTAGCAGATCAATGTACGACATGCAGCGCATAACTAAAAGGGCATCAAATTAAAATTTCATGTTTCGTTTTCTGCCTTGTGATTTGTGGATGCGGAGAGAAATTGGCAGCGAATGTCAAGAGTACTTGGTGAAATTATAAAAAATTTCCTAATGGGCGAGTGATTAAACTACAAGCCGTAAATTTCGAACACAAGTAGCACCAAAGTTCGTCTCAAAATTAGTGAGATTTAGAAATTAGTTCCAACGGAATATCTATATGCTAGAAAGTAATTAAGTGTCCACATGTGTTTACCCCCAACATTGACAATAGATATTCTAGTCGTTCAGATCAAAATAGACATTTTATACTCCAGTACGTGAGACAGGAGGTCAGTTCATAGTTGCTGTGGCCGTTGATGAAGAGAAACACTCTTGAGGTCGAATTTGAAACTCAAAATTTATGAGCAACTTAGGAACAATTCATAATCATTAAAATGAGTGTCTACACATGTTACGCAAGAAAATAATGTTTCAGAAATTTATGTGAAAACTCAGCCGATTAGCTGCTGCTAACATTGGTACGATAACAATAGATCAAAATGAAGAGAACCTCAAATTGGAATAGAAGAGAGCGAGTTGCTGGTGCTACGAAAATGGGAACCGAGAAGCTCAGTGTTCGATGCGCACGTTCATAAATTCAATGCAAGCTTTCGAAAGTGTAGTGCTGTCCTATTTTCATGGTCTGTGATTGCGATGAGCTTATCTCCAGCCTGAAAAAAAGCAGTGGAAAACCCGCCTAACTGTTGCCAACGCGGCTCCTGTGCGGCGTCGCGTGGGTTGCCCGCACCATGTGGCCTGTCCATGGCACGTCGCTGGCCAAGGCCTCCACGGACGTCATCCCAAAGTCCGCTATCGCCCCACGATGTCGAGTGTAAGCTCATGAGAAACTCAGTTCTGTTGTCACTCATGTACACAGCATCAGATCGATATTGAAAGTTGTCCCTCAATGATTTTTGGTATCGCTCTTATCTTTGACACACTTTACAAACGTGGACGTTGATGTCATCGATCTTTTGTGGCGTGTTTACGTCTTCCTATAAAGTATTGTTTGACTCACTTGCGTTAAGCTCGGGTTGGCGATAGGCCAAGATATCACCTAATAATTTAAGTACGAAATTTAAGGGATTTACCATAATAATGTTGATATTGTGTCGTGATCAAGCGATCTCAGGCGTTGGCGTTTCGATCACACTACGTGATGTATGGTAATGTAGGCGCACTCGACTCTCATTTATCTGATATGATGAATGCACGCTCATGGCCTGAGATATTCCTAGGATGTAATCTAGTATGAAGTGCTGCTCACGGGGTCATTGGGTACAACTGCTAGTCAAGGCTCATTAATTGGGGTGCAGCCGTGCGCGGCCTGTGATAAGACGCGTCAATTGGAAGAGCTGGGATAAAGTCCAAGCTTTGGCAACATCTTTAGCTTTTTTCCCTGCCTGATAAGGTCTCTAAATTTCTACCTTTGAATCATAAGCACTGAATAGGGCGTTGCAACATAATGATGTAATGTCCTATTGTATTTAACTCTTCTGCACATCACTGTTCATTGTAAATTACAATTACGACAGCTAACAATGATTTGAAGAAAGACTGATACATCGAACCGGCAGTAAATTGTGGTAAACAATGTATGAATGATAAATTTTAAATCCAAATTGTTTTAGCAGAATATGTTTCAACCTGTTTAAATCTATACATCGAACCGACCGACAAGGTTTAACTATGAGCGGTTCAAGCGTCCAAAAGAAACTCTTGACAAACTTTATTACCGATGTATGGGTAAAGAATTTGAATATTTAAATGCTCTTCATAAGCGACCATCAGCAGCTATAAAAGGAAGAGCTGCTGCCACCACTGCTGTCCAGCTTTTGTATTATAATTCAAGAGGACTTGTTTTTGTTGAGGTTCAGATGCATCATGTTATGCAACTTACAGAGGTGGAGAAAATGTGGCGGCTATTGCGTGAAAACGTTAACTGATCGAAAACGTTAACTGAACGAAATAAGAATTGTGAGTGTTGATTTTGAGGAGCTCAAAACAACTACATAAAGCAATCTACTTCTTGCGTGTGTATGCGAATTAAGAGCCGGTGACAAATAAATAGAATTGATTGGCCTCGATTATTAATTTAGTGAAGAGGAGAATGATAGGAAAGCAAATGGAATAGGATGAAATTGAATAAGGTGAAAGATAAATGACCTGAAATGAGAGTAAATGTGAATGGCGACGACTCACATGTCAGTAGACGAGTAAATGTCAATGGCGACTGTATAACGTTGGAGTTGGTTTATTGGGAATATGCTAATTTCGGTTTAATTTTTATTCAAGATATCATGTTAAAATAGTACTTGGAAAAGAACGTGGAATGAGCGTCTATATGATGTGAACTTGGCTGGTATTAAATTACATTTTGACACCTCCAAAGCAAAGAACGGCACGGATGGGACAAACTGAACTTGAAAATGTTGTTTTGGATGAACCAGTGAGGCGAGGATTGATACTAATGTATTTATTCCACGTACTCTGCTATATCATTCGTATGAAAGACATTTATAAGGTCGATATGTGCTTGCGTGCCTCACAAAAACTCAGTCTAGCGTACAAACTAAAGTTGAAGACGCTGCGCCTTCATGTTGCCGTATTGAAACTCATACAGGATTTTCCTTCAAGGTTGCTCACATTTTTCGTGGTGTGCAGGTAAATAATGCTGAACAACAACGATATTATGTTACTCAACGATGTTGAGTAACACCTCATAAATGTCTTCGAAGGTCAGCAGAAAGAATGGGACGAGGAAATATCAGCCTTCTGTAGATCTCTTTAATTCATTTGCTAGACTTGGAGAGAATTCCATCGGAAGTGACCGCTCTGTTTGACGTGCTCTTCATCTTAAAAATTGAATGGCAGGAGAGTTTGCTCTATTATATTCATCCACGAGCAATATAGGGAAACCTGAAAAATTTTTCGTCGCTATCCGTGCCATCCAGTTCATGTTTAGACCCTATTACTATACACTACTAATGTATTGCCTCTGGCTTCAATTCGCCGGGAGCTTTTCGTCAGGTGTGCCGCGATCTTGGGTAGTGATGGATAAAGCGTCATCATTTCCATGGTTTCTATTGTTCAGCAAGCGATGCCTGACCTTGTCCAGCCAGTTGAGATGGGTGCTTGATGTGCAACGTGACACTAGCGGCTTTGTCTTCACTCAGGACCAATATCAGAACCTTGTTTAAATTATCGTCGAATCTGTGACTCCATATCGTCGGCCATCCAGCGGCCATTGCTACTTTGTAGGGCGCCCGACTACACGCCCCAAGGACAGCGCAGCGATACGGGATTTATTCATGCATGTTTATGCAAATTTGGTCCACACATTCTTTGTAACGGTGCAAAATTTTTTGGAAAGATGTGATTTGCACGCGAAGAAACTTACACAAATTTTCTGAATTTTAGTTCTTCCATCGCATGCTTTAACAATCATACTATGACAAATTGGAGTGATGAATGTGTATATGAATAAGTTCAAGTTATCGAGATAGATAAGACGACTATGAGATTGCCTCTGCCACAGTGTACTCATTAGCCATGCTTAATATTATTCTTTGTTTCATGTAATATGTATAAGTGTTTACTTCAGTCAATGAAGATTGAATATTCAATCTTACATTGAATATGAAGACCAGCTGAATATAGGACATTAATTTCTGTGAATATACCTATATAGTATCCATTAGTGCTCGTTATTCTTGATTGTCTACTTCAATTATATAGGCAGTAATCAGGCAGCTGTTTTACTATTTCTGAATATGTATGCCATGCCAATGAAAACGTTTCATGCCATCTATGTATGCCATCTATGCTCGCGAGCGTTTCTAAATTGATCATTTTGAGAAACGTTTGCTCAGTATTTTGAAGTAATTTGAAAACGTGTGTGGGGAGTGCAAAAGAAAATTCGAGTTCAAAATAAATTCACGTAGTTTCGTATCGGTGACCCAGCAACGCCTAGATGTGGGCATCAAACCTTTCTTCAATATTAAAAAATGAATAAATAAATAAATTACTACGTAAATGGAAGCAAAGCAAGAATGTACCGGTTGGTCAAATGAGTAAGAGAATAATTCGTTATGGCGCTACTGCTTGGCCTTGTCTTCGATCGAAATCCTGTTATTTTCCAGCTTTTCTGAGACGCCCCGTAACTTCTTGGTCGAGTGGCTCCAGAACATTAGTTATCGCATGGCTGCTGGTGCCGCATTATTAAGTTTGGAGCATTTTTCTCTAATTCCCGTGCATTGTCATTAGGAATTTTGGGCGCACATTACTACATGAGGAATGACGAGGCGAGATAATTGGCTGGAGCTTCGTCTCTTGCATTAGAAATGGTCCGAAAGTGTCACCTCAGATGCTTCGTGGACCACACAGATAGGCCCTGATTCCTTCCCTCTTTCCACGCTATGAACAATAATTTAGTCTGGCCTTAAATTGCGCGTTCAAGCGCATCAAGATCAAAAAACAAGAGAATTGTTAGCGCAGGTTAAAGATTTTTTCGTTTGATAAGAACAATTGCTGACGACTGTGCGTCCAGTGGAACATTGGAACTATTTCCACTGTAAAATAGGTCTGTAGAGCTTATAAATCTCACGCCAGTAAAAGGAAAGTTGACCAGAATTGAATCGTTTGCTGCAAATTGACGTCTCGACGTACGGATGATGGTGCCTTTAACATTTTTCGAGTGAATTTTAATTGCTTGGGAGTAGTTCTGTTGCGCAGCTTCAAAGCTCTTTGTTTCACGTGTTGCTTGGTTGATGGTAACTTTCGCTCTGCTCGTGGTTGTTTCAATTCGATTCGTCAGGACAACCAAAACGAATTTTTCAAATTTTTGAATGTTGCTAAGAATTTCGGGTTCTAGGAGGAGCGCTATTTTGCCCAAGTTAGACGAATCGAATGGAATTGACCCTTTGTCTTCTGACAACTTTTCATACAGGCTTATATCTATCTATCAATATATATATGTATATAATTACGAATAGCATTGGCGATAATTTTGTTTACCTCAGCTATTGTCTACTGATGCTGAAGCTTCTTGCAGACCTACGGTTACGAATAGAATTGACTAATGTTGATGTTTTCTCAGTTGTTCTCTTCAACAGCCCCTTGTATACAAATAGAAAACACTGACGAAGATTAATGTATACCCGGACAAGGTTAGCCGTTTGTTTACTGACGAAAAGTCTGCTAACCAGGCCTGTTCATACGAATATTATTAAGGATGGTTGATGTATTTGTGGACTTAAAGAGGGTTAACCCTCAGTCATCTTTAGATAGGAATAGCATTGGCGAACGTTGATGTCTCCGTCTAGGCATGGTCAAATGTTGGTGGTCCTTCAAAAGAGGTGCTCCTTGTTGGAAAATTATAGCTCTCGCTAGTTTAAAAGATCATTTAAAGGCTGATGACAAACTCAGAAACATTAGAAACTTCGCTACTGCCCCTTGATCGCCGCCTAAATGTCCATGTAAGCTGCGGGCGTTATTCCAGCCAGTTTTTCACCATGACTGATGAGGTTAGAAGCCCATTTGACAGTCCTAAACCCACCTCCGCTGACACGTTGTTTTCTAGGCATCTTAAAAGAGGAATTTCAAAATTAATTAACTTTGGAGCAATAAATTTTTGCATCAGCCTCGCGCGCTGCTTCCAATGCATGGGTGAGGCTCTCACCCCATAAGAAAGTCTTGGATAACTTGTTGCTCTATGGGTCCAGTAACGATCGAGTAACACGAGCGCTGCTTCATCTCGACTGATAAAATCTGCGTTTTTGATGCCGTTTCGCCTAATTCCCGGATTCTTTCGCCTAACACTTGTCTGACTGCATAATTCAACAACATTATTATAGTACCGAGTTTAGGTATAACAATTTTACCTATGCAATCCAATATGGGTTAAAAACGATGGCGTCTTACATTTTGAGGTTTCTGACGCTACCTGTTTGCTGATCAACCTGCAGGGTACCGTCCATTCCGCGGAGAATTAAATGATTATCGTGATTTTCACACTCGTGGTGGGACAACGTTTGGTATGAATCTTAAACTGTCTGAAAGCGAATGCGCGGGTGAATATTTTTCTATAGGATTATTCAACAAATAGTGTCTTGGGTTCTTGAACTGATATGTCGTTTATTTCACGATGCATAATTATTTAATGAGCTCCGAGACGGTTAAAACCAAACTCTCTGCTTATTAATGACAGGCTGCTATAAGAAATCATAAAATAAATTCTATTGTATTAGATGTTAACTAAATTGTGATTGCAAATTCGGACCCACCGCTTGGAAAAATTGGTGTAATAAATTACACTATTTTGTTCTGATCCGAAGTTTTTGTTTGATATAAATCACCCTTCTTTTGTTTACTCTATGGACAACCCGGTGCTTCTGGTGTGTTGTTGGAATGTTACGTAACGTAACGAACGTTACGTACATACGTAAAAAACTATATTTGAAAATTATTAAAACTCATGCGGCCGTTTTTGTCATAAACTTGCCAAATTTATGGGGCGGAGGAGGCCTGACTGCCTCACCGCCACATGAGGCGGAGGAGGCCCTACTGCCTCACCACCACATGAGGCGGAGGAGGCCCTACTGCTTCACCACCACATGAAGCGGAGGAGGCCTGACTGCCTCACCACCACATCTGTCTCTTATACACATCTAGATGTGTATAAGAGACAGCTGGAGGCCCTACTGCCTCACCACCACATGAGGCGGAGGAGGCCCGACTGCCTCACCACCACATGAGGCGGAGGAGGCCCTACTGCCTCACCACCACATGAGGCGGAGGAGGCCCTACTGCCTCACCACCACATGAGGCGGAGGAGGCCCGACTGCCTCACCACCACATGAGGCGGAGGAGGCCCTACTGCCTCACCACCACATGAGGCGGAGGAGGCCTGACTGCCTCACCACCACATGAGGCGGAGGAGGCCTTACTGCCTCACCACCACATGAGGCGGAGGAGGCCCTACTGCCTCACCACCACATGAGGCGGAGGAGGCCTGACTGCCTCACCACCACATGAGGCGGAGGAGGCCCTACTGCCTCACCACCACATGAGGCGGATGAGGCCCTACTGCCTCACCACCACATGAGGCGGAGGAGGCCTGACTGCCTCACCACCACATGAAGCGGAGGAGGCCTGACTGCCTCACCACTGCATGAGGCGGAGGAGGCCTGACTGCCTCACCACCACATGAGGCGGAGGAGGCCTGACTTATGTGTTAATGCTCTTAACGAAGTTGAGGCAAATTAGAACCAAATGTGTTTCTGATGGCATTTTTTAAATAATTATAGGAAATAAATCGCTTAAGAAAGGCTTTTTAAAAACATGTAGAAAAAAGTAAATAAAATACTACTCTTAACATACGAAAGGTACATTTGCCAGAGAAAATGCATTTTAATCCCCTTTATCAAGCGAAATTCGTGATGATTTGGTCTCAGATTGATTATTATCTGTTGATTTGGTTGTTCATAAATCGTATGTTTTGTAATCCGTGAGGAAATTTTTATTAACATAACTTGCGTCTTCATTTACTGTTCTATTTCGAACATTGCCGAAACGGAATGATACGTTTCATTCTCATTAATAATATTGTTTTAAGTTTTGGCTTTGCTCACTTTCTTACTGTCTCGAGGGCTTGATCCTCCGTACATAATTCTTGATACAGCTTTTTAGCGCATTTTCTCATTTATGGAAAAAAATGCACTATTGTGCTCATCATGTCCGTCTGTCTGTCTGTCCGTCCGTCCGTGACTTAACGTTTTCGTCGACGAGAAAATGCGTTCTCCGTCACTCACTGCAGTGAGTACTGAGTTATATTGTTTTAAAGCTTCAGGTATTCATGATTTTAGTGCCGAATTGTGAATTTACGCTGTTTTTATTGTAAATTCTTAGCGTAATTTTACTCCTGTGGCGGTAACCTGGTAAGCTGCATATTTGTACCATGAAATAACAAGATTGTCTGTATAGTTAAATCCTCTTGAAATTAACTTCAATTGCCATTTACGACCAGGTTAATTTTATATTTTAATTTTAGAATGATCATGGGGACCTTCGACCTGAAAGAAGAGTATGGGATGAACTGATGTGATGACTTTTATGTCTATTATTAAATAGAAATGAGTTTTCCGCAGTCCAACGAAATTTTAAGAAATGATGGCGAATCTTTTGAATAAATTTACCTAAATTCATTGGCAGTCAAAAATAAATAAATTCTACTTGACATATATACCCCAAAAATGAATTATATTTGAAGCTAAACATTGTAAATTTGATTGCTTAGCTCCAAGTTGAACACGGATGAAGTACATGCATGGAGCGACAGCGACGGGCACTTCAGAGCTCGATTTTTGATTTCTGTAGACAAAGGCGAGAAAAAGTAATATTATAATAATAAAAGTAGGGTTTACGAATCAAGAAGTTGAGCTAAATTAATGCATGAAAAATGAAAGGGCATGGGAAGATTGATTTAGTTTGTTTATAAAATAATTATTTTCTCTGTAAACAATTGTGGATATATCTTGCCTCATGTTTGTTAAAATGCAAGATGAATGACACACTCTGTAATAAATATAAAGAAAATACAAAAACTGCTCACTCAAAAAAATAATATCTTGCAAAATAGCGTTTGTCTCAAATACTGTTGCTCGCAACGGGATTCTTCTAAAATTGCAAAGTTCACAGTTATAATTATTACGTGTTTTCGTGCCTTCCAAAACGATCGTCCGCCCAAAACCCTGGCAATTACATCCATGGAACCGGACTGGACAACGCGTCGGCGCATCCTGCAGCGCGGGTAAAAATACCGATGCAAAAACGTCGGCAAATCCGCGTTTCTGGCCGCAAGTCTGGCAGAAGCCGCTCGCATGCACCTAAAGTCTGATGCTGTCTGTCTGGCGGCATTAGGGCTGTCCGGAGACCTCTTAAGACAATGTAAGTGTTGCTTAATGTTCTCCACAAGTGAAGTAACCCTCAAATGGACTCATCATATGTAGTCTTAATTCGTTTTATTGCTGTTACCGATCAAGCGGAGGTGGGCGCAAAGAATCTGGATTCAGCGCCTCGAGGCACAAGTACGAGGAATGCACGGCGTCTTTTATCACTATTGATGATGTATGGAATAGCGCCTGCTAGCGGGGCAATAAAATTTATATTTATAGAGCAGCTCCTGATCATGGACAGCACGAGTCGCTGTTTTGCTTTTATTAGTGCAATCAGGATTTAATTTCGCAATGTTTTATATTTTCTGATACACTGATAGGAAGTTTCATGCTGCAGCCGATATAAAAGACATGAATGCTATCCAAGACAAAAGATTTTTCTATCGCAATCAAGTCGCAATAATTATACATATAACATACTCCGATGATACTCGTATATGCAAAAATAGCTCTTTTTAAACGAATGTTTGGTGGAGAATTTACTCGAAAAACTTGGAGCAATTTATGCAAGTGGTACATTCGCATAAAGTTATCTCTTCATGCATAAGAGTTTACTGTAAGAATCTCTTGGATGAATTACACATAACCTGCACGCAGGAACATAAATGTGTAGGTTATGTTCATATGTTATGGGGCGCCGCGGTCATTGGCTGGAGTGATGCGGTGTTGGTGGCCTCGCATGCTTAGCTCCAATAGCATCTCATCGCTAATACTGCGGTGATAGCACACAATTTTAGGTCCATTATAGCGAACGCTCCGTTATTAGTCCACACTCGGCAGGCTGACCACTCCATCTAGCAGATGTTTTCTATGGCTCTGCGTTGAAACTTTAAACTCGTTGCTCCCGACCTACAGAAATAAAAACGCTATTAAAATTAGTTTAAAAGAATCTGATTGTGTTAAAGGTTTACAAAGACGAACAAAACATCAAGTTAGGGTAATTGAAGTTGCAGTTAAGATAAGGAATATCTGTGAACAATAAATAAATTAAGACAAAGAATATGTTTTTGATGATTGCTTATTTGCAGAAAAAAATATTTTGGAAAAAACTCACATGAAATGATTATTCCATTAAGAAACGCTAGATAATATTTTACTGGAGCTTTATTGTTTTTATTAATGTTATTAAAGTTTCACGACTTCATTTTTCTATTTATTTTCAATAGAAATTCCTTCAAAGATGTATTGCCACAAGCAAGTAAAAACTCAAACGCAGACACAAGACTTTCCTACCCCTGAAGCTCAATCTTTCCAGCTTAACCGAACCCAATTGGCTTTTTAGTACAAGGGGATTAAATAGCTTCAGAAGAGCTGGTTAAAAAGTGGAGGGCTGTCACCAAATAGAACCGCAGGTCGACAAACATTGCTGCAGTCTCCGTCTATTGACTGACCGAGGCATTACCTAACATTGTAGCAAATTATGGATCTTACAAAGAGCCTTCAATTCTTGAATTCATTACCATTCTCAAGCTAAAGTATACTCTCAAAATTTGTTGAAAAATCATCAAAGGTTCCATCGAAAAGAATTTAAAAGAAAATTGCAAAAGACCCGGAAAAATTGCAACCTTGTAGTTATGGGATCGGTTACAAAAAATGTGCGCGGGGAAAGCGAGAGCTTCGTGCTCCATGTTTGCCTTGCGAAAACACAAAACTCCAATTTGTCGAACGACGGAAAAAATGTGGCAAAATCTTAATGACCCGAGAGAAAAACCCTCAGTTCATCGAAAAGCACTAGAAAAATCATATGAAAAAGCTCGCTTTGGTAAGACTTGATTCATTTAACGAAAAACAAACTTAGCAATCTGGCTCGATGCAGGGGAAGCTGAGGGGAAGGAAGGGGTTGGTATGGAAGGATTGATGAAGCGATGTAGAACAAACTTATTGTAACGATAATGTTGTAGATAAAATAAATATTTGCGCCCTTGAATCACAAATATTTGGTCACACCCACTGAACTCACAGAATCACTCAATTTACGGAGAATTTGAGGCCGGATGGAAAATAGAAATACTAGAACATATTCATTGAATCATCACTCTCGATAATCTGTAACTAGAAAATACTATAAAAACACAATATACGAGCATATACGATTTTCGCATAAATGATTATCTGAACTAAGTTGTTGTCTATAATAGAGACGTAGTATAAGCCTCTCATCCCCTGATCAGTGAGCCCTCAGCACACACAGACAACTAAATAGAAATTATGATTAGCAAATGTTTAACTCATAAATGGATTACGAATTTATAGCATAATCTTAGTTTCTTGAAAAGAAGACAAAAGCCTAAACGTGATGCAATAAAAAGCTTTAAGTGGTTACTGTTCAATTTATCAAGGCATCGATCTCAACTTGCAAAAAGATTGAACAATAAATTTTGTTTGTTCATGGCGGTTTATTCTTCATTCCAGTAAACCGGGACGGTTTGAAATTGGAGACTTGCATCGACACTTTGCTTGATCCACTGAACACGTTTTTAAATCGCAAACGCAGTTCTTCCCACTTTTTCGCAAAGCTCAGGCAAAATTCCATGAGGAGTTTATAAATTGCTGCTGCTCAGTTCGAGAGTTGTTTGTGGGGAGAACATTTTGCGATTATATTTCAAATGCGTTAAACTTCCAGTTCTTTGGACGCGTGCCTTTCAAGTTGTAATTCAGGTTCGTGCATTTTCTGGCATTCATCGATCAACGTTAGGGGGTTTCACGGGACCTGCTTGGTTAGCCAGGTATCAATCTCGAGCTAAACGATCGTCTTGCCACAACGGTTCCTGGGCGATTTTGCGCGGCCAATATACATTTAGGAGAGCTAGAGCCCGAGGGCTGGAAGTGGTAGAACTGGCTATATTCCCATAAAAACGAGCTTTCTGGAGCTCTTTTGTATTATGCGAACGAACTTTTCTGTGAGGGTTTTTATCTAATGGATTATGCGCTTTATTTGATCGATGGATTGCTTGCAAGAGAAACAAGTTTTGAGGAATAACGTAAACGCGGTCACCGTAAATCTAGATTTCGGGGTCTTGTGTGAGTCTGTAGAGCGATAATGTTCATCGAAGTTTCCGGACGTATAAAGAGCAGCGAACCATGACCTGGTATTTGCTGATGCTGTGATCAGCCCTCGTACGGTTCACATGATACGGTCCTCATAATTCTTCTAACCCGTAATAACGAGACTTCGCAATTGCGTGCGTTTCAGGATGAAATTTTCAGAAGTGTCTGATAATAAGCCAATCTAAAATCAGATGCTAACCCAGCAGGTAAAAAAGTGAATTACGTCCGTGCAAACGATACATAACTTCAGTTTTTGTGCTGAAATAATGCTTTCTTCAAATGTTTAAATCTGATTTCACTCTACAATGCTTACGTTAGCATTGCACTTACGTCTTTTCCAGAGATATCTCAGAGACTAAAGATTCCTCTTCGTCCGCGACCGAAGACTCTACCTCCCGTTAAGAAATTTACATACTGGTGTCAAAAACCTTCTACGGACATCGGGCAGTCTGCTTAGCCTTTTATTACGAGTGACTTAACAAGCGGAGGTTTAAGTTGCAAAAAATACTCAGAATAAACCAAAAAGTTGTGTTTATGTGCAAGGCCTTCAGGAAATTTGAAATCTTGTCGTCTTCATTTGACAGTCATTTGATTTCGATCAGAATTGATTTCAGTGGATGATGCCACGCTTGAGCGCAACCATGAGCTCGACAAGTGAGCCGTTGCAGGAAACACATCCTACAATCAGTTCTTCGTTAAGGTATCAAAGGATTTTAACATTATTCTCTTATCAAGAAGATAATTCAACAATTTGTGCCGGTGATTAGACAAAGAAATTGTGCGGGTTTAGATTGCTTAGCATGTGGGAGCAGCGAAGGTAACTGCACTGAAAAAATTCGTTTCGTGGAACATCAGCTCAGCGACGTTGAGCGAGTGTATCATCACTGGCGGTACTGGGGATCAGTTTGATTGCGAACATTTTATTTTTAAAGCCTCATTTGGCCTGGGAAAAATCTTGGCTACTTTTGGCTGCGGATCTGAGCGCCATATGATGTCGAAAAAGTGGATTTGTTCATCGAGAGCTGCGCTCCATTACAGAGCAGATCATTCATTAATAGACGTGCTCTAAGTGTGAGAAAGATTAAATTGCACCTTGCGCTAAAGTAAATGATAGCCTTAAAGGGACTACAGCTGGAGCACAAGAATGGTCCACCATATTGGTTTCATCTTGAGAAGTGGAGGCCAGCTGACGCTTGAATTGTGTGGCCTCTGCAAGATACAAGGAAGTCGTTATCGAAACCGCAGCGGAAACTAAATGAACAAGTATTGCTTTTTCTAATTTCAACTTGCATTGCGTGAACGGGGAGAATGAAGTAAAGTTATTGGAAAATATATATATGCATGATTTCCTATACTGATCATCGTTTCATGTATACTTGTTTTTTTTTCAGCAAATTAACAGGAATGATCTCGATAACGGCTGTGTCTAACTTTTCCAGGAGAAGTCTCTTTAATTTCTTGTTCGTTTCCATGTCAATGTCCAATATCGTTGCCCTGAGCTATTAATTTTACCAGCATTCCGATGGATCGTTGCAAGTAAAAAAATTCTCAAGTTGGCACTGAATATGATTGTCGGCTCATCAATAATTTTGTTCAAAATATCTCACAAGTTTTAATGCTTCCTTATAAATTGAAGCTCTTAACGAAATAGATATTGAATTTTAGCCATGGTGCAATATATTACATAGATAGCTGCGAATTTCGATCATTTCGTTCAACTGACTAACTGCCACACGCAATTGTGTGGTCACTCTTGCGCAGCGTATCATCCCGCGAGCATCCATTTAACGGCTTTCTATCAAAAAGGTAATCTCGAACGGTGATGGACGATCACTTTGAGGTGACCACATCTTGCACGAGGCGTGCCTATGAGGCGCGTTTGAACTTCGCACGATTATCAGCAGTCGAGCGCGACAGCAACTTCCGACATTATACGGTATGTTGTACGTGGGGGTGGAAACCTGCACCGCATGGCAGGCACTTGTAGGGACGCCAACACATGGGCACACAAACGAAATAAGTCACCTTGTATACTGACGTAATCTTGTATACTGACGTAATCTTGTATACTGACGTAATCTTGTATACTGACGTAACTTTGTATACTGACGTAACTTTGTATACTGGCGTAACCTTCTATACTGACGTAACCTTGTAAACTGACGTAACTTTGTATACTGACGTAATCATGGATACTATGGACTTTCAGTTTCGGATAGCAATGACGACACTTACTGTATCCGCAAACAGCATCAGGCTCATCAGGAGCTCGGATTTATCAGATCTTATAAGTAATAGTGAATGACGCGATGACCATAAAATGGGTTGAGTTTCAGCAATTTGTAGGCTAAAGTTGGAAAACAATTGGAAAACAAGGGACAGGGGTTGGCTGATAGGTTTGTCTGCCGTTTTCTACTTTGCTCTACACTCCTTGTGATCTTGTCTTATTACCACGTTTTTCTTGACTTCGTTTCGTGTGTGTCTGTATCAAAAATTCAAACCTTAATTTAGAGCACTTCTAAACATCCTAGTAAGTTGAAATTTGGCATGCATGTTTATGCTGCCTAACAATTCAAGATTTGATCATCCGAAATAATAATTAAAAATTAAAAAAAAAAAAAATTTAAAAAATAAAAAAAAACACTAAAAATTCACGGTTTACAATTGAGTTTTTTCTCGAACATCCAGAAATGCCAACCCTGGAAATTGATTTTAATTGCTAAAATTGCTAACTAAAAAATAGAAAATAAATAAATATAAAAAATATTTTAAAAAACCACGTTTTTCTGGATTTTACAAAACTAAAAATAGTGAAAAAAAAAACTTTTAAAAACCACGTTTTCTTAACGGACAAAAAAGAAAAACATTTACTCCTACATAATATTACGTAACATTTTACATAACTTAAATGTTATGTAAGAGTAAATGTTTTTCTTTTTTGTCCGTTAAGAAAACGTGGTTTTTAAAAGTTTTATTTATTTATTTTATTTTAAGTTAATTTTCACAATTAGTGTAAAAACACATTCGACAATGACGACCGGTGAGATTTTATTGAGTTCAGCCAGCTGGCCCGAAATAAAAAGTTATATTCAAAGTTAGCTTCATGGTAACTCAGTGAAATGTTTCTTCATTATTACTGAAGCGCTGACAGAAGTAATAGAAAAACGATAGCGTAGGGTTTTCAGAGATGTTTTTTTCAAAATTGATTATTGTAGATCTTGCGCCATATTTTTGCACCTTAGGAATACCTGAAACTGCGTGACTGGAAGAGTGACCAGGAAATACCTCAACCGACTAAAAGACCTCATTTATAACCGCAGAAATACAGGGAATAAAAAAGCTGTAAATTTATATTTCTCAACAGAATTTTCAGCTTTAGACAAGTATAGGTGACTTCAATACGCGAATTTTCAGTGATAGAATCGATTTCGGAAAATTTGAATTCTCTGGAAGTTTTTGCGAGATAATGAAGCAGGAGTGATGTGAGGCAGTGAAGTGTGAAGCTGAGGGACGAGGTGACGGCAGATGGTGTGGCCTTTCTCCGAAACACCGCATGGCGAGCGCATGGCATTTAAGGCGAATACCCGTCACTTCAATCCGTGGTCACCAATCTGATCAGTAAAGACAATGTCTAATAAGTCGGCATAGTAGTTATACGTCACGAATTTCTCAGTAAATTTTGTTATCATAATACCTGAAGGTGGTGCATTTAATAACATCAATGGTGCTGATTGTTTAGTGTATTTAAGCCTCAGCAGGAAGAAAAACGTTCGTTTTCCTAAGCTTGACTCGTTGACACTGGCAGATCTAACATATGGAGTGACTGGTCCAATGGACAAATATACTGCAATATCAACTATGCTTGTGCAAAGCTACTATTGAACTGAGAAATTCACTCGCAAACGCAAAGAATCCAAGCGGAAATAAATTGTACAGTCGAGACAGTTCTGCCATTTCGACAGTAGAGTCGCACTTTCTCTCAATTATCCGCGAAGACTTAAAAAATATAACTCAGTACTCACTGCAGTGAGTGACAGAGAGCGCATTTTCTCGTCGACGAAAACGTGAAGTCACGGACAGACAGACAGACAGACGGACATGACGAGTACAATAGGGCATTTTTCCCTAAATGAGGAAATGCGCTAAAAATGCTCAGAATTCATGGTATTCGTTTGATAGCAATTTAAATTTTACCATGACTCCAATTTAATCCTTCAGTAATTTACTATTCACTAGTCAGTGGTTCTTCGAACTGTCCTCGCTACTTAAAATGTTCCATTCTTTCCCTTTTCTTGGACGAAAAAACTGAAGATAAATCTTAATCCGAACCGCAGTGGATCTGGCCAGCTAATCCGGTGAGAACCTCGGAATATGAGATCGCGCGTCCAAATGAAAAATTCATAGTTCAGGTATGAATTTATGACTTGTAAATTAATGTGTGAAGCTCGGGTTGCCCTTTCTTCCATAGTTTTTGTATTTAATACTGTTTAAATTTTCGGTATTCGGTTTTCCAGACGTTAATAGGTATTCAATTATTTAGACGTCAAATGATGAATCGTCAGAAAATCTAAAGCATTCCGATTTTCAAGACACCTCATCAGAATTCGTGCAATAGGCTCAAAATATAATTTGATGAAAAGTATTCTCTTGTGTACTTTATCGTGATGATCAGGTCCAATGATTGTTATCGTTGTGATAAGTTCTAATGATTATTTTCGTGGTGATCAGTTCCAATGATTGTTACCAGAGGTATCAGACTCGGTAATTGATACTGTAGTGATTAGCCTCAGTAATTGTTATCGTAGGGATTAGACTCAATAATTGTTATCGCAGGGATTAGATCCAATAATTTGTATGGCAAGAATTAGACTTGATAATTGTCATCTTAGTGATTAGATCCAATAATTTTCTCTGGCCGTGTAGGCTCTAATTGAGCTCGTGTAGTTGCCGTACCGCCTGGCTACAGAGGGGCGGCTAAGGGCGTGCTGCTTTCGTTACATTAATGCCGGCAGGTCTGCAATCATCCTGCCTGTAGAGCAGTTTTCTGCCAGGGCATTCTTTCAATGCGCTCTCAAGGAGGCTGTTACTATTACTGCTGGGCACGGCTTGCAATGAGAAAATACTTTGTGGTACCGCGAAAATACTTTGTGGTACGTTGGTCGAATCTGCGACTGCTCAGAGATGGCCTCATACGAGGCATTCTTTATCGAGGGCTGATGATCATGATCGTTGCAGCAGTTGAGGTAGGAACTAAACTACCAAGGCTGCTTCTGAAGTGCTTCGTCATTCCTCTTATTTAAAAATACGAGTGGTTTATCGTTGTTTACTTTCTGGCTGACGGCTGGCCATCCCTGGGATTCTATCTATATACGATGTCGTGCGTGTGCGTCGTCAGTCAAGCAGAAACGTATAACAGGGCTACCATGGCAGTTCTCCGGTGCTCGATGTTTGGACTATCCAATGCAAGAGATCGCCGTCGTGCTAATAAATATAACGGAGGACGAGCATCGCTGTTTTTATTGGTATGTTCTTTGCTGTGCGCTTTCTTTTGCATCGCAAACTCTGCCTTGTATGACGCAGTCCAACAGGGTGCGGAGTGTGTCCTGATTTTGACTGGTTATTGAGTGCGTAAACTGGGAAGGTTTGAAGGGATGTAATGCAATCATAGGCTACTACTCTACTAGCAGAGGTGGGCAGTAGCGCGCTACATGTAGCGGCCGCTACATTTTCAGTAGCGGCAGCGGTATCATTTAAGCAAATGTAGCGGTAGCGGTAGCGCTCGCTACATATTTAAGTAGCGATACGAGGTTTTGCCGCTATAGCGCTACCGCTACATTTATAGATAAAGCCTTTAGATTTTACTTAATAGTATTAAATATTATTTAAAAACCAGCATGATACATACATAATATAAATTACAGAATAAAACTGTACGAAAGATTTCGGTGTAATGTTGTCAACCTCAGCCTGTTACTAGTGTCAACATGTTAATTGTTACCAGAGTTGGGCAGTAGCGCGCTACATGCAGCGGCCGCTACATTTTCAGTAGCGGTAGCTGTAGCGGCTCTACATTTAAGCAAATGTAGCGGTAGCGGTAGCGCCCGCTACATTTAGAGCATGTAGCGGTAGCGGTAGCGCCCGCTACATTTAGAGCATGTAGCGGTAGCGGTAGCGCCCGCTACATTTAGAGCATGTAGCGGTAGCGGTAGCGGCCGCTACATTTCAAAGTGGCGCTGCCCAGCTCTGGCTACAGACTATAGGCTGCAGGACTATAGACTTTTGGACAAAAGGCAACCAGACTTCAGGATAGGGTGCTGGGTGCTGCTATAATGGGTGCTGGACTGTACGCCACTGGACTATAGGCTACTGAGCTGTAGGTTACTAGAATTTCACAGGTCCTTTTATTCGCCTGGTAGCTGCATTGTAACTCAAGCCCCTCCTCCGTTTATATGAAATGTTAGTTTGTAAGTTTTTCATATAATATTATAAATATATTTAGTCCAAGCCTCAATTACAAATAGCCTCTCGATTGCAATATTTTTTAATATGACTGCACTAATTTAATTGTTTTTCTATTCTTTTTATTTAAATTGCTTTTATCCAATAATTTATCACCTTAATTTATTTAATTAGTTCACAAATTCTTGGGTACTTTGTGACAAGTCGAAAATTTCATTATTTCTCTTTGCCTCGCTAGTCACGTAATTTTGGATATTTCAACTAGCTCAATAGCCCAACTTATCCACTTGTTCTAACCCCATTTATCTAACCGTCAGATAATAACGCGGGCAACCACCTCCGGACCGACGATGATGGGCGGGTGTAGCGAAAGTGACAGTTTTTCAGCGGCGCAATTTAGAGGCACGTCGTGAGCACAACATCTGCCGCCACGATGCCAGCCTCGGCCGTTAGGCGCGCGCATGGACCAAATGCTTCATTATTTCGGTAGCAAAGCGGCGTCTAATAGAAGCTCATCCTTGCTGCTGAGGCCGACATGTGCTTGAGGACTAAATTGTGACGGCCGGGGAGGGGCGTAGTTGACGGCCGGGGGGAGGGAAGATTTGTATCGTAAGGAGATTCGACGCTGAATGGTCTTGCTAAATTTTCATGCTTCGTAGAGCGTAGCTTTTTATAGCAAGTGTAGCATTCGGCCTCATGTGTGAAACGCCAATTAGTTAGCCCGTTTTTTGTCAAATTTTGATCACTAGCTCCACTAACTTAATTTTTATGAATGATCACGATAATTATATAAAATATGGTAGGGAATAGCCTAAACGCACTCCTACTGCAGTTTGCATTTCACTTATTATACGTTGTCCCTTATACCTTTGCGCTACCCAAAACCGGATCATTGTACCTCCAAACTTATTAGATGCGCTTTTACTGTGACGGGTAGTAACTAGTAAGCAAAGACGTTATTTCGACGGACAGATGTACGAACTTAGTACAAAAAATTTGAAGATACTGTCATGATATGTTTTGTGAATGTAGGGTATTTATCGATTTATCTAGAGAAGCACCAGACACTCTTCAACAGAAATATTTGTGAAGTAATCAGCGCACTACTGTAAGTAGCCTAGTGCTTCGGCGAATCACAGGACGAGTTTTGCAAGTTTTCACAATGAACATCAAATTATGGTATTTAATGACCACACTCCATAAAAACTCTCGCTGGACCCTGATATTGTCTTTGTTCGGCGCCGTTATGGCTTTGATTGCAGTGAGCAATTGCGTCCAAATGCACTGGAGCGAAGTAAGGTAAACTTTCTCCGCGTCATGGAGGCAATAAATTGATCTTCAATGTATTGGCGAGCAAGAGAACAGTTGCTCTGCACTCCTATGACGACGTTAAGGAATAGCTGGGTAGCTATTCCTTCATTACCTAAAATTTTCTCGTAGAAGTTAGCAGAAGATCAGTGCTCGCTGTCGCATTAAAACTTGGGCAGAGTTTGGAGATCTAACAAGCTGAGGCGCACGATTCTGCCAAGAGAAATCTTTCGATCTTCTTCTCTACATGCAATGCTAAGGCATCTTGCACGATGTTATTTTCTTTATACTGTTCATTGGCTATACCAAATTAACGGCTGGGCACCATGTTATCTGAACTATCAAATTAATTGAAAATTTCTTTAGGGGCAGAACTTACGAAAAAAATTATATCGGATTGGAAGGCATTTAGCAAACATTTATTTTGCAAGCTTATATTGTTTGCTCAGAAATATAGCTGTCAAAAGGGCACAGAATTATATGTATGACAGAGTTATGTAGATTTTTCTTTGTTTGCATAATTTCAATGCAATTATTGAATTATTGGCTATATTTGGAATTTGTGGACGACTGGTAGCATTAAAACGGAATAATTTGTCGTATGTAACGATTGAGGGTCTCATTCATCGCGACATCCGCGCGGATCACTCAACTGATCGGGTAACTTTGTGGTTATGAAGCACAACGTTGCTTCATTACCACAAACTGATCAACTTACTTGCTAGTCGGCATAAGCCAAGCGAGACAGCTTTTATGAAGTATTCTTTACTGTGAGGTGAAATTTAGAGCTGAAGCCTGGAGCGGCGAGGCGTTTAGTGCAAATGGAGAGTCAAAAGAGCGACCATAAACCACCTCGGCGTGTGTGGTCGAGCAGTAGGTAAGTAGCTGCTGGGGTGGCTGCTTAGCCCATGTATTGTATGGCTCAGGAGCTACAAGGTGGTACTTTACTGCCCTTAACTCCTGACTGATTACCAGCAGCTCTGTTGCCGGCAAGAAAGGCTCACAATTGTGGTTGAATACACTTTCGCGACGAAAATGTATGGCACTTTAAATTTTACTGTTAAAGGTGTTACGTAATCTGAAGCACACAATGAAGACATTACTAATAGGCATGACTTTTTAATCTCTATTGATTGAAGTAAGTCTAAAGTCAAACAGCAAGGGTTTAACGTTCCGGCCCGTGGGCCAGGTCCGCCCTTTGTGGGTGTTGTTTATTCATGGTACCTCGTGCACAAGCTGGCATCACAATGGCACTGCCACATGAAACCTGGGTGACACTTCACTGACACCAACACTGCATGGTATAATGTCTGCACTGATCAAAATAACTTCTTCTTGTCGAGCATATATAATTGTTTGCAAATAAGATTGTTTTATAGGAATTTTATCTACCCTTGCGTCAATTTAGCCTGGCGTGTCAACTTCTGCTCCCCCCAGTCACTAATTTTCGGAATAACATCGCGGGGAAGGGTATGTTCTTCATGGGGTAGGTGGCGTTTGTTGGTCAGCTAAATGGGATTTATAATCTATTCTGGTTGATAATACTCACGATTAAACTATGTAACAAAGATCGCAACATAGGAAGCGTATCGTCACGGACTGGCAGAAGTGTCACAAGGTTCATTAATCTATCAGACGTCGGGCGGCCCACGTTTTGTCGTGTCCTGCTCCGCAAGATTTTAACCCTCGTCAGACTGCATAATTTTGCATTATAACAGTTGTACTTAGCGAACGTACAGATATACTTACACTACTTACACTATAACGAATTAACGACTCAACTTCACAGATATTGCCAGATTTATTTATCATTTATGCTTTCATCTCCATGAATGTTGTCATCTTAGCTGCCCATTGATGATATACTCAAAAATGATATAAATGATGATAAAGTTGTTAGCCCTGCTCAAGATTGGTTAAGACCATAAATAATTTCAATGATTTATTTTTTATTTATTTCGATTGAAACATTTTCTTTACAGCTGGAATGACAACAATCATCAAGGCTTAATCCTTCAAAGAAAATGAAAATCTTTTATTGCTCTATGCCCAGTATTTGTGTTGGACAGCTTTACCCTAAATCAGTGTTTCCATAACTGGAAGTAAATTCACTAACAAAATTTAGAGTCGCCCCAGCTTCTGGTATTCCAAATCAGAAGCTGACGCGTCTGTAAATTTTCACTGGGTTACTCATTGGGTAAAATTTCTCAAGATTCGGAGTATTGGATGAGTGGCAGTTTATTTTTGTCTACATATGATAGGCATGTATCGATGTAAGTTTGATTGAAGACCAGAGCATGCATGCTTATTATTAATAATCTTGTTTGTTTTTTCAACGAGTCGAACAAAATTTCTTGCTGTCGCCGGGAGATCAAACTGCAGGTTTCCAAATGACATTTTAATAGATAGCGACGTTTCGCAAATACAATTTTCATTATCAACCTTGTGAAGGTTTTGCAACATTCGAAATCGAATTTTGGAAACGACAGTAGTACATATCAATGGTATAGTGGATACAATTTAGAATTTTCTTATTTTTGTAGTAGATCAGAAGTTTTATATTTTCGTTATCCGTTGTACTCTTGACATTATTATGGATGATTGACTGTAGGACTCGTTCTTCCACTTCGTAGCCTCTGTTCATCTGGTTTTGGTAGAAGACCGTTGTGGGGGTTCCATATAAGATATTGCTTCATTGTTGGTTCGGTTTTCTCTGGATGGAGGACCTAAGAACCTCATGCGGGAGGCTCACAATGAGACCATTACCCGAGCGACATTGGAGGCCTGCACCAGCATAGTTATGTGGTGCCCCGACCCATCGAGACTGGCGATAGCTGAGGCCCTCATTATCAAGAGCGAGTCTCCAGCTATCAACCTCCAAACTACAGGATTCGTCCGGAATCTGAAATTATTTTCAGAGTAATTTTAAGCTAATATTTTAAATTGTAACCACTAAACCATTGATATGTACTTCTGTCATTTCCAAAATTCAATTTCAAGTATTGCAAAACCTTCACAAGCTTGATAATGAAAATTGTATTTTCGAAATGTCGCAATCTATTGAAATGTCATTTGGAAACCTGCTTTGATCTCCCGGCGCCAGCAAGAAATTTTGTCCGACTCATTGAAAAAACGAACAAGAAGATTATTAATAAAAAGCATGCTCTGGTCTTCAATCAAACTTGCATAAAAGAAAAGCTTCTGCTGAATTACACCAATGTATCGATGTATGCATTTGGCCCCTGTTTGTCAACGTAAACATGCATTGTAGAAAATTTAATCGTTATATCAAGTGCTATCCTTGGTCTCATTGGAGTTGGTGAACTAGATAATACAATTAATTTTTGGGAATTGCATTGTAAGATTAGGACTGACTTAATAACTTGGAAAACTGAATGAAGTGATATTGTGGTACAAATTGAACCATGACCCTCTCAATGATTGATGACACTAGACTATTGGACTACATTCCCTAACGACCACTTTCACCATGAAATTCTGTAAGTTAAGTCAGGCAATAAAGCATGATAATTCACCTGCCTCAGGGTCGGGGAAGAGTGATGGGGCAAAGAGATCGGGGTAGAGGACGTCTCCTCAAAGCCGGTGCCGCAAGTGACCCTGAGGGCCACAAAAACTTCCCTCCCCCGGCGGTCCTAATTTGTTCGAGTGGTCCAGCCTGCGCTGCGCCTGCGCTGCGCCTTCTATGCGCCGAGGGGCGCTGGGAACGGGTTAGCGCATCTTCGTTTCTTGTGAGCCTGCCGCGTCTCGGTCGCACTCACGAGCGTTCAAGGTTCTATATAGCGACTTTTATGGAAATGAAGAGTTAAAAGAATAAAATATTGAATTTGGTTGATAATTGAAATTATAAATGGGGAAAAATCTGGCTACTTTTGGCTGCGGATATGAGCGCCATATAATGTCGAAAAAGTTGGCCATCGAATTATAATATGTCGTCTATGGGGGAACCCAATAATATAGGTTGGGTATAGAAGAACTTCAATAACAAAGGTTGATCATGGAAGAACTTCAATAACATAGGTTGAATATGAAATTATATGCGGGCTATGAGGAACTTCAATGACATTGTTTTGCCATAGATGAACTTCAATGACATATAATAGCCTTTTGCCTTGCACTTCCGTCAATACCGCGCGTCCTTCGCCTAAGTTGTCGTACAGTTCTGGCATATGAACAGCATCTCAAATGTGTATTCGGTCTCACCTTGTTTAAAAATTTTTTATTCAAATGATAATGAAGCGTACTTAATGGCTGAGTAATTAAAATGTGTTTCAAAATTAGAAGAAATCGTCGATATTAACTGCACATGATGCCGCTGCGTATCATTCCATGACAGATCACCGCGCTACTGTTTGTAAATCAATCCTCAATTATTGCACCTGCAATAATCGATCTATTCACTCAAATAATTCCTGCATAAAATAGTTAAACTTTTTAGTAATAGATGCATGGCGTGCGTAAGAGGAACGGCAATACTCAAACATGCGTTAACTATGCTAATTTATGCAAAATGAATGCCATCATGAATTTTAGCTCAGAATTTCACACAGCAGTAATTAAGATGGTTGTTCCAATATACTCTAATTAAACCAAGATGCATGTGAATTGCTATGAATTTTTCTTGAACTATCATCTATTAGTTTGTATTAGGCATAGATATAATCTGAAAATTTTTTTTTGTCTTGAAATAGATATACAAGGAAAACATATTATTTTCTCTCTAACGGATAGTGTCTCTGTAAGTCAGATATGAGTACGATTAAAATGCATTTAAATGCGTAAAATCCAAAACTTGTTTTTGCAACTAGCAACTTTTCGATGCAAACAACAGGATTGGTGCGGGCTTCACTCGACCAGAGTTGAGCATGATGAAGTCTGTAATCCATATATGACTATGAAAAAAACTACAGCCACACACTTGACCACAATTCACTTGAGATTTGGGTTGTGATTTATATTACATTTGAGATCGCAAGAACACTTTGTATGTATAGAACAATAGAAATCATGGACACTTGATGCATATATGATAAAACAATAATTGTTTTGCTGGTAAAGCATCAGGAAAAAGATAGCTAAACATCATCGGCAGAACCGCGGTGCGCATCGTAAAATAACATAAGATAATTACGCTAGGAGAGAAAGGAACCTCGAGATGGCCGTCCATTAATGGACAGTCATTGGTGATGATGCGACCTGTTGTCTTCCCCGAAATTGTGCGCAGCCTTCACGCGCCCGCCATTCTTGAGTCGCGCGGACCACTTGCGGAATGCGGAGGCAAGCTGGTCCGGTCTCGCTGCGCCGTCCTTCTTTGTCTTCTGAATTTAGGACCGAAATTATCCCCATGCGCGAATACGGCAAAATAATTGACACAATTCGAGTGATTCTTATTACTAATGGATGAAAATCCAGGGAGTGATGTGCACTATTTTGCACGCATTCGGTGTTTTGTGCCTCGAAAACTTAGAATAATCTTGCCTCTGTGAAGCAGAATTTCTAATTTCACCAGACCCTTCATGAAATTGCTCAATGATCCATAACTCGAATTATTGCGATGCGAACGCCGGAGTTTCATCGCCCGCGTGTCGAATTGATTTTATGTTGATTTCTGACGTGAAATAGGAGCTCCTCTCTACAACATCATAGGTAAAACTAAGAATTTTGAACTTGAACATGCAGAGGTACGAAATCAACAAATATTGTGCAAAACTAACGATCAACTTTTGTCCATAATTATAGGGGAATGATCAAGGTTTTCACGAGCTTCCAGCTGCGACGGGGGTTAAAACGGCGTTAGATGTTCGAGCGACAAATTGCTTCCGCGGCAATTGGCTGCATCCAATCGGGAATTGTGAGACGAACAGGCGGTGGACCTGAAAGGGTATCTTGTTAATTGGCATTTGTGACATCCTTGCCATAACATGTTTATAGATTCTCCCTCTGGCCCTTGCGGTAAATTTTCTCCTGAACTCTTAATTATTTGTCCGTTGTTGAGTGATGTGATACGCTGGACCGATGTAATTAAATAGAACTGTGGCCTATGACGTGCTTAGGAGTCCTTCAGCGTCCTTCAGTTATATTGCGACATCTTTATGATCCTTTCTGGTCATTCTCAAAGGTTTAATTAATAGGTTTGATGTCATAATTGACCTCAAGCTCGTCTGATATGCTACGATGTTTAATTTGATTAAAGGAATGATTTTAAAATATAGCCGGGGAATGTTAAAAATGGGAAATAACAGTATCTGAGATAGTTAAAGCAAATGTCCTGTAATAATAAACTGAAGAAATATTCAGTTAACTAAAAAAACAAGATTTGACGAGGACAGGAGTCTTAATGATGTGCACTGATGTTGATATTGGTATGAGGCTCACTGATGTGTACCACGAATCTCTAATTCAAAGATAATACGAAGGAAGCAATTCGTGCATCTAAAAATTCCAATTAACTGGCCTATAGCAGGCTCTAAAACCTGACAGAATATTATGGGCGAGTTGTCGGTGGGAAGCTCATGTGCGCAGCCATCGGGGAGCTTTGGTTCCCAAGACCAACTTATTTGACTTGTTGGAACGCTGTTCTCTTTCCCTTTAAAAAAGTTTCTAAATTCAAACTACGCGGTAAAGTACGAGAATTTGACACGCTACACCCCATGTGTCCGCTTTTGCGGCTACTGTTAAGAAATAATTTACTATAAAGAACAAATGTATGCAACTTTCAATGTCCGTGTTATCTTCTAACAGCTAGTCCATTGATTAGATCGGATTGATTGAGACTGGAAATATCTCCGTGTTGTGTACATTGTGCTGCCGTGTATAAAGTCAAAGTTATGGTATGCATTGTACCTTGGCTGGACCTACTGCACTTGAATTCCATGCACTTGCGTTCCACCGTCTGGCTGCCGGTGTTTTACCAGAGAACAGTGGGGAGGAAGATCGTACCTTTTTCACAAATTTTAAATAGAGTAGGTAGTTTATAGCAAGTTTTTATAGGAATATGATTCTTTAACGACACAAGACACCAGTATCTCTATTGAGGGCAACATGTAGAAAAAATAACTTACACTATATCATAAACACTTACCAAATTTTTTTATTATTACATGTATTTCTAATTTAGGGAATGAAAATAGTCCCAATGACCAGCCCAGCACGAGGACGTAATGTTGAAATGACGCTCAGTGTTATCGCCATAGCTCCACACAACACATGTGTACTTTACTGTTCTGTAGGCCACAGCTCCACACAACACATGTATACTATACTATTCTGTATGCCATAGCTCCACACTACACATGTGTACTCTACTATTCTGTATGCCAAAGCTCCACGCAACACATGTGTACTCTATTATTCGGTATGCCATAGCTTGTGTAGGACACACAAGAAGTATACCGCATGCTACCACTCATGTATGACACTCGAGTCACCGACGCGTTCTAAGGGTTCACGCTCCTCGCTCCTCACTCTTCACTCTCGGTAACCAAATCATTGTAGGAGGCTATCACTTGAATTACTGCTGATTGGGCAGACGATGTATCGATCAAAGATGCACAATTTATTCCCGCAAGCTAAAGATTTGGGTAGGAGTTAAAGGATTTTTTCCTGTGATAGATCCAGATGCTAGAGTATGATCATCGTCGATCCACGTAGTAATATCCGAGAATGCAGCCATTGCAAGATAATTTTGATTGTGCTTCAGCCATGAGATTTGTGGTCCCCTTGCATCATGACTTGCTATTTCAACTAATGGATGGGCCTGCCAGAGCCTCAAACAACTTTTTCGGCTCAATTTGAGAACTTTTTAGTGAACGCTCGGCTGAATAATGAACGATAATTTTGAAGGTTTCGTATTACCGCCATTGGTACGACGTGATACTCATTCGAAAACCATTTAAAAATCATGCCACCTATAGCCAGCTGATAATTTTAAGCTTGGCTGCACATTTATACTATTGCTTAGAGACTATATACTATATATCAGCATAGAGTCTCTACATAGACTCTATATTCGATATAATCAATATAATCACATCTATACTCTTAGACATGCTTAGATTTAGGTACTCTTCAGAAGCCAGAGGTAAGTTCGTCCCGCGGCAACTGCCATCGATTGCGTGGTGCGGCTGAGATTTATGCCGTGCAGAGTGGCCTTCGATGGATGCTTGGTTGCATTACGATACTTGTGGTGATGAATTATAGGGAATTATGGCGACCATCATAAGTTGTTTGGTGATCATAAGTTCGTTGATGACTCCGGGCTGAGCGTGTGGCATCACTGGCATGTAAGCTCTCACAGGGACGCAGGAACAGCTGCTCGTCGATTGAGACTCTTAAATTTTTAGGGAATCCCGGAGCACAATTAAAATGATCACTAATCTCAATTGGGCTGCTGGGTCTTCCATACATTATAGTCATCATCTAGGAACTTTATTACTTTTGATATCAGAAGAGAGCACGCAAATTTTGCATGTCATCTCAAAAGCATTCCATAGTTTTCAATCGTGTTTGGCTTGCACTTTTCTATCCTCGCTTTATTGATGATACATGCAGCAACAAGAGCTCGTGGACTTTCACTAAGATCTTCCTACCTTGCATTTATAATTAATTTCTGATGATCATTTAATTTATTTTCATTTTAAAGACGAGCACTTCTTGCTAAATTTTGCTGATTTACATCACTGCTGATTCGCTCATAATAATTGCTGATCTGCATCTGACCCCGACTCATGCAAGAAGCACTTTGCTTCATGTTACTCGTGGACGATGTGACGCTCATAGCAGGGGTATATCCCAAGCTGAAATACTATTTCACTTATTTTTCTGCAAGGTGATGAACTATTTGTGGGCCGACGTTGAAATTAATACGCTATTTTACTACACTTCTCTTTAACTTGATTTCGTGCTGTCCGTCTGCTGCATATTTTATATTCGATATTTAGCACACTTCTACCTGTCCAATCAATCTGAAATTTTGCACAATTACGTAAAGTCGGAGACAATGCATGAATCAAGTAACAGAATATACATTTTTTATATATTATAAAAACAGTTAAAAAAATTTTTTTACACATATCAAAATGAAATAAAAAATTCATTGTTCTTGTGCAACAACAGAGACACCGGCCGCTTTACAAGTGAGGTCTTTAAAATTTACTTCTTAAACGTATATTTTCTTTTGAAGTTGATAAAGTTTGGCTGGTGCTTTCAAAATGCGAGTTTCTCTGCACGGGACACAAGAGGCGTGAGCAGCAGCTGAGGTTCCAATCCACCGGTTGTGTTTACGTAGCTTTCTTATTGATGATGTGTAGTAAGTTCCTCTTTGATAAGTTATCAGTAGCTGTTAAGTTTTGTTTAGTTAAATTTAGGGTTAATAGTAGTACCTTTCCATAGTTTCTTCTATAATTACATAATTTACGGAATAGAGCTGTTCTCTGAAGAGGAGTTGTTCTCCGTTATGGTGCTGTTCTCATTTTCTTTAGCACCCTTCTGAATTGTGGGCCAGGATATGCGTAAATGTTCTATGCTAGTTTTGGGTCAATGATGTCATTAAAAGGTCAGGTTTTAGTTATTGGATGGAAATGCACCGGTTAACTGCCACCTAAAATTTTAATCACAAAGGACTGAGCTCAATAAGAGAAGTCGACACCCAACTCCGGGGTGGTCACTGAGCGCCCAGTTCGAGCGCACCAAATCTTTATTGCATTCAAACCAGAAATACAGGAGCCAGTGCGTGCGATCCATTACGTGCAATAGCTTTCTAATTGAGGGTATCACGTACTGCATAACGACGGGTGGCCGACGAGCCGGAACACAGAACGCTGCATCTTCGCTTCCACAAACTTGATCTCATCTCCTGTTGAAATCCCATAAATTCTAGCCATGTTTTTGCTACTAGAAAAAATGGCAATTATGTCTAGTGCAGCTCCTCGTTTCGCGTTTGAGTTCACTCCGCTAGTGCGATGTTAAATTTGAGAAAATTCTCAGGTATAACTTAATTATCTTTTTGTTGCAGCACTTTGAGCTGTCGAGTGTAAAATCAGATTTTAAAGCGATGGTAACTCAAGTGATTTGGTTGGTATGTAATTTTCTTTTCAATTAACCCAGAAATTTGTATGTATCTGATAGATGTCGCAGAGTAGAGTTGATCCAGAGTTTGCGTTATGTAATCACCAAAAATAAAATTATTGGGATGTATCATAAAACTAGTTCTTATAGCTCCGACGAACAATCAGGTCAACATACGTGTCCGCGATAGACTTTGATATTCTCTAACAATACCAGAATATGGCGTAAGTTTTATGTTACAGAAAATGCCACAGTATTTCCGATTGTGGTGTATTTATAAAGTAGCTACGAGACCACGGTAATACTGAGTCTGATCGTATACGAGTGGAGTGTTTGATTATTCTACATGCCAAACCTACAGACGTTGCATAGAGGATAACATTCCAGAATAATTCAGTCTTCTTGGTAGAACATTGAAAATCGAGATTTATTATTGCTAAATTTAAACTTATTGTTACAGAATTGATGTTGACGGGGTGATGACCAGCGGGAGGCGACCGTCACATCAGCCGACGCTGTTCAGCAGAAGGCGTACGTAGGAGGTGCAGGAGGTGCAGGAGGTGCAGGAGGTGCAGGAGGTGCAGGAGGTGCAGGAGGTGCATGAGGTGCAGGAGGTGCAGGAGGTGCAGGAGGTGCAGGAGGTGCAGGAGGTGCAGGAGGTGCAGGAGGTGCAGGAGGTGCAGGAAATGCAGGAGGTGCAGGAGGTGCAGGAGGTGCAGAAGGTGCAGGAGGTGCAGGAGGTGCAGGAGGTGCACAATCGCTGAAGAGGACCTGACGGCTCTACACGGGTCTTTCGCGCAACCGACGTCGGTTGGTCGTTCGCCATATTAGAGCGGAGTGGAGCATAAAAAACAACGTTAAGAAAGTGTCAATAGTTAAAACAGCTCAGAGGAGCGCTTATTAAAATGGTCAAAGCTCTTATCCGGACGAGCCTGTAGAATGAATCTCGCCTTAATTGCCACGGGTAAAAACTGACCGAAGCAATAATCCTGAAATGTCATTTTGTCTCGCCAGGCGGCTTTGTGCGGCTTAGTAAACGCGGAAGTTATTAATTGTCGCTCGGGTACGAAGATGGATTAATAATTAATAATATTTAATTTTAAGGAAGAAGAAGGCGGATACTTCATGTTGAAATAACCTTGTTATAAAGAAATAAATAGCTCTTAAATTAACGTTGTTTTAACGTTTTTGGCATGGATGAATGGGGCATATGACGATATTGAATCGCAAAATTGGTATTTAGATTGAGTCGTTTTAATTTGAACTAGCAAGTTTGTGAAACAAAATGAGTGCTGCAGTAACTGGCTGCCGTCAATGCTATAAAATAATCGAATGTAATCAATACCAAAATAATGCCAATTCATAAATTTGCGTAAATACGAAAATTTTGGTTTCCAGTTGAAACCATATTGGAAGCAAAGAATGATTAATGTATTGCACGAAAAAAAGCCTGGAGGAAGCTAAAATTTGGAATGAGACATAGTCTAAAAATTCAAGTTATTCTCAATTGACCAGCGGATGTTTTACCCGAACTGGTTTTGGTTTTCACTTCACGCTGGAGATGCTTCTTCTGGCTGCGACCACCGACCGTGTGCTCCATAAATGGCCAGAGAAACTCTCCTTGTAAAATATACTCGAATTTTGTCCACTTAAATACTTTCATGCATTGGATGAATTAAGATTCAAGATCATGTGTATCCAGATGCTCACTCGCGGCCTATTCGTACCATGTAATCCAACACGAGCACTCGAAATACCTACACTGACTATTATGTTCCCGATGTCCGCTTTTGGAAAGAGAATAACATCCTGAAATGTTTAGCTCTGACTTAACATGGCCGTTCATCACGGCAGCGTTATTGCTATGCTTGCTGCCACGCTTCTGTTTCAACACAACTCTTTACCCAAATGTTCCTTTTTAGAATGATTCTACGATCATTGGTGGCCGCATTATGGCCGATTGCTGGCCTCCAAACCTCCGTTAATGAATTTCAACGAAGCTTTCACTACAATCTTGTTGCATGCAAGCGATCGCAATAACTTTTCTTAAAGACATGCAGCGCAGGGAAGCCGGGCTTCTCGTTTTGGGCACTTCTCACAAGCAGTTCCTCTGACGCGTCCTCGAGCGTGGCGAGAGTGGCAGTCTCACGTGAAATTCATTGCATTTCCTAAAGGAAAGAAAACCCACAGATAGAGGACAATTTTTCATTTATGCATTGATTTTGCTTCTCTGTGTTTTTTTTTATTTGGAAATGTAACACAAGTATCGAAATATCTGTACCAGGTACACATTTATCAAGATTTATGCAGCACGACTCCTCGCTGCTGTGACCTCACGATTTTGTTTACATTCGTTGTTTTGACCCGTAAAGTCACTTCCATGTGATTAATTAAACCCACACGCTATTAACTATTAGAACTGACGGGGAAAACCATGCTGGAATCATGAAATAATTTCAATTGTTTCGTGTCCTGTATTTAGGAACAAACAATAAATTGACTATTATTTCGACTTTGTCACGAGATACATTGTTATTGTCGGCATAAAAGACACAAGTTACATAGGTGTTTCACGTATCGCTACCCTGGAAACATCTGTCAGCTACTTAACAATTTGCGTTGTTTACATCCAGTGATCAACACCAAAAAAAAGCAAGCAAACTATTCTATTTTTCGTAGTGGTATTTTTTCGCTTTTTATACTCGTAGGCATTCAATAAGAATTAGGTTAATTTTTTTAGTCAGGCAAGATGTAGCCTTGATTTCACATTCAGAATTCAGAATCACGGTCATGATTCCGACCGTGATTCAAAAAAATCCAGTTAAAAGCATAACAGATGCAACCCAAAAGATTTCATCTCTTTATAATTAGGTTTAAAATTAGAATTTGTTCTACAGCCTGTTATATCTTAAAGTTTTCCTTCTCAAGCACCAAGTGCTTAGACAGTCAGACTTGCAAAATGAACGAAACTGTAAGGTATTCCGAAATCAATTTGCTGAGTTTTTCTTACTATAATCTTACCTATATTTAGATTTCAACTTTCCTCAATCCAATTATCCAAGCTTCGTTCGATCTGAGAATGGGCCGAAAAAGGTGGGTGAATTTCTATAAGTTAATAGGTAGCTTAGTAACTGAATTTGAGCTGCACTGAATATTAAAAGGGCCTTTTTATTTCCTTATTTAATGTTTTCTTAATGATCAATAATATGGATAAATAATTAATATTGAATAAATTAAAATAAAATCAATAAAATTAAATAGAAATAAATTTCCTAGCTTCAAAATATTTACTTATTCACTGGGAACAATGGGATGCAGTGAGAAACAAAGGTGTACATAACAACGAATACTCATTCATAATTAATGAGGGTAAATAAATAGACTGAGAAAATTTTAACTTCCAAAATTTTTTTGAAAATGTTAGGTTTTAGAAGGCTCGGGAACTCACCTCAGTCTTTGCTGCAGTTCACCACGTTGTTGCTCATTGATTTTAGACTGTATTATAAATACGCTGTACATTATCTGCTGCTTCTTTTAGGTTAAGCCTCGGCGATTTAGTTTATATTTGATGAGGGAATGTCGAAGCGTGCCCGTGGCCGAGACAACACAGAGTCAAATTCCTGACTTTCCATAATATATCGCGGGGCGAGGGGCGGCGCCCCTGTCAGCGTTCACAGCCACGGGGCAGCGTCTAGGTATCAACATAAGGTATATATCAACAATAATGTCTGCATAGGTGAAGAAGTAATTATTCTCAATAAAGCCTTTTATTTTAGACTTTTGGATTAGAATGAAGAAGTTTTTAATGTGTAATAGCGTATATGAACAAACTTTTTACCGTCGAGTGCAAATCTGCGTGTGTGAACACCCCCCTAATGCACCTCTTCATGAAATATTTGACGTAAGCTGGCAGATCCTCCGCAAGCTGCAGCTTCCTTCTCCGCCCTCCGCAGCGCAGCTGGACTTGTGTTGCGCGGCCCTGGCGCTGCCACCACGCAACAGCTGTGTTGCGCGGCCCTGGCGCTGCCACCACGGAACAGCTGTGTTGCGCGGCCCTGTCGCTGCCACCACGCAACAGCTGTGTTGCGCGGCCCTGGCGCTGCCACCACGCAACAGCTGTGTTTCGCGGGCCTGGCGCTGCCACCATGCAACAGCTGTGGTGTTGCGCGAGAGTGGCATGGGCGCAACACAGCATTAGTTTAGGAACATTCTTCTTTCAGCTCAACATGCATGAATCGTGAGTCATTTCCTTGTGCTAACATTCGGATTAAAATCCATGAGCTACTTGTCGTTATTGGAATGTAATGTAAAGAATGCATAGACATGATTGATACTGATGCCTCAGCAGCAATGCTACCGACCAATTTATGGATGAGTACCTTTCTCCACGACACCAAATTTGTTTTGAATTAACATTTGATGCGTTAAAAATATTATCATTCAAAAATCATACAACAATTTCCCCCATGTACTTTAAATTGCTAATGTTTCAGCCTCATACTTCTAGACTAAGCTGAAAGTTTCACGAACAGTCATGTCGCAAAGAAATACAAAAGCGGGGACTTGTGTGGAATCAACTAGAACTTGAATTCTTTTAAAATTTTGAACTTTCAAATGTTTCTGAAATTTACGGGCCATTTGCACACATAGCATAGTTAGGGCATTCAAGTATTTGGCTTGATTTTTATTGACAATCAGTTGTTCATAGCTTGCGACCACACCACCCAAAATGTTTCTGAAATGAGAGCGAAGGTAAACTGGCTGCCGGTAGGTTATCGACAAACCCCTGATGCTGTAAATCTGCAGCCAACCGTCGCCGTTCATTTCTGACTTTTCATCAAAAAGAAGCCTCATTTAGCCGAGCAATAATGGCTGTAAACTTCAATATTCAATTCGATGCAGTCGCGCGCTGTGAAAAAACTTTTTATTCCTGCGAAAAGAAGTCATTCGGAGCCCCGTCAGCGGGAGCAAGCATATCAAGTTTTAGGCGATGGAATTACTTACCGGACGACATTTTTTGTGTTCGCATAGAAGCTGAGTGACGGTCGAGCGAGTAAATTGATGGTGAGTGAAGAATATTTAGTCATTACATTGAATTTGGTCACAGCGATCGTACAGTTATAATCTAACGAGTTATGAGGTAACATTTAGAGCTGATCATGCGTAGAGGCGAAGATGGTGCCGAACTGTCATATTGCGCTTATATTTAAGAAACAAATGCCGTCCATTTGAACGTCTCACGTATGCAGCATTGACACGGTTATCGTAACCACAGCTGAACGTGTGTTTAGATGTGACTGTCGTTAGTTTCTTTTTGCGATTCAAGATAAATGATTAGCTGCTCAAAGCCATGTGACAAAGTTGTTGCCAAAATTGGGAATATATCATTTATTGCCGGCCTTTTTGCTGCCTGTTCGACATAGCGTTTTCCTCAGCACTAGACTGAACGTTGCGTCTCGTGCTTTGGATGAGGACGATTCTTTGCGATGACCAGCTTTCGGTGCATCAGTTATTCTTTTTCAAGGCCTAACTAATTATGAACGATGCATTGACTTGCTAACTCGTCCCTCCATCCACACTGAGATCAAGGTAGATCCAGGACGGCCGAGCGTCACGCATTGAATGGCCGCTCAATATCTGCCTCGGTTTTAGTTCAACGATGCATTGCTGCCTCAATTGCAGCACCGGCCTAAGTACATCGCAATACAACGGTGCGAAAAAATTACACTAGGCCTAAGATGAAAGAAAAATATTTTTGTTCGCCAGCGGCAACTAAAAAAAGGAATAAAAATTTCTCGCACCAACATCAGCGAATCAACAAATTGGTGGCGGTAATCAATTTTGGCGCGGCGATTATTCGCCGGAGATTAAGGTTTTTGAGAGCTCAGCACAAAGGAGAAACATTATAGCGAGTCTTTTGTTTTGCGTTGCTGTCGTTGGTAAAACGGGAGATTTTTTAGCAAGCGCATCTATCGAGAAAGCCATTTGCTGCTGTGGAGCGCCATTAAAAATGCAATCCTTTTCGCCTGGGGAATTAGAACTGCTGCGATTCCTCGCTCTTTCCTATTTCACTCTTCACCGAATTCGATGCAATCTTTGTCTCGTTGGAGCAGGATTCTCGTGATGTGCGTTTGTTTTAGCAACAGTTTGTAGCTTGTCACATCGTAGCTGTGCTACGTTCTTTTGTGTTTCCCTTTCACTTAGTTCACTCCAATGGCAAACTCAGTTTGCCAAAACATTCAATTAATTCGGCGTGTTTTTACAATCAAACTTTACCACGACACAGAATTTCAGCGCGAATTTTGCGTCAATGAATTGGCAGAATGTTTCAAAAGCCAAGAATTGATGTCGACTGTATTTTTAGCGAATTACAGATGGAGTATCTAAGTTAGTTTACAAAAAAATAATGTTTCAACTGCGCACTAAAATTTTAGTAGAATTCTATGAAAATCACGGCCGCTACGAGTTCAAACTGAGCTTCTAGCCTCCGTATTCAGAAACTTTTTATGACGCCTTAAAAATTGAAATTTAATCACAGCAGACTTGTTCATATTCACAAAAATCCAAAATTAATAGAAGACATTGAAAAATTTCTATATCTCAAACTCGTAAAATAAATGTATTATAAATTAAACCATATGCAGATTTTCAATTCATCATTTGAAATTCAGTGGTAATTCATATAATTCCTCCAAGAATTTGAGGAAGCTGCTCCTTCATCCCCACATCACCCCGCGATGTGCCTTGTAGGTGCAGCACCTGCTCCTTCATCCCCACATCACCCCGCGATGTGCTTGCAGGTGCAGCACCTGCTCCTCCATCCCCACATCACCCCGCGATGTGCCTTGTAGGTGCAGCACCTGCTCCTACATCCCCACATCACCCCGCGATGTGCTTGCAGGTGCAGCACCTGCTGCTCCATCCCCACATCACCCCGCGATGTGCTTGCAGGTGCAGCACCTGCTGCTCCAAAAGAAGAGCATTCCTCCTAAAAACCAGACCAGCCATGGGCGCAGTGAGAGCCCCTCCCTCCTTTGCGAGTCCCGCAAGCAAGCAAAACTTTTAACAGTTATTGTTATTCATGGTTTATTACGGTTATACTGCTAATTTTAATTGGTTTATAACTATCGTAATAGTTATTGCTAAAACTTGATTATACCTGTTTTAAAGTTATTGTATGAATTGATTGATGATTTATATAACAGTTATTATTTGATAGGTTTTGCAGTTAAATGATGGAGTGTGATCACTAATTCAGTGTGACTTAATTCAGTTTATTGAGTGTCAAAATGATCAGAATATTTTGGTTATGATGGTATCGATGAAAACGTTTCGGACTGCATCTGGAAACGTTTCGAAATTACTTAATTTCAGCTGGGTACCTGTCCGACCTTTCTCATGCCAGTGCGCGCGGGGCTGAAATAGCAAATACTATGTGCTCACAATATTTCATTTCATTCAGAGATCCAAAAAAGAAACCTGTTAGAACCGTCGAGTATCGAGTAAATGGGCTCTACCAGACGCCCGGGGAACATAACATTGAAAATGAATGCCAGATTGTGTGTGTGCCCAGAACTCTGCTCAATAACAGGGCCTGAACTCTGCTCAATAAGAGGGCCAGCTAGAACTCAGCTCAATAACAGGGCCCAAAACTCTGCTCAATAGCAGGGCCCGAACTCTGTTCATAACAGGGCCCGAACTCTGATCAATAGCAGGGCCAGAACTCTGCTCAACAACAGGGCCCGAACTCTGCTCAATAACCGAGTCCAGAACTCTGCTCAATAGCAGGGCCCGAACTCTGCTCAATAGCAGGGCCCGAACTCTGTTCAATAGCAGGGCTCGAACTCTGCTCAATAACAGAGTCCAGAACTCTGCTCAATAGCAGGGCCAGAACTCTGCTCAATAGCAGGGCCCGAACTCTGCTCAATAACAGAGTCCAAAACTCAGCTAAATAGCAGGGCCAAGAACTCCGCTCAATAGCAGGGCTCGAACTTTGATCAATAACAGGGTCATTCCGCCGCTCAGCGGGTCTATACCCATGCAACAATGCTTCCCGCGCTTGTAGGTAATCTTGGTACTTGTTTGGGACATAGCAGTCCCAGGCCACGATGGATCGCCGCCTCTGATTATCGTTCATCAGCCCTCATTTGGGCCACCTGATGCACGATGCTGTTGCTTGCTTCTCGCCGCTGGTAGTGTTGAAGGGGAGGTCGATCTGGGATTGTGCCCCGGTAAACGTCCAGTTGTCTCTTAAAGGTCTTGTGGGTAGCCTGATAATTGCACGTCTTTAGTTGAAGGTTTGCTGTGAGGGCAACGAGTAATGCAGGGATTGTGATGTGAATGTAGAGTGCAGTCAATTGTGTTCGTTATATATGCACGAAGCGAGTATTAACAATTGTACGCAAAAGTGTGTGAGTGTGAAGTGTGTGTGAAGAGTGTTGAATATGAGTGTAGTGTGTTTGTGAATAGTGTTGAATGGGAGTGTAGTGTGTGTGTGTGTGTGTGTGTGTGTGTGCGTGTGTGTGTGAGTGAAGAGTGTTGAATGGGAGTGTATGGTGTGTGTGTGAAGAGTGTTGAATGGAAGTGTAGTGTGTGTGTGATGAGTGTTGAATGGGAGTGTAGTGTGTGTGTGTGTAAAGAGTGTTGCATGGGAGTGTAGTGTGTGTGAAGAGTGTTAATGGGAGTGTAGTGTGTGTGAAGAGTGTTAATGGGAGTGTAGTGTGTGTGTGTGTGTGTGTGTGTGTGTGTGTGTGTGTGTGAAAAGTGTTGCATGGGAGTGTAGTGTGTGTGAAGAGTGTTGAATGGGAGTGTAGTGTGTGAATCGTCTGGCGCTAGCTCGTCGACGACTCGCCCTCGCTCTTCCTAATTTAATATTGCAATACTCGTGCAGGTTCTTGATTCAAAGCAGCCTACACGACATCAAATTTGTGTCCGTAATGCCGAGAGTTTGAAAGTGTCACTTGCTGCTTGACTGTAAATTCGTCGGCAGATTTGATATTTTCGCGCAAGTTCAAGTTGTACTTAAGCACTTAACCAAGTTAACTACATAGATGTTAATTTTTCATGGAGCTATGGAAACAGACGTGCGTCCTTAGAGAAATCCTTCCTCTACCAGAGAAGCTTAAGTGATGCAATTCATTCTTAAACGTCACTAGTATTTATGTATTATACGCCTAGAAACTTTCATTTGTCACACATACAGTACCTTGCAAGTATTGATTTACCAAGTCTTTAATGGGAATTAAATTCCAAATTTTGAGTTAATATCAAAGTCTTTCTCTGTATGAGTTGCTGGAGTAGGTATGACAATATTATTCATAAGCGTAATAATATCGCACGTTTTTCAATCAGATAGAAGTGCATCTGCGATATTAAATCGGCTCAGATTTATTTTTGAATTATGCATCAGTCTTCTCCATTGCTGAATTACGCACGAGCCTTCTCCATTGCTGAATTACAGACGAGTCTTCCCCATTGCTGAATTACGCAAGAGTCTTCTCCATTGCTGAATTACGCAAGAGNTATAAGAGACAGGTCTTCTCCATTGCTGAATTACGCAAGAGTCTACTCCATTGCTGAATTACGCATGAGCGTTCTCCATTTACGAATTGAGCGAATTCTGCCTTAAATTATCGAGCTCGATGACACAAGATTGTTCTTCCCGGCGCGAGCGCTACGTACGTTGTGTATTCGTTGGCTGCGCGGGTGAGGGCTATTGTTCATTACGCGAGATTCTTTAGCGAATTTCAAAGGTTGATCCAAAACTTGTACTGCTAGCTTGTTATGTAATCTGCCTGAATAATTATTACGGTGCTCCAAATTTAGACTAGTACTCTTATGTATGAAAATAGTACTCTTATGTATGCTCCAAATTTAGACTAGTATTCTTATGTATGGAAATCTTACTCTTATGTATGCTCCAAATTTAGACTAATATTTTTATGTATGATCACCTTGAAAATAATTTCTACTTCTTACCTATAGCTTGGGAAACACTGCCATATAGGTGAAGCACCTTGGCACTGACAGAATATCTCTTCAATTTAATTATGGCTTCATGTTTTCTAAAGGAAACTCATAATTAATTGCGCCGAATAACAAAATACTACGGTTGGAATCGTACTGTAGTTGTATGAAGAAATTTGCATAGCTAAGTTGTCTACGAGACCACAAACATACTTTTGCTCTTGTCATATACACTGATTCATTTCAAATAATACGTGTACTTCAAAGTGCTCGCACACAGCGGCTTCAGATAAGTTCAATGAGATACTCTGGTGGTCACAGTTTAATTTTAGGGCGATATATCAGCATATACGTCCTCATTTGGCAACAAGTTTGAAGGGAAGCTCTGCGCACCGCAGCTTCGGGGATGAGTTTCTCTGCTGGAAAATCCAGTTCCTCGACGCAGATCGGGCCACAATTAACGCCGGTAGTTGTAACTGTAACTTGAATCTCGGTTGCTGTCCCATAAGAATACAAATCTTATCTTTGAGGATCACTGATGCCGTCCCGACCACCAGACACGATACGAAGTGTACTGCTGCTGTGGATCTAACACGGTATTGTGATGGTAAACTTTATATACCTTCCTCCCGATACCAGCTTGAAGGTTTTCTTTGTATGCGGTAAGAAACTTCGGGGTAATAATTCATCTGTAAATTGAAGCTCTAAATTTGGAACGACAACTTATCTTCAATTTCATTAGTAAATAGACGCATGATAATAAATTTTTATGATGTCCATAACAGGAATTATACGTTATTGCTCATTATTAATCACTACTTTATCCTTTCTTGGTGGCTGCGTTCTAATCGTCAGCCCGAGAATGTCTCGAGTTCACTCGTACCTACGCTTAATTTACTCATTGTGGTCAGAAAAAAATCAAGTTTGGCAATCGTAGGTAGTCTGCATAGCTTTTAAAAGAGTAGAACTCATAACCAAGAACTGCCTTCAAATCTAGGTACGCAACTGTGGGGACATCTTAATTCAGGGGGTGAATGCGGGCACCAGCTCGGTTAGCACTGAAGTTATCAATCATGGACAGTTCTAGGCCGACCCTCGCTTGATGGCTGTTTTGGTTAAATGAGTAAATTTGATTTAAATATTCGTTTTATCTAATTATTACTTAAACACATTGTTTGTGATGTGTTCTATAATACATCCAAATATAAATTATAATAATAATGAGAGGAAACAAGGCAGAGCATCTTCTCCTATGATTCAAGAATTTTTTCCTAATTTTCCACACATTTTTGCCGAAATTTTCTAAAAGTTTCCCTTATTTCGAGCGATCGCTGCAAGCAAAGCCCCCAATAAACCGTTGCAAGAACCTGCTGCCTCACGAACGACAGATGCTGTAATCGGCAATCCTACGGACGGCTCCAAAAATCCCGTTCAATAGAAGACAGGATTTTTTTCCACCACAGAATTTTGTTTATGCTCCTTCTTGCAAATTTAGCCAGCTTAGAAATGGAGCAGGACGTGAGAGAAGCCCATGGTCTGGCATAAGACGACGCGATTATACGAATGTCAAGGAGCACAATCAACAAAAATTGAAAGGGGTCTCTTCATGGTATGTTTATAAGGATTCATTGAAGCGAGAAGTTCAGACTTACCGCCTAAGGCTTGTTTATGAGTTTAGCAACTTTACTGGTGTTTAACAAAGCAAAATATACGTTATTTTAAGGATCCCTACCTGTTTACAGATTTTGCTGTAGGGTGATAATGATTTAGATGTGAATGTAACTTCTGTCGGTGGCTACTGGCAATTCCAGACAATAACACTTGGTTTGCTCTTCTTAAAATGCTTAAAAGTTTACCACAGACTAACAATATGCGCGTTATAGATCGTTCTACTTAGGTATTAATTACCATAAAATATGCATACCTTGGGATGTATATTCACATTCCTTTTATTATCAAGGTTGTCTTATCGATGAAATAAAATTGGCCAGTCACCTTCTCCTGAATTTGCAATAAATTTCTGTATCGTCGAACGCTCTAAATCCAACTCCATCCACAGTAAAAAGCAGATCCTCCATGAAAGTGTAAAGGATTCTTCAGAACTTGGCTGGAGCTCCCAGGCAGGAATGAAGTGTGCCGATTGCAGGAAGATGCGCCGTGGTGAACGTGCGAGGCATTCCCTAACAAAAAACTTGCTTCAGGCCCCCACAGGAGTTCATTGAGTCGGTGAACAGCAGTGCCTGTAAGCATTGACTAAGCAAACTGAAGTATCATGAGGATATTCGGTAAAGAAAAACATTTATAATTAGATATTTAATTCTGTAACCTCTCCGTACAAATCAATTTGTCCGCAACACTTACCCGTTGTGTACAGCACTCACCCGTAGTGTACAACACCCACCCGTTGTGTACAGCACTCACCCGTAGTGTACAACACTCACCCGTTGTGTACAATACTAACAATATGTGTACTAAATTCACCTGCTACGTACAGGATAAACTTATCCACAGTAAATCTTAAAATTACCAGAAATGAAGCAGAAAAACCTGTTCGTTTAGGCACCACGATGTCAAACTCTCAAAATTCGTCCTCGCGATGTTTTTTGTTTGAGTTGTAACGCGTCCATAAGCCACCCCGCGCCAGAGTCTTCGGTCGTCTGTGGAGGTGCAGGTGAAGCGTTCCAGTCCAGCGCGCCGCTCCAGACTCTGGCTGGATTGTCTACTTAAATTTTAGGGACCTCATTATTTCCGATCTTTTCCCCGAAAAATTCCAAGAGCGACGTTTTTCATCGTTAGTGTGAGTCTGCCGTGGTTCTGTGATGGCCGTTCCAGGCATGACAAAGTCTTTTCATGAAGATGCCCAGATCTGATAGCCTGCCATTTGTAACAGTTATCAACACTGAAAATAGCGGAACAATTTTTAAAAACGCAAAGTTTCTTATGAAAATCATTACTTTGAGAGAGCACAATGCATTTAGAACTTAGTGAATCAAGTGAATCAAGTTCACTGTGAAGTGCCGCTTTAGAATTAAGTGAATAATCAGCGGCAGTAACAGGTAAAACATATGAAATCTAAAGAGATCGTTTTTAAGTACATTTAGTACAAGTCACAAACTCTGCAAGACTCGGGGAAAGGCCAGACTTGGCCTTTTATACTATACTATGTAGACGTTACTAAGCTATGGTGAAATCACCTCCAGAGTTAACTAATCAGACCATCTCCGGCGGAATAGCTTCCTGAGTGAACTAATCAGACCATATCTGGTGGAATATTCTCTACAGTTGACTAACCAGACCATCTCTGGGTGAATTACCCCTGTCGTTAACTAATCAGACCATCTCTATGGGAATCGCGTCCTGAGTTAACTAATCAGACCATCTCTGGGTGAATTACTGCCACCGTTAACTAATCAGACCATCTCTGTGGGAATCACCCAAAGTTAACTAATCAGACCATATATGTGGGAATCACCCAAAGTTAACTAATCAGACCATATCTGTGGGAATCACCCAAAGTTAAATAATCAGACTATCCATATGGAGAGACAACCCTCAGAGTTAAACAAACAAAAGTGTAATGTTATCGCCGTAATTATTTAACAATGGCTCAGCGAACATTCTAGTGTTTCTTCAAGGAGCCCCACTAACTAAAATCTTACAGTCATGAGAAAAACATTTGTGTCTCAGTGAGTGCGGCGTTATAAATATTTTTCTTTTATCCTAATGTTTCGTTATATGTATGTTTTACCTGAAAAGTGGTGGACTCTCTCCGTAGTGTCAAGCGCAGCGTACAATTTGTCTACTTAATGAGAAGCCAAAGTACAGAGTTGTCTGAACCTGCATGGTTTGCCGTGAGGGACAGAGCAGTCATTCATATATTGCTAAACTAATTCTAAAATATCTTGAAGTAACAGAAGACTGTTATGTTTATTTCAGTATTTCAGTAGCGTTGAAAAGGCATGCAGGAATTTGTACATATTACCACTCTAAAATGAACATAATATTCTGTGGCTTGAAGTCACCAGGACAGTGGACGGACAAAACAAATGATAGAATGGACGTGCATTTTTATAGATATTATGTACATTATAAGATATTTTAAATCAAGTTCATACATAGCTAAAGCACGATTTGTTTTTCTTAAACTTGAACAGTGAAGATTGTGAATGAACATTCTTAAATAATAGGTAGGATGACGCAATAGATTTTTTAATAAATAATGGACGATTGATTTTTAGATAAACACTGCCCAAATATGAGCTGGAGCGACCGGTTCCGCAAGACTTGATGAAAACTCATCTAATTATCTAAGTTCCTATTTAAAATGGCGTGCGAAAGATCTGCATCACAATTCTGTGGCGCATATAATTTTCTAGTAGTTTTTACTTGCACTTCATGAGGTTTTCGGGACAATTTTGAAACGAAGTAGACGAGCGAGCAGCTCATACAAAACTTCAGACAAATTTTAAGCCAAGCAACCTGCAATGCAAGGGTATTGCTCGACTGACACTGGTGACAGAAATATCTAGTGTTTGATGCGATAATGTTTGGGATTTGGCATCTATGAGGAATTTAAAATATATTTTAGTAAATAGATGCAGTATTAATATAGTATACAGGAAATATTACTTCAAATAATCCCAAAATGATAACGCTTGATTACCGCTTGATTGGCTTATGGAAGACAGTTCGTCAACAGATCGACAACTTTCGATCGATCAGTATTGAAGGATTAGATTTTTCCATATTCTTAGGATCGCTTATTGTTATCAAATGATGAACAGAGCATGAGGTTGAAATTGATATTGCGAGATACGCAAGTACATCACATTTGCTAAGGTTTTATCCGCTGCGTCCGCTCCGCTGCATTTTACGCCCCATATAACCAGGGTGCCTGCTGATCTTTTTACCACCGGCACTCAGTGTTTGAGTTGGTGATAATTGGATACTTGATGCGCCACGGAAGAGGAGCCCGACATTCTGCCCGAGATATATTTGGGATTTGATTGCATTTCAATTCAAATGGATCACTTCTGGCGTAGCCTGCGCTTCTCTTTCCAAAAAGGCAGTTTTTCCTTCGAATGAGATTATCTTTTGATAGGAACGGACCTCTCGGTCGCTGCGCTTCGAGGGAGTTCCCTGAGCAATGCAAATTAAAGGCAGATTTGGAATGGACTTCAAATGGCTGATGATCACTCGGCACTGCCTGGCCTGTATATGCATTCTAATTAGGTAAGGAACCGCCAACACAGAACGCATGGATGCGCCCAAAATCGCTGATTCATTCCAATTTTTTGTGAGTAAATTTTTTCGCTGCTTATTTGGACTCTCTTCAATGATATCGGAGATAAGATATGCAATGCTAAATTCTCATCATCAGTCTCGTCCTGTCTCAATTAATAACTGACGAGGCTTGTTCAACTGCATCTTAGAGTTGCCGAACTTGACGCAATTGTCTTACAGTTCTTACATTTGCCGAACTCGACGCAATTGTCTTACAGTTCTTACATTTGCCGAACTCGACGCAATTGTCTTACAGTTCTTACAGTTGCCGAACTTGACGCAATTGTCTAACAGTTCTTACAGTTGTCGAACTTGACGCAATTGTCTTACAGTTCTTATAGTTGCCGGACCTGACGCAATTGTCTTACAGTTCTTACAGTTGCCGAACTTGACGCCATTGTCTTACAGTTCTTACAGTTGCCGAACTTAATGCAAAGTTTGAGTGTCAGTGACCGTTTCTTAGAAGCAGTGGTAATTTCCAAAATGAACAAATTTCAACTAAGCAGCAGTTATTTGAACTACGAAGAATTTTCTATTACTAAATGATTCTCAGTCAATGAAAGTTCTTTGTTTGAAAAATTCGCGATTAAATAAATGATAGATAACATTGTGAATCAAAGAGTCTTGGGATATCACGGCGGCACGGTGGAGATAGCGGTGGACCGCACAGTTCATAACAAGCAACAAAGCCACAATTAATTAGTTCAGCAAATACCAGGCGTATCGGTGGCCTCTGCAACACAGTTCTCCACTCGCATGAAAGTTCAGTTTATAGGGAAGCCCGGAGATCAATGGCCGCTCGTCGACCTCGATCAGGTGATCACAATCATTGAAATGAGTCCCCGGGACAGATTTTATAGGACACGGAGTTGGGCATCATCAATCTTGCCGAACACCTTGTTGACATTTAGCGGCTGCCACAGAGCGAGAGCCTATTGCAGGGCTCGGCTCTACAACTACTGGAGCAAACACCACAAAATTAACATCTTCTGAAAATTTTTTTTATTTACACCTACGTTAACCAATGGTAGAATTGAGTGGAAAATCTAATGAGGGAATCAAAAAATATATATTTTTTTGTTATGAACTTTTTCTGCCGGGTACCGTCCACTGGCCACACCCTGTAGCTCCTCGATGGCAGATGAATGCTGCATTTAACAACTCAACGGGTCTCTTCATCCAGCGGAATTACATCAATGCAAACTCCTGATAAGCTGCCGGCCTGTAGCGATCGCTACACGGCCTATTCAATAAATGCCGGTCGTGGCGGCCACGTTAAGAAACACTCGGTATGCGAGCTTCTTTAGAATGCAATGCAGTTTTTACGAGCGGCTCGGCGAGAGAAAACTTGCCTGTCACCTCCTGGACTTGATACCAGAGTTACTCAGTCATATAATTAGCTTAATATTATCTGATTTCCCTTTCATGGTTAATAGGATAATTGAGTATGATATTTATACCTTTTTGCACATTGGTATTCCCTTCTGAATTTGTTTCAACTCAGTTAATTCAAATAATAATACGTCAGCCGTTTATTTCATAACATAAAGACGCATTTATGCGCATCCTACTGAATTAGCTCCATTTTGCTTGAAATGCCAATTAAATGCGTGATGAATCATTTAGTTCACTGGGACACTGGCGACTCGTTGGCTTCCTACATTTATACGACTCACACAAGGCGATCGTAGCACGGCATGTGGTGACTCGCTGGTGGCATCTGCCGCGGCGACGGCACAAAAGAGGGAGCTGTTGTCTGTTGACGCGACCAATGCCTGTCAATTCGTAGCTGTCTATTGACGAGACAGATCGCTGTCAATAGATTCATGAGGACCTCTAGTGACCCTCGCTATTGAGGGGAGCTTAGCAACTGTTAAAAAACGCGTCAGTTTTAAGCTAGTGGTTCGTGGCAGCTGACGGACAGCTGTGACCGCTTGTTGTAGCCTGTGTCTTTAGAACTTCACCATAAAGATGCCTGTAATAATATCGTCTGAGGATTTCCTTTACTTTTTTGTTCTAGAGAACAGTTAATGACTTATTAGGAGACTTATAAATCCAACTGAGGATATGTCATTGAATTCTTGATTTTGTTCTCCAACTTAATTAGCGCTTTTATACGTTTTCACTCAGACTAAATCGTTAAAATTTTATAAGCTTATAAGTTACCCTAATGTCAGTAGTTGTTACCAGCTAACGGTGCTAACCCATGTTGAGTAATGCATCTCTCCGTTACCCCGGGAACACGAGAAATCTTATAATTCACCTCTTGTGATGTTCTGCAATACTGAAGTGCAGATGAAGGCCAAAAATAAAGGAATAACTCATAACATAACTAGTAACAAATAAACTGTAGATCGAAGTTTAGATTAGAATTTTCATCTACTTTCAGTTGCGTTCATTTCACACCTGCAATGATGATTGCCAACCGTTGTGTCTGCGCTTCAACCTCACAGGCGTAGATCTGAGGACTTCAGGAAACAACGCCATGGACGCGCTATAAATTTTGCCTCTGTTATATTATTTGCTGAAATTTACGTGTTTTATTTAAAATATATCCGTGCTTCGCAGATGATTTATGTTTTCATTCGTTGCTTGTGAATAGATTGAAATTGAATGAAAGTTGAAAGAATGAAAGAAATCAACGCTGAGTGAAGATGAGCCTCATAAAACAATATTACCTCAAATATTGTCGGCATTGTTACCTGAGGAATGATGAACGGCACTTCGCTTCTGTGCGGCGCAGAATGCATTAGGCCGCAGCGAATCGGTAAGGCGACGATGCGCGGTCTTCAGTGCGCAGTGAACCGCAGCGCGGGGCTCCGCTTCCCCGGTGCTCAATTCCGTGACGTTTGACGATAGCTGGAGAGTCAACAGCCGAAAATTATGACATCTAGAGCTGGCTTGATGTTTGAGCAAATTTCAAAATCTTCGTTCTATATTACGACTAGGATGGATCTTTACACCAATAATAAACGGAAAATGATCGGAATTATATTGCACTAGTAAGCCATTCTGGTGTAAGATTCGCGAATTATAATATTCCGGATCTCGTAATCCTGATTGGGACCTTATGAACTCACGTTTTTATAAATAATTTTCTTCTACTGAACTTAATCATACATGTCAATTTTTGTATCTAGTTTTCCACTTCATTCTAACTGTCTCATGGAGTAAAAATAAAATTGCATTCATAGGTAAGGTAATATCCAATGCATCATGATACATGATGAATATATTTTATATTAAGACACTTCATTAAATCTCGGCTTCTTAAGCTGGATCTTAAATTTTCTTCAGTTTATGATCGCTTGGAATTCAGTCATGATCAATACTTATGACGAACAGTAAAAATTGTCAACATTAACTTTCTCAGGAACATCATCTGGAAATGAAGGCTTTTATTGGCAAATATAGCTTCAGATTAAAAAAGTTGAAAACAAGATAAAAATGTTACTCAATTTTTTTCTTCATGCGGTTCAAAGCCGGTGTTATAACTGTACACACAATGCGGCAAGAATATCTGTGAAATTAACAGGAAAAGACTTGTTGCCTCGAGTTATAATTAGTCATAAATCGGCAGGAATATCATTAAAACTATTAATTGAATGGGAAAAGCCTTTTTGCCTCGAGTTATAATTACTAATAAATCGGCAGGAATATCATTAAAACTACTAATTGAATGGGAAAAGCCTGTTTGTCTCAAGTTATAATTACTAATAAATCGGCAGGAATATCATTAAAACTATTAAGTGAATGGAAAAGCCTTCATGCTTCGAGTTATAATTGCTCATAAAACGGTAGGAATTTCATAAATATTATTAAATGAATGGGAAAAGTCTTCATGCCTCGAGTTATAATTGCTCATAAAACGTAGGAATATCACAAAAATTATTAAATGAATGGGAAAAGTTAGTTTGCAAGCCCATAATGAAAACACTGCAGGTAATCTCAAGCAATAACTCATGGTTCGTTCCTACTCACTGCGCCTGCGTGCGCTTTTTACAGAGTTCGGAGCGGTTATCATTAATACTAAGGTGTTTTTGTTAGAGTCTATTAAAGGATATTATTCCGCACCCCGTGGAGCGCACGGCTGCAAATAACACTTGTATTGTGCCCCATGTTGTTTGTTAGCTCTTTGTTATTGAAGAATTTTAAGAAGGGTTATACGTTGACGACAGATAAGCACGTCCATATGAGTTTGACCTCACGTGAAATATATTCTAGTGGAAATAATTATATTTAATGCCATTAAGGAAGTATTGTAAGTATTGCCATTAAGGAAGTAATTGGGATGTCAAACAGTGATATAAATACGTGAATTCGGTGTGTCAATTAAACGCGGAAATCAAAATAATGTCAAAGTAATTCGAAAAATATCGATTTAACTATGGAAAACGAAGAAGCGCCATTGAATTACTTATGAAGGGGATTATTGAAGCTCTGGCAAAAATTTTACGAAAGAGATACTTATAGGTATTTTTTATACTCGCTGAAAAATTGACATAATCAAAGATTTTCAATTGGTTGCTGGGAATATTACGAGCATCTATGAGGGACTTCGAGAACATACTTACTAGTTTGAAATTTGGATTAAAATGCAAATATTAATCATGAGACAAAAATATCAAGACACGTTAAATTTTATTGAAAATTAATTTAATTCAATTCAATTTTAAGATCGAAACATTAGTATTGTTTAGAGCGCAATATGCCTGCGACTGAATGTATAACGTGTGGCAGGCTGTGCTGTATGCCGCAATAATGAATCAGGTTGTCTTGAGACTCAATTCCTCGTGGCAAGTCTGTAGTCCAATGAATGACGGGAAATTTTTCGATAATTTTACTGATATAATAACTTTCTGCCTTCAGTATAATAACTGCATCGACATCCACGTTGATTAACGCTACTGGTAAATTTTCGAGGCGATCGATGCCTGTGAGCGATTTTGCTCATGGCTTTGGAGATCTCGGATAGATTTACGGCGCAGGCCAATGCCAGTGCCACGGCAATGCCAATGCCTATGGCCATACGAGCCTATGGCCTGTGTAGCGTTAAGTAGTACAGCAATAGCAGTTGTAGTAGTAAGATGAGCGATGGAAATGGATGCAGTTTTCCGGTAGTTTTAATAATAAAGCATAATTGTAGTGATCCTGCATGCTGCTCTTTGAACAGCCGATGAGAGGATCTGCGGTAGAATACAACAAAATTTTCAGGATACGAGACAAAATCACAAGCAAAACGGTAATATTTTTTTTTGAGTGTTTTAAACAGTATAATGTTATTGATGGTCCATAATCCGGAGCCCTGATACCTCGCTAATGCTTAGGCTGATGAAATTAGGATCGTTCAACATAACGGCTCGCAGACTGGCTGGAATCAATAGACATCTTGATTACGACAAAAATGACTTTAATGCCCACTAGACATTTTAAAAGGTCGTTAATTAAAGTGATCAGTTCACAACCCTTGCTGGTTTTGTCTCTGCCGGAGCGCCTTGCTTGGCATTGAGTACTGAATAAATTTCAATCTGGAATGAATGATTTCCGAAGCAAAATCATTCGTACTTAATCATTCTATTTACCGTGTTTTGTTCAAGTTGAGCTCAATGTTATTTATATTGAAAGTATTGCTCGAAGAGAAGCTGATGTACCTTCAAAATTGTTATGTATATTATTAACAGTCCAAATATTTATAATCTGCTGTTATTATTGCTTTATTTTTCTATATCATTTGGTTTAACTTGTTAAACCTCTTTACGCAATTAACGTTAAAACTCTGTCTCATTAACGCAATTAGGTGCTTTCAGTTCCTTGGGCTCCAGCACAGTAACAATAAGTCTACGATCACGCAAGTTAACAACTGTCAGGGCAGATCTTTCCTAAAACTTAACTCACGCATTAATACTTAATTGATCCGTGCACATTAAAGAATCAGGCAATGAAAGAAAATAAAGTGGAGCGGTGTTCACTAATTTAATGCAATAATGTCTATCACAATTAAGGCTGATTATTTCTAACGAAAGCTCAGGAAAGAATCTGTGGCGTCCATGATACGTGAAGCAACAAGAGGAAGACTCGCATGAAGTGGCCATTAACACCTGAGCTGATGGCGGCGTTACGACGCTAGCTTAGTCTTATATGGCCTACAGTATCTTAAGAGCCGCTTTACAACGCTTTCTGCCCATTTAATTGAAACCAAAGCGTCTCGAAAATTTTCAGTGAGCACTTGTCGGCCTATAGGCTGATGGCAGACTCGCACCTCGATCACATTCACACATCTGCAATGGCGACAGAAATGTTTAAAAAAAACTAGGAAAAAGTTCTTCTTGTATTACGAGCATTGGCCGGTGACAGAGGACTCTCTCAAAAGTTCATAAAAATTTATCCTCAACATTCCCCGGTTACAAAGTTACGCATTGCAGATGATAGATTATCAGTGAATGACCTTATGACCTTATGATGAGTTCAAGACTTCCTAATCCCCGGTCACGCTGATGCGCCGCCTTCGTCGTCCTCCGTCTCCGAGTCGTCGTCGGATGTAACGTTGGACGTGTTCCGTCTATTTGCCCTCCTTTGGGCCAGCTGAAGCAAGATGCTGTTGCTTGTCACCTACTGAGGGTAGTTTCCCATTACTGGACAATCCGGGATCTTTCTCAACCACTTGTCCAGTCGTCTCTTGAATGTTGCAAGGGTGAACTCCTCTCCTCTCAGTACTTTTGGTAGAACATTAAAGAGCCTCGGTCATACCACGGACAGTGATCCCTTCCGAAGAGTTTATACTCTGGGCGCGGCTCGGTTATTAAATGGGGGAATCCTGCACAGTCTCACCCTCATTTGGTTGTAGTAGGTCACTATTCTGGAGGTCTTATTCCCGAAGATCGGAGCCAGCTAGTCCTATCGTCTTCCAAGTGTGCAGTATGATATACCGTTCTCTTCTCCTCCAGCGAGTACAGTCCCAGGTGTTTCAACCTTTCCCAGTAATTTAGGCCCTGCTCCCTCATGCCGCTGATCCTGTACTTGCAGGTCCGCTGCACTGCCTCCAGTTTCCGCACCGCACCAGCACCTGCGCCCAAAGTTGGCAGCAATACTCAAAATTGTGGGGGGGGGGGTCACTTGGGCTCTGAAGAGTGTAATGATTGGTGCTGCTTCTTTCTCCCCCATCCGTTGCCGGCTGCACTCGACTATTTCCTCGATGTGGGCATCGAACGTGGCTTCGGTACTCATCAACACTCCAAGATCTCGAACTATAGTTGCTTCTCCTCAATTTCTCTGCCATCTGATGCCAAGTAGCGATGTGGCATCCCGATCTCTGTGCGGACTCTGTATCTCATCCCTTCGAACTTGGTGTCATTGAACTTCATATTGATCACTAGGGCCCAATCGTAGATTGTCAATAAATCATCATATAACCTCTCGCAGTCTAGGTAATCTGTGATCTTCATGACGTCATCGTCATGAAGATCACAGATTACCAGATACGTCCACAGATTATCACAGATACGTCCGCAAATGACGATGTAGATGCGTGTGTAAGCTCCGAGTCGATATCAGTAATGTGGATGAGGATGAATATGTTTGATGATATAATGTATAATGTTGAGGATATAATGTATAATGGCTAGAAACTGTTGACAGTTTTTAGCCCCTGGCAAATAAGCAGGTGACAAGAGCACACTTGCGGTCGAAGCAACCAGCCCCATCATTAAGTGATTAAATGAAATGTGGCAGCAAGGGAATGACAAGCAAGGCTGAAGGGAATGACAGGCGCTTGGGTATACATAATTATGCTTGGGGCTTGAGAGGCGAGGCCTGATGAAGTTGTTTGGGCGATAAGACGCCACCATAATTCCTTGGTGCCCCCTAGCTTCCGATACGCGGAGATAAGCCTTTTAAAATTCCATTGGTATCGTGTTAAAGCCTCCTCCTATTTGGTAAATTGAGAAAAAAATCGTGCATGAAATTCCTGTGGCAGTGTGCAATTGCTATCAGCTAAAACGGTCTGCTGTCCACGGTCTCTAGTTACGCGTAATTTCGTGTTTAATTTAACTGTTTTGTTAAAGAGGCGAACTGTTTTATATTGACAAAAAACTTCCGTGCTAGGAGAGACCGCCTCAATTCCTCGTCTGCACCTCTGCTTAGTAGTCTGACCAAATTAACGTTAAGCGCGTTATAGAGTAGCACTTCTTGTGCAATAACACAGAGAAATAATCTGAAGTAAAGTCTGCGGTTTTTTCTTCAGTCAATAAGCAGGGAATCAAGGATACCCTACACGGAGGACTTAATTTGCAATCTCAGTCAGTTCATGTGAGTGACCGCATTCACCGCGATCGTTCGATGCAGTGGCAAGTTTCGCTTTTCAAAACTAATTTGTTAAATTAAAGGAAACGAAAAAATGACTTTAAAATGCATCACTAATATTTTGTTGTGTGTTCTGTCTCAGTGATGACAAATTTCCTCCGCGCTCTACTGTGCAAGATGCTCCTGAATTTGAGTTGATGCATGATTCAGCAATGCCGCGTACGTGTCTCTATCAATTCCAGATTTTGTTCCGCTTGATAAAATAATGCGAGGGAAGAAGGGCTGCGGGTGCGGAGCTGCGGCGCAATGGCTCTCAGCTAAACGAGAATGGCTGTGCCGTGCGATTAATAAATCATTAGCGAATGCGCGCAGAAAATTTGTGAGTGTGATTGAAGTGTTCCAGATTTGATCTGAAAATAACTCATTGCAATTGTTCACACTGCTAAAAGACGCAGCCTAGAAAGGAGATTTTTATGCGAAAGTTCGTGTGGCATCCTTTATGCTTGATGCACATCTTAATTCAATGATTTAAGGAACACCGCTTCTGAGTTTTCATTTGTATTTAATGCCTTAATTATGTGTAAGCCAGTGAGCTAAATGAGTCTCAAGGTTTAGAAAAACTGGACGAATTAACATGACTCCAGTTCTATCACTGTTCTAGGAGATACAGATAATATTTCTATTTCATTCGGATTAGAACGCATCATTCCTTAACGTTAGATAGCCCATAACGAAGGAGTTGCAATAATTCGAGCTCTTATCCTCAATTGAAGGCATATATTTGGGCTGCAATTAAACTGCGTACGAACGTTCGAGATCGCAGTAACTCAGCGGGTGCGATACGCATCGCGTTTAGCGAAGCAGAAGCCACTACCTGATAAGCGGCGTAACGTTGATAGGCATCGGCTGATGCGGCCTGTAATTTTTTACGGATAAGATGAAGATTAGCATTATAGGCCTGCGGTTATTGGGGCGTTGCCGGACCTGATCGTTGTGGGGCTGTGCTAGCACGATGACGGGGGCTCTTATTAGCCTTATAATAACGCTGAGCTACGACTGCCTCTCACTTAATTCTAAATCAGGCCTAACGATCAATTCGAGAGTGAAAAAAAACACTAAAGTCCTCGCTTAATATTGTCAATTAATCAAGGCTAAAGAGATGTTGTCGGACGGAGTTTAGCAATTCGAGATTTACGAGGCCACTCTGGGTATACTTTGTTGTAAGTACTGCCTTGTTTACGACTTTTTTACACATCACTTCAATATCCCACACGTGTTTAACTGGATAGCGCCGCTCAGAGTATCCATATCCAATGCCTATCTATTATACACGGGCCTGATGATTATCCATATTACACTGTCATTTTTATTATCTATTTTTCGCTGTCATTATCATTTTGTATATTGCATTGGCATTATCATTGATAATGCCAATGCCATTGATATCATCCTGGCATTATACCAGAATTGTCACTATCAATATTCGACTGGCATTATCTCCATCTATATTACACTGGCCTTTTCCCAATCTAAATTAGACTGGCATTTTATTTAAACATATTGCACTGAACCAAAGAAATAGCGCTGTATTGCGGTCACAAGACTGGGAGTGGCATGAAGATGTTCTAGCCGCTTGGCCCCTATAACCTTTATAGCTGGAAGCGTGCCTGAAACTTTTAAATATACTTGATAAATGGATATTAGCTGCATAAAATTATATTGAAGACTCACACAAATCGACCAGGAAAATCGGAAACTCATACTAAGCTTGTCATACATCTTTGTATCAATACTTCATATATTCATTATTAATATCATAAAAAACAATTGCCATTCTATTATATTACAAAAGCAGTGAAGTCAACTTTCAGCTGGTATTTTGCATCAGTATTGAGTGTCTACTTAAAAACGGAGTAAATTAAATAAAGCAACGTTTTTCACGTGTCATAATTAGGATAATGTCTGAAGCTTTCAACTAAGACATGGATCGCTAAGTAAAACTGGTAATATTACCAGGAAAATTTGTGCAAGAGTTCCTTGACCCGCGGTATTTGCGGACGGTCGTTTGATAGCACACCGCTGCAGGCGGAGGGTAGCGCCGGGCAGCTTAAATGGCAAGGGAAGGCGTGCATCACAGAAGAAGATGCGCTCGCGGTGAGGACGCTCCGAAAGTTCCCGTTAGGCCAAAAGTCGACGGCAGGATTCAGCATTGCCGGGAGCTGGGTGTAGATCTCCTTTCGCGTCAAAAAGTACATAGCCGACCAAGGTCCGGTTATTGGGCGGCAAAAACTTGCGCGTCCGTAAGACCGCTGTAGGACATCATGCGCAAAAACAGCGAGAATTATTAGAGGGGGTTGCGCGCCCGGCCACTGTAGGGCATGGCTCAAGATGAGTGGCCGGCATTTAGGCGAGGGCTGCGAGCTCTTCAGGAGTCATTAGTTCTTGCTCTTAACTAGAACACGAATAGATCCAGGCTTGGCTTCGGGGGAGGTATACGTTATAGGACCCGCTACGAAGCAAGTCACCTTTCGTGCAAAAATTTCGATATTTGTTCCCCAGCTTTTATTGATTGCCGATTCATTTCTCCGTCCTTCTAGGCAATGTTCACAAAGATTTTAACGAAGTTTCCCATGAGAATGACTTTGTTCCAATAGCAAATGAATTACTTCAGAAATCAATTTATTGACCAATTGAAGAAGATTTTCCTCTATTTCGTAATTGTCATGAATAAATGCTATATCACATAACGAAAATTGGCATGAATATTTCTCCAGCAGCCAATGACTATCAATTCACCAGTTATTAGGATGCCTTGCAGGAGGGAGATGTTGTCCCTGCCACTGGGCTGGAGTCTTGCTAGCGACGTTCCAGCATTATTGGCTATAATATCGTCATCATTTAAGATTATAAATATGCTCCTGAATAAGCATTATGTTATTATTACGAGCAAATGATGCGTACTGGATTCTTTCTGCAATTGTGGCATACTTTGCTTAATTCTAACTTCCAATCTATAGTTATAGTAAAGTGTTTTAACTTATAACCGAGAACTTATAAATCAGGTTGATAATTAATCAATTTGATCCACTGCATTATGGATCACATTGATTATTATTAACGTATCGCATTATTAACGTTACCCTGCGTTAAGATTTAAAGTCTAGACAAATGTGAACCCACAGGCAGCCACAAGATATGGATAATACGTCGCAGTTTACGACAGTTTCGGCCGACATTGGGACTTGTGTAGTTATGTAAAGCCCCGAGCTTTTTTCAACTGCCAAGAAAATATCCTCCAGTCAGTTAACTCTCAATTCCTTAAGATATGATTTCTTGCAGAGTCAAGTAAAGCCCCGCGAGCCGTTCGAATGTAGAAAAAATCTTTAATTCAGGACGTTAACATCAAATTCCTTAAGTATACTAATGCTGCCTACCCAGAGCATATGTTGCTGTGACAGTGTGACAATCAAGAGTTGCCATACCAGCGTCAACTGTCAAGGCTGTAAATGCACTCATTTGTTGTAGCCGCGATGTACTATTCAGAAACTGGGAATTTCAGTTGCCGCAGTCACAGATTTATTCACCCTCGTAGATTATCAGCGAGCCTCTGGGCATCGTCATTAGTTTTCTCAATTATCAGTTGAGAAGATGCAGCTTCTGGAACAGCGCTTGGAAATTGAGTGGCTGTTGGCCAAGAGAATTGCATTGCCACCAAACTTTAATCAAATAGACAATAACTTCATTTTTTTTAATCGAAAAGCTGAAAGAACTTTCGAGATGGAACTAATTAAAAAAGTGTTTGGAGTTCAATGGAAAAAGGTGGTGGAAAAATTCGCAAACAAGCATACATATATGGACGAAGTTTGTGCTAATTCCAGCATTACTGCATATCACAATGTTTTTGAAGCTATGCTACTGCGGCCTGATTTCTGAGAGAAATAATGTTGGATCAAACATCATTTACATATTAGGTCGTGAATTCGTTATGAAAATGATGTTATGATAAACAGCTCTCAAGTCTTATATAATATGGCAAGTGCCTGCCATTCAACTAAGAGAAGATGCCAAACCAGGCTTAGAGTTTTTCACTAATGTCTTAGAAATCTTGAAGTGCGAGGCAACGATGTCATGTAACCGTCAATGAAGCATTCCGCAGAAAAACGTCGAATGAAAACATGAAAATCATGCTATTTCAGTGTAGTTTGAAATTAATTACGTACGTACCTGGCCAGAGGGACGATGTCAGCAAGCAAGAAGCTATAATTCACTTACTTGGTGCCTTTAAGCTTCTAAAAATGACTGCAGCGAATACGAGTGCGATCAACCGCAGCGGCCGTTATTGCCTGCACAAATAGACCATAGCCAGGGAAATAAATGCTCAGAATTATCATTTCAACCAAACATTTAAATAAATAAATTTTAAATTTTTTATAAATTATAATAAACGTGTAAATCAATTTAAATTTTCGATAGATTCGATCGCATATGTGCCCCCTAGCTTTATCGAAATACGTATTTATTCAAGTTTGATAGTGGTATTTCCTTACTATATGGTTCGAATTTTAAAATTCAGCTTAGAAATATTTTAATTTTTATTATTACCTTATGATTTTATTCGAAAGTTAGTTTCACAACTGAAACTTTCCACGAGTTTCATCCTAGGGTAATTATTAAAGCTTATGGGCACAGGAAAAAAAAGTTCTTTAGAGAAAGCCTTTTTGCTAAAAGTCTCTGAGGCATACGCGTGGCGACACACGAGCCCATGCCCTGCCATGCAGACAGAGACTTGCACAGCCATGCAGATAGGGACGTGCTGCAGAGATTTACACTGCCATGCAGACAGAGACTTGCACTGCCATGTAGACAGAGACTGGCACTGCCATGTAGACAGAGACTTGCACTGCCATGTAGACAGAGACTTGCACTGCCATGCAGATAGAGACTTGCATTGCCATGCAGATAGAGACTAGACTTGCACTGCCATGCAGACAGAGACTTGCACTGCCATGCAGATAGAGACTTGCACTGCCATGCAGACAGAGACTTGCACTGCCATGCAGACAGAGACTTGCACTGCCATGCAGACAGAGACTTGAACTGCCATGCAGACAGAGACTTGAACTGCCATGCAGACAGAGATTTACACTGCCATGCAGATAGAGACTTGCACTGCCATGAACACCGAGACGGCAGTTCGCGTATAGGTCCTGTAACACCGAGGTCATTTGGATGTTGATCTGCCCCCAAGAAACTCCTTCCAGTCAGAGACCCAGAAGACTCAGGTTTCATTTTTTTGTTACGTTCAAAATGACAACAAAAAATAATTTCTTGTCGATCTGTTAGTCGCCATCAGCGACAGCGATCGCCCAAGACAAACAATTGCCTTGCAGGTTAAGGTGAGGAAAACGTCTTCTAAAGATTTTGATTGAGCAACTTGATTCTAAATAATGTTTTTGTGACAACATTACATCGAGTTTATTCGGTCTGTACGACAACACTATCAAGAATTTCATTAAAAATGTAGTTCTCATATTTGGTCAACACGATTTAAAAACGTATTATCATGTGTCGCACTCAAACACTAAACTGAAATCATAATTAATTTCATCTTATAGTGTATTAAGGCATCTTTCCATCACTTGAATCTGAGAGAATTACCTTTCGGGTAACATTTCATTACTTTTACTATAGCCATAATTTAAACGTCTCACTGGATGATAGAAAATGATCCTATGCAGTGCGAATAAGTCAGAAATAACTATTTGATCTTTCGTTTCTCAATAAATACAATGGTTGTGATAAAAAAGCAAAGCTCAGCACTGGAATAGAATTGGGAAGTAGATTTCATATTTTAAGCGAACAACTCAGCATTGAACTGCGCTAGCAGGATGAGCTGGAGCGCTGAACATTAGCAGTTGCAGGCTGTCGTTCGTTGGACACGCAAGGAGTTACTGGTAAAATACATGAAGATTTTCTAGAACGGGACGATAGTAGCGCAATGCGCGCTCTCGTCCAAAAGAAGGGTAAGTGTCGATTTGCGTGCTGCTGTATCAGGGAAGACGGAGCAGCTATAAACCTGGCGCTCAACCGTCCATCTCAAAGTTCATCCGACATGCGATCTCGACCCGAGTCACTGCGTGCTAAAACCATCGATAAAAACCTTCAGATTTCTCCTGACAGTTGCTTGGACAGATCGTAGCGTCTTTGCACGATGTCGAGTAAGCAGTCCAACTTCTTGCCTGTGATCAGCCAGCCTAAATTAATGATCGTCTGGATGACTGAAAATATTCGGGAAGAGATGAAGATTGTAGCACATCAGAGGCATCTAACATCTATTAATTGATGTCATTTGACTTCCGTTGCGATTCAAATTTGAATTTGTTTCTGAATTGTAAGTGCATTTTTTTAACATCAGAAAAGATCTTCGCTGATCTGAAAGATCTTCACCTGAACAAAGTGTGAATTTTTCATTTACTATCACATCGTTGCTTGCACACAATTATCTAAAATTGCACTAGCGAATGCAATTAAAATTTCCATTAACTTTGTTTTTGAGTTATGTTTCCGGCCTGCTTACAAGTACCAAAATGTCTGTTTTAAAAATATTTTCGCAAAAAATGTGTTTGACATAGTTTGTACGGTAAATATTCGAATTATACTGCAGTCCTCCCCGCGATGCATTCATCAGTTATTTGGTTCTGGTGTGGAAACCTGGAGGCGCGTTCAGAATTTCCATTGTCTAGATTATAGGGCGTGCAATGTAATCTGCTAACACATTATAGGTTTTTCTGATATTTTCCGTAGATTTTCACCAATTTTTATCCACTTACAGCGTTGTTCAAATAAAGAAGATTTTCAATTGATTTATATAGTTATTAGTGCCTGTGCTAACATCAACAACTCAATTTTGGAATATAGGTTTCCAAATTTGCTTTGTTAGTCACGTTATTGAGTTAAATAATACTCAACAGATTGTGCCGCATTACATGAATATTTTTTCAAATATGAATATTACTTGATTACATGGGTAATTCTGCCTACTAGCTTTCCTTCCTATTCAGAAATTTATTCCTATTATTTGGCCTTTTTACATGCAGGGTGAATAAAATATTTACCAGATCGTTGAGGTTCTTCCATTTATTCGCAAGTAGAGCTTTTATTGAATAATTTCATGCAAGGTAATGGTCATAGGAGCGTTAAGGGTAAAATGGGCTGAACCCAGAGCTTGTGGAGCTTCAAAGGCTTCAAAGTCAACGTGAAATTGTCAATGAAAATCAACGTGTTCGATGGTTGTTATAGTCATCCACGCTGTCCACGCGCTCGATGGTTGTCATAGTCATCCACGCTGTCCACGTGCTCGATGGTTGTTATAGTCATCCGCGCTGTCCACGCGCTCGATGGTTGTTGTAGTCATCCACGCTGTCCACGCGCTCGATGGTTGTTATGGTCATCCACGCTGTCCACGCGCTCGATGGTTGTTATAGTCATCCACGCTGTCTTCGTGCTCGATGGTTGTTATAGTCATCCACACTGTCTACGTGCTCGATGGTTGTTATAGTCATCCACACTGTTTACGTGCTCGATGGTTGTTATAGTCATCCACGCTGTGTACGCGCTCGATGGTTTGTAAAGTAATAGGTTCATAGCTCTGTCTTTACTACGACTCCACTCTGAACTAAAGGCTGCTCCACACTGACTCAACTCTGGGCAGCCGACTTAAAGGCCCAAAGTTATGTCAGTGAATGGTAAATAATTTCATAAATACAATATGGCGGAAAACGAAATCCAATAAAAATCTAGTAATTTTTAATCACAACAGAATGAAGCCTAGTATTTGATGATCTGTTGACACCACCTCCCAAAATATTCATAAGAAACTAACGTCGTCAAATCAACGCGCTTTTTAGTCTTCATTCCATAGAAGCAATTGAATCTCCACGAGACAAGACAAGCGGTCTGCACGATCGCTTGTGAAATGCTTTAGACTCAGAAGCTGCTCTTAACGAAGCAAACGTGTTGCTCCTCCAGGCTCATGTCAAAATAAAAATTTTAGAATAACTCTATCCATAGCGATTCTTTTACTCATTTTTTATTTATTTTTATTTAACGATTCTTTCCAGTGATAAACATGAACTGAAAAAGAAGTAGGAGTTGTAAGAACAGGTTGACCGACCTGTTAATAAAGCAGTCAAATATATTGGGCCCCACCAAGGGCACCGTGTCGGGCCCCTTCAGCGGCACCGTGTCGGGCCCCACCAGCGGTATCATGTCGGGCCCGTCAGCAGCACCGTGTCGGGCCCCACCAGCGGTATCATGTCGGTCCCCACGAGCGGTATCATGTCGGTCCCCACGAGCGGCATCATGTCGGTCCCTTCAACGGCACCGTGTCGGGCCCCACCAGCGGTATCATGTCGGTCCCCACGACCGGCAGCGTGTCGGGGTCCACCAGGTAAGAGACTAGCCGCTTAAGCATGAATCATGAAGTGGATGTCATGACATTTATCACACGATTGTGGGTGGATGTGATGGCATTCATTGTAAGTTGGATGCGATGTCACCAATTCTTCGCATATTGGTGGAAGTGAAAGCATCAATTATGAAAATTGGTGAACGTGAAGGCAGCACAGCAGGCATCCAAGTCTCTCCATGAGGCCTTTAAAGCAAAGTGGTGAGCCGGCAACCTGTTCCTGTGAGGGCTGGGAAGAAGAGGCAAGCTTCAGGGTGATCCTAAGGAACAAGTTGCTGTGACCCGCTGCAATGATGCAGGACTTTTTTTAGATGTAGGAGTGATGCTGGTGCTGCCCTTGTGCTCTGCTTGCTTTTAGTGCACTGCAGTGAAGAGAGCTCTTGTTTTCCTGTTAGGTGAAGTTTGTGCAGGAGTGCCGCTCTGCTAGAATGATGGAACTGCTGTTAGGTTCTAGTTTAGTTTAAATAAAATATCTGTTTGGTTCTTTGGTGTTGAGGAGTCAAAATATCAGGAACAATGACAATGCATGCATTTGATGTTTTGAACAGCGTTAAAACGATGAAATATTCCACTTTCTCTGATTTTATTCAAAGGAAAGTAGAGCGTATGTTCTTCATATCCAGGAAGTTTAATCTCTTTAAATTAATAACCGTTTTAAAAATAGTAGTACATAAATGCTACTTGCAGCCTAAGAAAAAGATGTGCAATGAAGGCTTGAGTGGCATCTGCCGAGCTGACCTCGATCATCTTCATCGCTGTAAATCTTAGGGTGAGTTTTTGCTGGCGGGTGCAAGCCTCGCAAAAAGCGGTCCAACACCCGGGGCAGCTGAGGTCCCGCTTCATCGGCGCCCGAAAAGTTTCGTGACCATTTATCCTCTGCAATCGGGGTGAAAAACCCGGCCTTTGGACCAAAATAACTGTAGATATGATCTCTTAAAATTAATAGACTTAGTTCAGTAGTTTTCTCAAACATAACGATAACCTTCGTTAAGAGTTAAGACTATATTTGTGCATTATATTAAGACGCTTTAGGCAAGGAATAATACTCAAAATACAGTAAAGAACACTCAAGAACAAGAAATAATAACCTATTGATGTTTGTGATCCGCGAGCAATATGACTGTCATTGGTGTTGGATGTGGCCCGCGTGCAGTATGACTGTTATTGGTGTTGGTTGTGATCCGCGTGCAATATGGCTGTTATTGGTGTTGGTTGTGATCCGCGAGCAATATGACTGTTATTGGTGTTGGTTGTGATCCGCGTGCAATATGACTGTTATTGGTGTTGGTTGTGATCCGCGTGCAATATGGCTGTTATTGGTGTTGGTTGTGATCCACGTGCAATATGGCTGTTATTGGTGTTGGTTGTGGTCCGCGAACAAACTACTACGAAATAAAGGCTATCAAGAATAATTATATTTGGGACATGAATGCGCCCTTACAGGGCAGTGAATGCCTGCGACGTGAAGGTGAAGTGAAGTTAAGGACGTTCATCATTACGAAGTGAGCGCACTAACGGGTTATTTTTGACATCGGGTTACCGACCTTCACATGTACGAGTGTGCATATCAGACTTCCAGATCTTGACTGGTATAATAGCTCGATATAGTATAGCTTGATATAGTATAGCTCGATATAGTATAGCTTGATATAGTAGAGCTCGGTATATAGTATAGCTAGATATAGTATAACTTGATATATTATAGCTCGATATAGTATAGCTTGATATAGTAGAGCTCGGTATATAGTATAGCTCGATATAGTATAACTTGATATATTATAGCTCGATATAGTATAGCTTGATATAGTATAGCTCGATATAGTATAGCTTGATATAGTATAGCTCGATATAGTATAGCTCGGTATAGTATATCTCGATATGGTATAGCTCGGTATAGTATAGCTCGATATAGTATATATCGACTGACGTCACCGCTTGATGTACAAATAGTAAAGATAATAATTTGTCGAACTAAAGCACATTTTTTAGATTCGCGAATTACAATTGAGCTACTGTACGTTAAATCTAACGATGAGATGTCGTTTGTACGGATGAACGACTTTATAGCTTCTCATGTGTAGATGGGACAAATGTGACGACATTTTGGTTCATACAATCGCGATGCTGTGGCTGTCAACTAATTTTTCTGGCTCTCTAATTAAGCACCAGCGACCGACCAGGTCGAATCGTTGATGCTAAACAAAACTTTAATATTTTAAGGTAATTTATCGACAGGCAGCAGACCGATAATGACTCCCCATTAAATTCGTGTGTTGGGCAAAATAATAAAAATTACCTCGAAGTACTGCCCCCTGACTTTATTGCAGAGTGCCTCCTTTGTTGCCTAAATTTAACGACCGCGTAATTGATGTTACGGAGTTCAATCATTCATTTTTTATTGTTCAGAAAGAGGGAACCTCCAGTAACTTGAGTTAACCTAAAAATTTAAGACCTGAATCATAAAACCATATTTTACAAGGCGAAATTTTTTAAAATAACAGTTCATTACTTTTATTTCCGCAAAATATCTTCATCGTATACTCTTTTGACCCGTAATTCGGATTCACAGGTGTGGTGTATTTATCAGCTGCCATGCGCGGTTCTGTACGCGGCTGAAGTGAGACATCATTTTCTCTCAAAAGAACTACTAAGAACATAAGTCAAGTCTGGGTGGGTTTTTTGCGTAGATGATAAGGCAGCGTAACCGACCCAATGGCAAAGCCTGATTGCAGTCCTCATTTTGAAGCAATTAAGATAACCCCTGCACAATTAGGCTCTGTATAGACCTAACCACTTCACCGACATCGTCTCTATCGTACCTCAAAAGAACGCATTTCGTAAATGTTCTTCGTGCGAGTGCAGCCTCGCTTGCAGTTCGCGTGTCAGGTTCCAGTACTGCAACATGTTCCCGTTTTGCAGGTCGGGAAAGAAGAAGGACTGCTCACTCAGAGTCACACAACCTCAACCCTTGAGGACTCAATCAGACACACCTTTGTAAGTCATCGCGATAAATTTAACAGGGCGCCTTGATATAACAGCTTTTTGGATCTCTCACTGTAATGACTCCGTTAAAATCAGGTACCTGCGAGGAAAGCGGCCCAACTAATGACGCCAGCAGAGGTTAGTTGAGCTCTGGAAATGGTCGGTAACGGGCAGTCATTAGTGGCAGGGAACCCACGACGCAACACCATGAGTGAGTCGTCTGCCACGCATCGTCTGCTGGCGACGCCACACAAAGATTGTGTCACCTGCCACAAAGAGTGTGTCGTCTGCCACGCATCGTCTGCTGACGAAGCCACACAAAGATTGTGTCACCTGCCACAAAGAGTGTGTCGTCTGCCACGCATCGTCTGCTGGCGACGCCACACAAAGAATGAGTCGCCTGCCACGAAAAGTGAGTCGCCGGCCATGAACAGTACATATATCGCCTGCCAAGCTTCGTCTGCTCTTCAGAAGAATCGCGACAAGCCGGACGAAGCCTCTTCCGTGGCAGCGGCCGAAGAGGCTGCGCTGCCTTCTTCTCGCTTTATTTCTCCTGAAGATGCAATCGCTAAATAGAGCATGACACGCCGCCGGAGATTTTGAGCTCAAGGCGAGAACTTCGAACTTGATGGATCTTTCGCGAACTGTATGATTTGTTCGTACATACAAGCGAACAATTTTCGCCCTGATCATAAATTTCAACGCATCCATGGCGAGTGATCTCGGTAATGGCGGCTACCGTAAGAGGCTTCTTGATATTTTATCGGTAATGTGAAAGTAGAATTATTCTCGGCGATTAATTCCGGATTTCCGTGGTAATCGTAATTGTTAGATTATTTAAAATTCTTGCAATATTTCTAGCGTCAAAATACCGAATTTTAAATCATGAAAAAGTGCCTCTTCTTACTCCTGTTATGGAAACGATCGAAATTTTCACACTTAGTGAACACGGGATTGTTATATTTTTCGCTACACTGTTTATACAACGATAAAATATTTCAGGAATATTTCTTGATGGGAAATGTTTAAGGATCAAATGTATTTTTAAACGATTGGTTTCCATCAAATATCTAAAAATTTATCCCTTATATGAGGAGGGCGGGTGATAATGACTTTTGTTTTGTTATGAATAACCTGAGAAGATTTGTTGTCAGATTCTTATGGCAATTTGATGGGAAAGAATTGATTACTGAAAAGTCGATAAAAATGTTCGCAATAAAAGAGCTTAATTCTGAATTTTATACGCAATATTAATTACGTGAATATCACGGTAATCAGTGCAGGCAAACTCTTATTAAAATTTTTTGAAAAAAAATGTGACAGGAATCGATTTAAAATAAGTGACTTATAAGTTATAAATCTGAATTGACTCAATTAAAAAGCAATTTACTGCTGTAGCAAGGATCTTAAATGGTGTTTACTTATAGTTATATTGTAGGGTTCGACCAGCATCCCTATATTTCTGCTGCGACATTGGTGCTGCCTATAGAAAACCTTAATTTATATGGGACGAAATCCTCTGTAGGATTTGTACTAAAGAAATAAATCGAGATGCTTCCAAATAATGTCCATGTCAATCGAAAATGAATGATCGTGCTCAGCTATTTCAATAACTAATTTTTAATTTGAAAATTATGAGGTTGAGAAATGTTCGCAAGCAGAATTCTGCAAGAGATAAGATCTATTCACGTAATAATTCGTTTAATTTTAGATAACTTAGATGGTCGCAGGATTCTTCAAGAATTTAGTAGACGTACGGCATACTGTTTTTGAAGCGGAAAATTAATCGGTATGGGGCAGGTTCAATTTACGGTTAGCGATTAGCGATGCTACGGCCGCGCAAGAAGCTCGCCGTCAATTAGACTTCCTTCTTCTCGACGCCAGCGAAGCAAAGCCTTCGTCATGTCCAAGCCTCGGGTCCCTACCTATAAAACCAATGCAAATTTTATCGTCATTACAATTGGAAGGAAGAAAATGCTGAGGTGTTTTCCTTGCATGGCTCGAGGTGCACGTGGAATGATCGATTAATTATTTCACAACGGAAACTCGATCCGTAGGTCGTTTTGTTGATGTGACTTGACGGCTGCATTGTTTTGTGCAGCGTAGTGCCATGGATTGTGCAGCGTACTGCCATGGATTGTGCAGCGTAATGCCAAGGAGTGTGCAGCGTACTGCCATGGATTGTGCAGCGTAATGCCGTGGATTGTGCAGCGTAATGCCATGGATTGTGCAGCGTAATGCCAAGGAGTGTGCAGCGCACTGCCATGGGTGGTGCAGACCACTGCCATGGATGGTGCAGACCACTGCCATGGATTGTGCAGCGCACTGCCATGGATTGTGCAGCACACTGCTATGTATTGTGCAGAGCACTGCCATGGATTGTGCAGACCACTGCCATGGATTGTGCAGAGCACTGCCATGGATTGTGCAGATCACTGCCATGGATTGTGCAGAGCACTGCCATGGATTGTGCAGAGCACTACCATGGATTGTGCAGAGCACTGCCATGTATTGTGCAGAGCACTGCCATGGATTGTGCAGACCACTGCCATGGATTGTGCAGCACACTGCCATGGATTGTGCAGATCACTGCCATGGATTGTGCAGAGCACTGCCATGGATTGTGCAGAGCACTGCCATGGATTGTGCAGAGCACTGCCATGGATTGTGCAGCGTACTGCCATGGATTGTGCAGAGCACTGCCATGGATTGTGCAGCACACTTCCATGGATTGTGCAAAACACTTCCATGGATTGTGCAGCACACTGCCATGGATTGTGCAGCACACTGCCATGGGTTGTGCAGCACACTGCCATGGGTTGTGCAGCACACTGCCATGGATTGTGCAGCGTAATGCCATGGATTGTGCAACTCATGCCTTGGATTTGCATTTCTGATGGACGCTGAATAATTTTTTACTGCGGTAAGTACGTTTTCTACTCAAAACAGGTGATTTAAGCGAACGCTGTCCCTTTATTTGAAAAAGAAGCAACTATCGACAAAACTAACGTTTTTGTTCAGTCAGATAAATTAAATGCGTTATATAATGGTTCCTTTTTTAGCGTGTCGGCGTATAAACAAATTTTGTAAGGTCTTCGTGCACATTACTCGCTCACAAGATCTAACAACGCGTCCAAGATTCTCTTGAAATCTTCACCATAGAATGACCTGGTCACTATAACAGTGATCCACAGAGCCATGGGGTGCACATTGATAACAAGTAATTTGATCTGGAGCCGCCGGCGCTACACCGGCGACCAGTGCCGTAAATGACTGAATCAGTGGCGTAGCACGGATACCTGATCTGCTTTCAACACTCTGCGAGCCTCCAAGCACAGCCTGTGCGAAAATTTTTACGACATTTCCACAATTTATAAATGTTCCATCGCGTGGATGATTGTACCTCCGAGATATTTTAGGCTGGCTGGTTGAAAATACATTCTATAATTCATTATACCGCTCAAGGAGGCCTGATGATAGCAATGATTATGGGATGATTGCCCCGTAAGTGCCGAAATGGCCAGCTTCCGTTTAGATTGATTAAGATTCAGTGCGTGGTCGCAAAAAAGTATCCTGGGGGAGAGGTTGCGCTCGCGGCAGTTGCTCATGAGATGAGCACATAGAGCTGGACGCTCATGCATCATGCTCATCGTCTGCGCTCAATCCTGCCTTGCCAAACCCGCGATCAACGTTAGGTCTATTGATATTAGTTCATCTAAGCGGCGCTGGTGAAGTACTTAATTCGTAACTTCATGACACGGAACTCCTGCTATTTTACCGAGGCATATAACCCGGCGGCCGGCGTGAGATATCGTGCCACTGGCTCTTGGGTCTGTCCAAGATCTCCAACAAGAGATCCAACAAGATCTCCAACGCAACACCAGAATGTTATGAGAAGCCTATATGAATATATGAGAAGCCTATATGAGAAGCCTATATGAGAAGCCTATATGAGTAGCCTATATGAGAAGCCTATATGAAAAGCTTATATGAGACGCTTATACTATAATGCAGGACGCCGTACTAATGCACAATTAAGTATTTGGTCCAGTGTCGTAAACGCATATTTAATGTTATAGACAATCGAGTTTAGCTGTAGTTTCTTTCGTATAACTATACAGAAATATATTGTCTACATTATAATTTACGCGATGAGTGTAATGGTTCCCAACTAGGAACTTAGTTTTAATATTTTTAATGATAATACTGAACTTATTATTATTATTTCTTACTGGTGACACCTTATACCTCAGTATTTGGGTTAGATAACACAAATATTGTAGCAGAGTTCTTCGTTAGAGTGGAACACATGACGAACATCTATGATACCTACATAATTATATTGCTATTCTTGCATTGCTCAAAGAGCGCAGCAGAAAAACGTAGATCAGCAATACAATTATTCATTCTATCTCTAATTCCTCGTTGATTTTCGTGCATTAATAACCGAAATTGTTTCATAGAGATTTCAGTTTGTGAGATGCTTACATGACGCGTGTGCTGATCGACAAGTGTTATCATAACAGGCATCCGATGTCCACAACAACCTGCGCCAAATGTTCTATGAAACTCAAAACTGCTGCGCGAAACACACTGTAATGAAAGGGTATTTTAAGGAGTTATCTCTTCACTATTAACCGGGAAGCAGGAATTAGACTTGCATGGATTCTCTCAAGAAGCCCTTCTTATATCCAGTATAAGTTATTGCGATCCAGATCTCCACTTTCTCCTGGCTAACTTTTTCTTTAGATTTCCAGCAAATCGTGATGAATCACTCCCTATTTTTTATTTATGAAACGAGTCAAATGCTAGGTGTTTCAGCCCTGGCAATTTTGAGCTCAAAAGCTTTTCATTACGAAGTGCAGAGCATCACGAGGCTTAGCTTCATTGACTGCCGTGGGTTCCGTCAACCTCAATAACCTTTTAGTTCAGTCATCCGTAGAAAACTTCTCCCGCAAATCCGTTCGGACTTCTGCTTTCCCCCGCTTTTCAAGCCCCACCACGAGATGCTGAAGGCACCCTCGGCGGCGCAAGAAGCGATGGAGGGGGTCATCGTTGCGAGCTTGGCTGGCTCCTAGTAGCCTGCGTCAGTCGGCACTCCGCAGCAGCTGTGGCCACTAGCTGACGAGTTCTTTCTCTCTCTCTCTCACTGCCGCCCGGCCGCGGCCCCAATATTCTCTCAGTACCGTCTTGGACTAAGATGGCAGTGCAGTGAACAAGTGTGGCTGCTGCTGGCCGCTTCTCACAGAACTGCGTTAGCCATCAGCTGGTCGGTGCGCGCGCCAAGACAAACTAGCGCTTGCGCTCTATACCCGGCGCCACGCACGCGTGGACTCGATGTGAAAAGTGCCAACTTGGTGGACTAACTGAGTCACGTGGAGTAACTTAGTCATGTGGAATTATGTCCTGAACTTGAGAATTTCGGACATTGCTTGAACTGCATTTGGTTAGACTTAGAGAATTATAGATGTCTTCGAGTGTGTGCTGCCCACAGATCTTGCGTGAACATGTTCTTTAGTTTCCCAAACTCTTGCTTACTCGTTAATCAGAATCCGTAACTGAAGTTACCCTTTTTAACTACATGGAACAATATACTGCAAGGTGATCAGAAGTCCATGAGCCCCGTTGAAGACTAATATTTCCTTCCGATAACTTATTATATTCGAGTGGATTAGGAAAAGTTTTTGTATCAAAGTTAAGAATGGTACACAAGTTAGTCTACAATTCCCACACAGCAATGGAGAGGGTCTGCAAGCACTAAGAAGTTGTTAAAGCGCACTTCGAGTCTGCAGGTGAGTTTGCTTTGAAACTAAATTTGCAGATTTAGGATTTAACTTTAATTCCTGCCTTCCGCGATTTCTGTCAACTGAATTTGAACTTTTTGTCCGCGAACGATGTACAAAGTGGAGGTAACGTTTTCAGCGGCTGCGAAGCGGCCTAGGATAATGTTTAAGAGATTCATGAACAAATCCATGCATCGTATTACATGTAACAACTATATGTGAAGCTATATTTTCTTTCTATATTTAGCTCACACTTAGGAACTGATTATGTTACCAGGCTGGATTGGATTGATCAACCACCATTCGTAATTACACACCAGACTCGCTTATGGGAGCTGTTCAACTTTAGAAGTATTCAAAATAACGTTTTATATTTTTGACCGGAAAGTTTATTGGCAATATGAATACTTTAGCGCCATATTTCGCTTAGTTTATTCTCGTCAATTCTTACCCTTATACATGCTGTGCATGTAAATAAGCGAATATACAAATGAAATAAAATCATATAAAATCATATGTGTCGACGAGGAATTGGTAATGAGGAATGACGGGCTTCATTAAAAAATTGAATTGTAAGCCACAAAATGCTGATTTGGAAGATAGTATTACGCCTACCGGCAGGACTTCTTCGATAAATTTTATTGTTGCCGAGGCATCAAGTTAGTTGGTTTTGGGGGAATTAATTGTCGCATATTCTCTGTAGTTTAACTTATTCAATATTCGTGTATTCGTTTCCGCGTGTTCGAGCTTCTGACCATCAGCGATGCTCGACGCGACATTCTAAGTTATAAAACAACTGTAGTATTTTATGGCCGTAGTGGGTAGGATTTTTCTACTGCATCATTGGCCTATATTACCTTCAGTGAATTGCTCAATGGGTCTGACCGTCTGCGATACCACTTACCTCCGCACAGCCGCTGCCATCCCTTTTCCATTATTTCCGTTAGCCGCGATTCATTTTAAATGCGACCTTGCTGAACGTACGTAAGCCAAGGGGTCTCACTCCCTCTGCCTTCCCAACCACGAGGAAATGTCTACGGATTTCTTGACGTTCCTCGAGTCGCAAACTCCCGAAGTGTCGCGTCTGCCGTCACCAAACAGCAGCGGTGTGAATGAAGCCTTGGCATATTAGCATCGCCATATCAGAGTGCTGATGCCACGCTAATATGTCCTCAGTCTATTATTATTAGTCCAAGTGTTTAACTGAACAGGATTAAGCCCGTACTTCATGTCGGCAAACAACAAATTGAGGAGTGCCAAATTGTGAGGAATTGCACGTAAAGCAATTTGCAACTTGAAATTGCCTTATGGGTGACGCGCTCAGTGTTTGCCCTGAGGTAGGGATCGTGTCGGCCCTCCAACCCTGAGTGCGGGTACCGCTCTGGACAGTAATTTAGGTAGCAAATTTATTGCAATATAGCCCCAGAAGTATCGAACTAACGCAATGAAAAATCACCATACATTATCTGTTTTTAAAATTCTAAAATATCGGCCAACGCAAACAAAGAGGAAGAATTGCTGTACAAGAATTTTAAATTAGAGTTTCAGATCAATTCCTGGCAACGACTGAACCCTTGAAATCTCGGCTCCAATTTCTATCGAGAGTAACGTGGATATTATTTCCCAAGTATTTTATTTGGGAATCTCCAAGCTTTAGAAAATCTTATTTTCTCGATATCCCGCTTGTCCCGTCCACAGTTCTCAGCTCATCAACGTCAATTATTCAATAAGATCCCAAGTCGTATTTTTGTGCCTAATTTAGCAAAAATTCATAACAGCGAAAGCTCTTTACCTTAATTTCTCTTCATTTTTAGTGGTGAACGCTAATATCTTCTCGAGAGATTATTAATTTCAAAATAATTGCTACCATTATGACACAACAAATTTAATTAGCCTCTAAATTTGCACAGCATTTCTGACGGTGATCGTGCATCAATCACCCAAACTGACCACATGAGTCCAGGCAAAGAAAAGAGCTGCCGCATCTGTTGCGTCCGTCCACATCGCACTTTCGTGTCCGTCATCGGACCGCTGATGCATTGATTCCAGAGCAACAGGTGCGCTGCGTCGGGCTCAGTGAAATGTTCGTCGGTCGAACGAAAGATGGATTTCTTTCACTTTTGCCGACCCGTGTGCAGGATTTATTAATTCTTAGAAACTTAGCTGGATTTAGATGTGGATATTTTCAAGCTGAAGCATATTGTAATTTATAGAGATGATGTCCGAAACTAGGAGTAAAGGTCGTCTCAATGTGAGCAAAACATTTAATAAAATGATTGCTACTCTTCATTAGCTGTAACTTAATTCAAATCATTATGCTTGGTACAATTCAAGTTGACATGAATTATTATTGAAAATTTTAGTTGAAATAACAGAATTTCAATATTAATCTGAATTATTGTTCGATTTATGTAAGTAACCGTCTTGAGTCATACGTTTTATTCCATTGACCACATAACGTTTCTTGGAATTTTTTACTTACGCTTTTCCATCCATATAGCGAACAGAACTCATAAAATATGAATATTTGCCAGTCTCTATTAATTTCATAACCGAGGCTCTATGAGATTTTGCAAAATTTGCTGGTCCTCAAGGGGTTGTCGTGCAAATAAACGTAGTATTCAGTAGCATATAAACGCGTATGCAAATGTCAATTTTGCTCCTACGCCAGGCTGGCTCATGTATTATTCTGCAGCTGAACTAAGCGCTCAGTACCCTGTAGCGGGAGATCCAGCTTCCCCAGGTGGCACAAGTTTTTAATTAATTTGAGTGCTTAATCTCCGAAAGTCAAGCATTACCCGGAAGCTCTAATTAACGGACTGAGAGCGGCGAGCGCTACATCATCCCTCGTCGGTTGCCGCCCGCACAGCACATCGGCTAGCGCTGCGGTCCAGCGCGAGCAATGACACTCAGAGGCTCTGCTCGCTGCCAATATAACAATTATTATTGGCTAGTATTGGTAAAGGTTAGCGAGTACGAAGCGAATATCGGCAAATACATTGCTAAATGATACACTTTGAGAGCCTTGTCCCAGCTGATCACTCGTAGTTGCTGCGATTCGAGAGTGGTGATCTATCCTAATTTGAGAGCTTTTACGAACACTCCACGCTTTGATGGACTACTGCTGACCAAACCATCGCACATGTATTTCTCGATCACTTAAATGCCCCAACTGTGTTGTTCACGTGGCTTAGTCCGTAATTTCCTGATCAGAGGCACTATAGCGCGCTCGAAACTCGAAGCTATTTCGCTAAAATGTTTCGAATAATTCAGGTGAGCTTTGTTGCTACTGAAAGCCGTGATTAAAAAGCTAGCTGCTCTGCTGAACACATGAAGTGGTGTTGAAATTTGGGCTAAGATTTTAGCATAAATATTTAATGGTCCGCCATTAACAACTAATGCCGGTGAGCGTAAAAATAGCTTTGCTAATTAATTTTTACGCTCCGAAGACTTAATTCATCATTACGAAAGGTAACATTATTATTAATTCATCTTCATTAATGCACGGCGTGCGTATCTAATTGCGTGGGACGAATATAGAGAGGCTTGGAACAAACAGTGCGAAATACGACCAAATATTTGTTCATAGCTTTCTAATTAAATGTTGTAAATTCCATGAGAACTACTCTCTTCTATTACTTCTATCTTCATTTGGATAAAAATTTGTAATATTATCGTGATGAGTAACTGTCATCTATGAAGTGACCCACCAAAATGTCGGTTTTCATAATATAATAAGTCATATTCTCACTCTAAAACGTCATGCTTGTTTGCTATCTGGGCTACATGAGCAACAAGTTACGATGCGTATACCAGCAATATTTTGGCAGAGCGGCAAGTGGTAAAAGTTCGGCCGAGCATCATCGCTGCCGCTGCCCTTTTGTTTTCTAGAAGCTTTGGGGCTTAGCTCCGTCAGAAGCTGCGTCCCAAGGGCCCTCATATCCTGCTGGAGGGCCCAAAGGCCGGCAGAGCAGAGGGCGCCTTCCGGTTACGGGAAACCAAATCAGAAGCTGGATTCTCAGCAACTTTTTATCGGCATCGCAAGTTTTGTGTTGCTTGCTTACGCAGTCGAAGCTGAGCTTTCCGGCTCCGGAAAATCAAATCAAGAGCTGCTCTGCTAAAATACCTCAGTCCTGATAGTACATTATTTTATTATCGGAGAAGGATGTGGGGGTGATCTTAGGTTGAAGTTATGTGTAGTCCAGTACAATTTAAAGATTGAAGTAGCGAAACAGCGCTGCAGGCTAATAGCTCTGCAGGCTAATAGCGCTGCAGGCTAATAGCGCTGCAGGCTAATAGCGCTGCAGGCTAATAGCGCTGCAGGCTAATAGCGCTGCAGGCTAATAGCGCTGCAGACTAATAGCGCTGCAGGCTAATAGCGCTGCAGACTAATAGCGCTGCAGACTAATAGCGCTACAGACTAATAGCGCTGCTACAGCACTAGCAAATGTCGCAGGAAAAAGTAACTTTGAAGTGTGACTTATATACTGGCCTCAGTAATTCAGGAACAAACTCTCACAGTGTTACTGTATTGCTAAGTTATTATTCTGAACTGCTATTTGTCTCAACTCGATCAGTTTACCTTTCCCCCTATTTAACTTCCATTGAGTTTATTTGTTTTATTGAGAAATTTTACTGTACAAATTTAAGCCAATTATATTTCTATTTCATTGTCTCCACGGTGAATGCTCGTACAATTCCTCATTCCTATAGTTTTAAGTTTATTATATTCTGGGACAATTCAATAGCAATATTTCGGATTACTTCTGCGGATGTCATGCTTCTTTTGTTGATTAATTTGACCTCCTATAAATATCTTGAAAACTTCAGCTGTTGTATAGGATGCAAAGCTTCTTTTATTGAGACATTGATGAGTGCCGCCATGCAAGCAACAGAATTTAGGAGCGTTCACGTCTTGCAAATCGTGATGAATCACTCCCTATTTTTATTTATGAAACGAGTCAAATCTTCAATATCATTGAAGTGTGTATTAACTCCATGCATTGATACGCTGGGCTGAATTTTATATGACGACGAGAGGTAGGACATAACAAAACGATAATTTTTATATCGTTTGTTTTTTGATGGGAGTGGGACCTACCAGAGAAATAATCACTTTTTTCTTTAATTGTAACTAAGCATTTGAGAAAAACATTATTGAGCTTTTTTTAAATTATTATTTGATGATGCAATTCATCATTATATCAGGTAATTGTAATAAATAACAATAAAACTGCCTTCTGTATACTATCGTATTGTATACCTTGACACACATTACTGATTTATCGAACGTCACCAACTTGTACCTATCATTTGGCTACAAGTGGCATCCATAAGAACTTAGCGCGTGATGAGCTATCGTCTAGTCAAATAATGTAATAAAAAAGAGCCTCGTGATTTACTAAGACGGCAGTTCATTGCGATCATTTTACTTCCTCCGACTATAATGGTGCTGAGACAGCTGATGCTATTTCCTGGTCACTGTAATATGTGAATAAGCATTGAATGATTCTGCAATTTAAGCTATTAATGTTTGAACTTAGCAATTTTAGCGCATTTTAAAATTGTTCTTTTATTGCGCAACTTTTGGTGAACGTTTCGTGATTGGCAGGCGAAGCGTTGGTACTTGTAAGTATCTAGCACGCGGGCCTCGCATTAGTTCATTTGTTGATGCAAGAGCCTCGGAGATTTAGTTTGCTTGCTCTGTTGCGGTGGCAACGAGGGATGAAAGTTCGTCGGAACTCTTGCTCTGGTGTACTAAACAAAGGCCTAAGGCTTATCAAACAAGGCTCCATCACGCACTGTTAAGCAGCCCCGCTACACTTGTGCATTGCGAGCAGTTTAGATTTCTCAACCCTGCCTTCGCTTCTTCTTTTTCGAAGAATTTCTAAGCCGCGAATCTGGCTGAGGAGGCGTTTTCGTACGTTTCACTTCCACGAGGCGCATTTGATATTAATTCTTCTGGGAACTACGCATCATCAGCAGCGTGCGGAACACGGCTCGTGTACGTCATGGAGCTGCAATGCATATTTTCTGCTGAGAAGTGGACAGAGGATGCAGGATGTAGGATGGACATAGTGCAGGATGGACATAGTGCAGGATGGACACAGTGCAGGATGGACATAGTGCAGAATGGACAGGGTGCAGGATGGACACAGTGCGGGATGGACACAGTGCAGGATGGACAGGATGCAGGATAGACAGATGTAGGATGGACAGAGTGTGGGATGGACAGAGTGTAGGGTGAACTGGACCAACACTAATCAAGCATGGGGGTAAAGCTACTGTCATGTTCACGTGTCAGTATCCTTGCTTAAAAATTTTTCATGTATGTCAGATTGTTCGGTTATGACAGCTAACTTTGGCACAGTCAATTAAATTCTAGCATTTCAATTAAATACTTTAATTCATAATGATATAATTGCTGCTATCAAATCTTTGCTTAAAATATTTTTGTAGTACGTGAAAATTAGCTTGATATGTTACAAATACATTAAACTAATAGTGAATATAGTCAACAAAGCTTTGGTTCTCAATGTGCAATGATAATAGTTTGACAAGATACAGACTTTCATAACCGCTTACATGTCCGAATCATTTTGATTTATATTACTATTTATTTATGTAAAAATTATTGCATATATGGATTTTATAGATCATAATTTGTCTGATAATAAAACTTATCATATCGATCTCCGAATATTTGAATATTGATATTGATACGTTGCATACCAAGAGGAATGAGCAACAGCTGTTAATTATCTATTGGCTTTAAACTCTGCTACTGACTTCAAGTTTAGTTACCTGGGGCCATACTTTAAAAAAATTAGGAGATCGTAAGTTCATCAGCAATAGTTGACGGCCTTTCAATCAAAATCCACCAATCACAAACCAGCAAAATAGAGCGTAAGTCCTTACGTTCACTTAGCGAATTTTGAAAGTATGGCCCCAGGCCAGTAGATACGTATCGCAATGACGACAGTTAGTGTATTCATATACAAAGCGTTGAAATATGCCTAAGTTCTCCCTCATGTTCGCAATCTACGTAGCACTTAGGATGACCATGAGGTTCTTGAAGTGTTCAGCGCCAGATTTCCGAGGTTCAAGATCGCCTCCGTGCGTCGGACGCGCTCCACGGGCGCTGCTCTCAAAATGCTCCGCGTGTCGACAAAAATTATCTTTTGCTTCGCCTTGTATGGCGTTGTGTTCTTGTGTTCAATTGGTCGGAGAGACAAAAGTCCAAACAAGAACCGCGTATACAGTTTAGACGTCGCAGCAAATGACGGAGTCAATCGACTGAAAATGGCGATTGTTACACGGAAATCGCGAGTTGCTCCGCAACTTGAATTTATGGCAGAGAAAGTTTCCTCAAGCCCACGAAGAGGCCGTCATCTTTGCCAGAACACACAGCCTACAGAACAGCATTTTTATAAGAAGCTGATTTTCTTATAACAATCAGTGTATGGTTAATGATGCCGTCGAAGCCTGTGCAAATTCTTAAAAGCTCCCATTCAACGCAATTTAAATCAATTTTTGGAATAAAGCTTTTGGTGTCTTTTAATATTGAGGTGCAAATTTTCCAATTTCTTCGGTTTCACGCTCCGAAAAATTGCTGCAACTGTTCGAACCTTGACCGGATTTGCGACTTCCGTACATTCAATTTTTCGTCCTCGCCGACTTCTTCGTACCTCCATTGTTTATAATAAACTATATGGTAATAAATGCCTGTATTACTCATGACTCATTGAGTCGGAAGTGATATACTTTTAACCTATATTTCGGAGGCCTGATTTGTTTCATCGATTGCGCTCTGATTGAATATTTTATTATCGCATACGTGACGATGAAGCGATAAATATAAGGTGTATAGAAGCAGGTGAAGTAATCAATATAATATTTATAGGAGTAGAGGAAGTGATCAATACTATGTGTATACATGAAGCGGCCGATCTAATACTCACTGAAGCTTGATTATCAAACATTGGCAAGTTAGCAAGAGATTTTGAAATGTAATCTCAGTGCTCAATGAGGCTAATTCAGGTATAATCGTGCGTAAAAATTATATAATGTCGTTTGATTTTTCATTTTCGTATGAGGGAGCGGCAGTAAAAAGTTGATTTCCTTTTCGTCTACTTGGATGAACTTCGTTCAATTCGCAAAGTTCTTCCGGCTAGTTTTTTCCTGGCATAGGAAGTGGTGGTAAAGTTAAAGGCCTGTGACATCAAGCAGCGCAGGCCTGGGTTATGGAACGCTGATTCGAACAACAACAAACTTGTTGCTGTTTTTATCGCAGTCGCGGCGATTGCAAGGAGCGTCTTCGGTGGAGCGCCAAATGATCTCGGCGAGTTTCGTTTTGGCCGCGACGCAAAAGGCGCTGCTGTGGCCGACCAGCAAGACGCGCTCCGGTGGCCGCCGCACGCTGTTGATCACGTGACAAATGGACACCTGAGAGCTCGTAAAGATGGCGCTTCATCTCCTCCGGCCTCATGACAGCTCGAGCGCTTCATCCTTTTTGATAGAGCACGGAAGCCCCGGACAATTCAATGCACATAAACTCGGCAAATTTTCCGGCTCCGTTCAACCTTAGTGCTTTGAACTGGCATCATCATGCAAAGAAGTGAAAGGAAGAGAAAAAAGAAGGTGGTAAGCTATTTGGCTATTAGACTGAAAATTGTGAAGCCATTTGGCTATTCATTGAGATAAAGTAAAATATCTGAAAAATTAGTATTCAAATGACTCGAGAATTTTAAGCAGACCAGCTAATTTTACATCTATTATAGTATAGAAAATCAGCCATTTCATCGTGAAATTCCAATAAAATTGTAGAAAACTTAGCGAAAGAAAGTGCCTAAAAGAGATTTCGTAATGACTGGTAATTATCTGAAGGAGTAATCAGTTAGAGGTTGAGGCGTTGCGGCCGCTCTTTTGAGAGACCCTGGGCCATCGTGCAGGCGCCATAATAGCTGATGCTGGGCGGTCAATCAGTAAATCTTAATTGAGCGAGCCTGCGTATCCAGATTAATGTGAGACACATGCAATCAGCGGCCATGCAATATAGCCTGCACTCTGCTGTCCCTGATACATTGTTGCTGGTCAGGCAGGGCTGATTTGTTTTTGCTGACTCTGTCTCTAGAGCATGTCAGCTTAGCTCGCTGATTAGAGTCTTGGTGAGCCAGGCTGAGCGTTCAACTAATAATACAACTTTTCCATTTGTGCAGCAATCACTTGTGCACATTAGAAATTAACTTACGACAATCCGTCGTTTCAACATTTTTCCACTCAGTCAGTCGTACAGCGCTCGACGATCAAACTTGCGTGCAAGATGGAATGACTTAAAATTACATGCAAAACAATTTACGTCAGATCAAAATTTTCAGAGTAAAGTCAATCCTTATCAGTTTTTACCTTTCTTTTCGAACCCATACTCAAGAATGAGCGCATTATTTTGGCACTAAATTTCATTTAATCTTTTGATAGGTATGCGTTGTAAGAGGATGGTTGTGGTATAGAAGTATCAAGTAACGCCAAAAATCATAGAAGAGTTAATGTAAGGGCATGACGAGTAACAACTAGATAATGGATGAAGATTTACATAATGGATAAAGGTTTACAACTTTCTACCTTTCAAGCGGACGGGCTAAGCAACTCTGCTGTCGTCATCACGGAGAAGTAAAGGAAGCATTTGCACAAGATCAACCAGTCGCGGCCGCGGCAGGATGTAATGGATGAGTAGAGATGTTCACAATTTTTATGCCTCATCGCTTAAGACATTGATGGGATATTACTGCTTTTCGTTCCTGTTATTCTGTTATCGAAGCGATTTACGTGCTAAAGAAAATTATTATGGATACTTACGAATATAATGCTGCAGTATGATTTTTCAGATGAGATGCGATGTTTTATCTATAGAATTGAATGATTGTTTCAGAATGTCAGCAAAGAGTGAGTGTATGTATAAGTGAAATGCGTTGCAAGGTTCATTTTTAGCCCCTATCTAATCGTATTTTGATAAACCAACTATCGACAATTCCCAGATTCTAACTGATGAACTTCATGAACCCAAGCCGCAACGCTGCTCAAGAAGCGCTGTACCTCCTGCCATGTTCAATTGAGGGCATCGGTAACACGTCTGAGTAGAGCTTCCAATAATCGCATTCGGGGGCCTGCGTTGCCCGACCGCGCGCCGCTGCTGTCGGCATTCATGTAATGTTGAGCTTTGGGGAAGCTAGCAAGCTTCTCTAAAGCATCATTGGAGGAGGTGTGGGTGTTGCGGCGCTCGCTACCAATTGTCCTCGTAGGAGGTGTTGGTGTTGCGGCGCTCGCCACCAATTGTCCTCGGAGGAGGTGTGAGTGTTGCGGCGCTCGCCACCAATTGTCCTCTGAGGAACCAATTTCCTACGAGGAGGTGTGGATGTTGCGGCGCTCGCCACCAATTGTCCTATGAGGAGGTGTGGATGTTGCGGCGCTCGCCACCAATTTCCTTTGAGGAGGTGTTGATGTTGCGGCGCTCGCTACAAATTGTCCTCGGAGGAGGTGTGGATGTTGCGGCGCTCGCCACCAATTGTCCTATGAGGAGGTAAGGATGTTGCGGCGCTCGCCACCAATTGTCCTATGAGGAGGTGTGGATGTTGCGGCGCTCGCCACCAATTTCCTATGAGGAGGTGTGGATGTTGCGGCGCTCGCCACCAATTTCCTATGAGGAGATATTGATGTTGCGGCGCTCTCTTATTTGCGAGGAAAATTACCTTTCTGTGAAATTTTTTTATTCTCAACCTAGAGCTGTTCGTTTTGATCGACTTCTTCTCTCAATGATTATTGAGATGACTACTAAATGTTAACAAGTTTTTAGAGCAAATTTTTTGACATCGGAAGATGTTATTATGGTTGATTTCATAATAATTAATTAAGGTGTTAATCATAAAAGTGAGATCGTTGAAAAATAATTGAAACTTCCGTTTGATAGACTAAATTTAGTTTTACTTTCTTGCTTTTTGATGCGCTTAAAGAATACAAAAAAGGTTAATAAATGTTAACTTACTCAAGAATTTTGTAATATTGTTTTGATTTAGGCTACTGCTGTTAAATACTTAACCTGAGCTTTCCATGTACATAAGTTATCAACTCTTTCTTACTGACTCGGTCACAGTTTATTTTAATGTTAATATTTTTTGAATCAATCATTCACCGTCGAGTAGCTGAGTAAGAGCTGCATTAAGCTGCTTGAAGAGGACCAGACATCGTTAACAAAACATGGCCCACACAATCATGTTCTCGCTTCCCTTGGTTAACTCGTCAATAAAGTGGATGTTCCAGGGTCTTCTCAGGCGGAGGATACGACCGAGATCCGGTTTTGGAAAGCAAGGAAAACCAGCGTCCGAGTTTTTTTTTTATCGGCATGATCGCTGATTAGCGGAATCCTTTTCCTGCCTACCGTGAGCCTTTCTCCTCCGTGACGCTGCGATCAACATTGCGCAGCATGCAATACTACATACTCGGATGACCCAAAATGTGCTCTATATAACGGCGCCCAGTCAAGAAACTGTGCCAAATTTCCTAAAAGAGCGTAGTATTTTTTGAAGATTTTAAGTGATAGTTGTTTAGAATTTATATCTTCTTAAATGACCCTCAACTGCTCATCTTCTTGGAGCGCAGGAACCTGAACCTGCAAGAAAGTTCCAAACTTGCCGGCCAGTTGATCGTCTCGAGACCGGTTGTTGATGGGACCAGGCAGCAGGCGTCGCGATATTACTTAAACTGCCATCACAAAGTTTATTGGTAGGGAACAGAAACCGATTGGCCGGAGTCACCTCACATGGCTAACTCGTCAGTCAAGCACTGGCCACCTCATCATTATTTTTTATGCGAATTTTATTGCGCAGATGATAGATTTTCTTGCAAATTAAGATAAGTTAAGCGGGACCGAAAACGGCCAGCTTTTGCATGCGATGAAGTTGCCATAGGAACCGTCGGGTCAACTTGCTAATTTGTGGCCAAGAGTGGGTCACTTCAATTTTGCTTTGATGAGCAGAGGTTAAGAATTTTCAGAAGCCATCCATCCACAGCCTCGGATATCATTGAAATTTGAACGTTCATTACTTGACTATAGTTGAAATACGCTCGTATTTCAACAAATGGGTGTCATTTGCTCGAATTTCACTACAGTTCTTTCATTAATCGCTCGTATTTTTGCAGTCTATTTGCGACAGAAAACTTTCCTATGGTCTTGATTTAATCAATTAATTACTGTAAATCAATCTAAAAAACATAATGCAAGTTGGCTGTTTGATTACCATCAATTTTGCTGATGATTCCTTGTGATATTCATATAAAAATCTCTGACGTAGTCGATACATAAAGTATTATCAATGATTCAAGAGCCACTTATTTGACACTATTTAATTTAACAAGCTTTAATGGCCCCTCGATGATCTAAATTTAATGAATGACTTGGGTTGTATATTTATTTTATTCAAGCGATACTTGTTATGTTGAAATTGTATAACACAAATTGTACATGAACTCGAAGGCGACCGTGCTTCAATAAGCTGCGGCTGAGCGTTGCCACGGCTGCTGTGCAGCCCATGTCCATCAATCATTATTATTCATGTTCATTTTTCTGGTGGAAGCTGTGGCGCAGTTTATAGCCACGGCGAAAATTGCCATGCCGAGTCAGCTAGATTTTCTGTGTAGCCAAAACAAGTCGCATTCAAGTGGCCACAAGAATGCTCGACCCTCTTGCTTTTGTGGAGATTTTCAGGCATTAAAAGAGCAACGCAAGCAAAGCAACACTTCCTGCCTATTATAAGTAAGCGTCTTCTCGGCCGCCGTGGCAACTGATATGCATTTCCTGTTGAAAATTATGATTATTTGCTCTGCGTCGCCGCTGGGAACAAATGAGACTGGCCTCGATTTGCTGCCCCAGCAAATTCTTGGTCCAAACAATCAGGCACTCGCCCAAGCACGGGAGGAAGCGAACGTTCTAGCGGCACGTTTTGTGCTGCTCATGTTGATGTTGCTCTTGTTGTTGCTGCTGCTGCTGCTCATGTTGCTGTTGCTGCTCATGTTCCTGTTGCTGCTGCTCATGTTACTGTTACTGCTCATGTTGCTGCTGCTGCTCATATTGCTGTTGCTGCTGCTCTTGTTGCTGTTGCTGCTCATGTTGCTGCTGCTGCTCATGTTTCTGTTACTGCTCATGTTGCTGCTGCTGCTGCTCATGTTGCTGTTGCTGCTCATGTTGCTGCTGCTGCTCATGTTACTGTTACTGCTCATGTTGCTGCTGCTGCTCATATTGCTGTTGCTGCTGCCCATGTTGCTGCTGTTGCTCATATTGCTGATGCCGCTGCTGCTGCTCATGTTGCTCATGCTGCTTATGATTTTTTCGTTGATAATGCTGCTTTCGATTTGCTGCTGCTGTTCCAGAACGGATTAATCGTTATTTAAAACTATTTTCTGCTTGAACTTTTAATGATATGATTTGGTTGATAGAAATGTTTTTGATCATGAAGCTCACTAATTCGTCGACTATCGTGAGATCTATTTTTAAAATTTTAATTTTTGCCATGTTCGCCTCTGCAACTTGATAGACCTAATTCGACGGACTGAATGCTGCCGCAATATAGATATAATCCGGGCTGCGATATTTTTGATGAGTTCTGAAGTAATTGAACTTATGATATTTAATATCATAATTTAATAACGTAATCATTTTTAATTTATTGTTGAATAATAATGCAATGAACATAATTTAATATTGAATATTTTCGCTTGGATTTTGTGATTTGCAGATTTCATGAATGCTATCATGACAGACGACGTTGCGCCTGCTCGCCTCTGACAACTTGATCTGCGTGTCTGAGTGTCGTTGTTTTACCCCATCAATAACATGGCTAGTGACGCTCATATCCAGCGTCCTCATTTATTGGTTCAGGTAGTCAATTAAATGCAGGCCTATGAGCTATCAATGATGGCTTTATGGGTCTAAAGTTCTTTTCCTTGAGCTTCTTTGCTGCCTCAGGCCCATCTTGTTTTATTTTAGAGATGCATTCTCTTCAGTGGCGAGTTATAATTTTTTTTGTATTTGCATTTCTTTGCAGCGAACTTTGGGTCATCGCTCGCGTTTGCCTGGCTGGGATATTTCCTTCAGGTGATTATTTATTTGCTGTTCTGTTTTAGAATTTTCGAGAGAGCAATCTAATATCAATCTTTTGTATTTTAAACACAATAGATCTTATTATTACGAAATGATTAAGGTGAAATATTAAAAATCTGAATGATGGAAGCTTGTAAATAAATCAAAAGAAAACTTTTTTCTAAGAAAAACACGCAAACGGACGCCATTACTACGAGTCCGCAAGCGTATAGTTGGTTGATGATACTCAATGCAGAAAATTGTTATACGTAATTGATGATAGCCATCGGGGCCCTCCTTGATGGTGTATTTAGGTGAATTTGACACAGATGATTTGGCACAAGAAGTCGATTCGCCAGAATGACTAATTTTGGTGCGTGCTTGTAGTTCTCAATGTCACAACCGATGTTTATGTAATAACGTCTGCAGGTCGAGTCATGACAAAGTACGAAAAGAACACAGCAATTTAGGAGTCTAGACATGGAACTCATCCTGATTAATGGAGAATTGAATCGCAAGTAGCGTTTGGCTCCTGAGCTGATCCATTTTCGTGGTCAATCCGTTAATTAAGTCTCCGCCAGTCGTATGTCTTTGTTTGAAAGTCGTTAGCCTTGAAGAGATGAGTGGCGACTTAGAGCAGTTGATAAGAAGATGATAGGGATGGTCAACCAGTTCAGAAAAAAATGTTCAAATAGTACGATCGCCGATCTTCCAGATCAGTAAAAATTTGTTACAAACTAATAAGAACTTGAGTTGCCAAGTAAAGAATAATGATACGAACAGAAAGTCTGAAAATAATTCTTAGTAATTAGTCAAGTCTATGAGGATTTATTTCTATTTTTTAACTAAACGTAAATTGTACCCGGCAGCGACACTGGGCTGTCTAATTTTGATGGAATAGATAGATCAACTGTCATTTTTTCTGAGTCCCGAAGGCGGAGAGATTGGGACTGCAGATTATTTGGTCAGTGAAGGTGTCATCTTAAGTGTCTGCCTGGCCGACGATCGATCTCGGCGATTGGCTCAATGATCAGCTCGTAGATCATGACAATTGAGCAATCATTGCTTCTGCAGCCGTAGCTCTCGTTGCTCTTAACGAACTTCTTCGCTCGCAAGTCTGAATGAGATGTTCCGTAGGCATTTATCTTGGCATTAGAGTGGCATTATACCAAAGCGCAGTTCAGGGAATAAATAAATTAGCAAAGTTGATAAAAAAAATAGTAGTAAGCAACATTGGTAACTAATTATTTGTGCCACGCACATTTTTTTTGTGCAAGCGGCGCACCACATCACGCGCTGCAAGCTTTGTCCAAATCACGCAAGTCAATATTGAGGGCTCGTTTGGGGCTGCTCGATCTGAGCCGGTCCAGAGCATCTGCTCTGAGCCGGTCCAGAGCAGCCGCTTTTAGCCTATTCAGAGCATCTGCTCTGAGCCGGTTCAGAGCAGCCGCTCTGAGCCTCTCTGTAGCAGCTGCTCTGAGATGTCATAATTCGTGCGAGCAATTATCGCTTCCTGGCCTCCTCGCTAATCTATCACAATGTTGACTGAAGTAAAAAATGCTTCAGGCATACTTCGAGTGTAATCCTTTTGAAGGCTTTGCTCAAATCTCGCCACTGCTCAGAATAGAGGCTTGCATGAGTCTAAATTATTTCAATGCATTCTGCAGTGCTAACAACGCTACATATTTCACTCAATGTAAACTTCTAATTTTTCAACACACACATAAAAAAAGTGGCACCTTTCCGATGAAGCTGTAGTGTTTGATCTGCGGCAAATATGAAGGGGCGACCCGCTAAGAACAAACTCATTTGTGTCGGAGTCGTTCCGTTTCACTCGTTTTCTCTTCATTAATAAAAGTCTCTCGTGTAATTGGCTTAAAAAAACTACGCTAATTTTCACAAGTCTGTTCGGCGCTTCTCAAGGAGCTCCTAAGACGCCCTGGGCGTTGTACTTGTCAGGCTTCAGCGGCGCGACCTCGTGCCAAAGAGTCCACAACTGCTGCCTGTGCTAGACACTCTACACAAAATTAAAGGATTTTGTATTGAGTTTTTATCATTTTTTATCATATATCGTTTTTTATCATTTAATTTTTATTAAATGATAAAAAACGAAATAAATACATTGCGAATGAAAGTATTCGAAATTGTTATTTGGTATATGAGTCATTAAGTCGCTCTGAAACTTACGAACCATTAAACTGCGAGTAAATATGAGAGCTTAAATAATCTAACGATGTAATAACTTTCAGGCAGAATTTTGGTCGCTACCTCTTGCCCAGCCACCTGAGGTATCGTGTTCGACCACACGTGCCAGCGGCAGGGCAGCTGCTCTTGCTATGCAGCATCTCTGCCTTGAGGCTAACATTTGCATCGCTTCAGATTAGACTAGCCCGAGACCGGGCACCCGTTACGCCATGCCGCCGCCCGGGCCAACATTTGCATCGCTTCAGATTAGACTAGCCCGAGACCGGGCATCCGCTACGTCAGGTCGTCCGCTCGGGCCACGATCATTTATCTACTTTGCTGCCATTCAAGAAGACTAGCAAGTAACTAATCGTTGAGGCTGCCATTCAAATTATTTGACCATATCTCATGGCGACGGAACTCATGTCTTTTGATACAGGAACTCTATTTATAATCGAAAATACCTGAATGCGTAATGTAATGATTAGGAATTTTGCGATAACCACGAGGGCTCAATATCAAGCTCAATATTGTGCGTTTTAGATCGTAATATTTTTCCTTCACATTCCCCATTGAAAGTATTGACTCCATCGAGAAACAAAGTACTGACAGTACTTCGCTGATATACTTTATCTATATCATAGCTTATTTCCGGACAATGAACTGCCGGGCATTTAAATACAATTTATAAGCCTAATAATAGTTAAGAGGATAATTCAGTCACACCATATATATGCTGAATCTATTTAATTTGGCTTGGGTTTGCTCCTGCCGCCTTTACTTTGCCAACTGCTACAATGTTCAGGACTGGGTAGGAACAAGGCCAGTTGCTTTGTTTTGGTCGGGCTATGCCTTGCAGCATGCCCAAGTTTTTCCTAACGCACTGAACGCATAATTTTTAATGCACATCTCAATCTACTCATTTTATTCTGCAATGCCTTGTACGTTTGTTTGGTGTTTATCTACGGGAGAAAAACGATCTCAATTTATGGAATGTTGGGCATATAGTGCATACAAGTATACAGTTATGTTGTTGACAAACTCCGTATGAGGTGCATTATTTTTCCATTACAATGTTTTTACTCAAGTTTTGTGCTCCAAAGTTTATAAATTCGATTAGCAGCTTACATTTAATCCAACATATAACTATGAAAAAAATTGAGGTGTTACATTTTTCACCTGAAGGAAATATAAATGGATATTCATGTTCATGAGTGCTATTTTCCAATCGGGGGCAACGTATGAGTATTCACAGTTTATAGATGCTTTCAGTAGTCAACACGCATGCCACAACACGCTCGTGTTATGCACACAATCCTCGTAGAAGTCAGGCTACTTTAGCCGCTACACTGAACGAGTTTTGCATATTATGCAGTTTTTTGTTAAGGTTATGAAAGCATTGGACTAATTGGGTGGCACCGGATCGCACCTTGTGACTCCAAGGATGGATATTTTTTGCACCGGCGCGGTAACGGAGCGTTGTTTGCGGGAAGCTCATCTCGCGCGGGTGCGAAGGCTGTGAGTTGACTTTAAGGAGCTCACTCAGTAGATCTTCTCTTTAAATGAGCTTGCGTTTAGCTCAATTGAGGCGCCTTTTGTTGGCTCAGCGCCCTGGTCTGGTCTTTGAGGAGAGGCGCGTTCCCTGATGCTGCCTGGGGCGGTGGTTACGCTGCTCGCCTCGCGCGCTGGACGCCGCGCGTGTAGGTAGGCCTCCTTAACTGAACTTAATTATTCCAGGCTAAATCTGCAGTGAACGAAAATGGTTTTTAATGTTATAAGTAGGATTAACGGTATGAATATGGTAATTAAATGAATAAATGGTTGAAATGATTACTAATTAGAGATCGTAATGCAATATGAATAGATTTACTTAGGTGCACGTATAATGAAATAGATTTCTTAGGACGCAGAATTACAATACTATTATCTATATGTCAAGGTGAGTTACTCATAAGCACTAAAAAGCCATTGGAGAGGAATGCACCAGTATCATTTAATTAAACAGTTATATTGTTTGCTGCTAGAGAGCTGTCAAAAACGGCAAGCTAACCTTGTATTTATTGCACGGTGAGAACCTCGCGTGTTTCTGATCGAAAGATGGTTGTTCCAGGACCATGATTGTCTTCACTCATGGTGATTTCACTACACTTTAGTTGACACAACTATTACATTTAATTTTGTCCCATTTTGATGATATCCGTTGTATTTCGGATTACCAAATTTTTGAGGGAGAGCTATGGACCAATCCATGGCGACTTTGAGCAGCAGCGCGTCGGAGTCTCGGGCGGCGCTCGTGCGACAACTTTGCTGGGATGCGTAGTAAGTTAGGGCCACATGCGAGAGCGCAATCCACGATCGCATTTTTAAGGCGTCGTGTCTGCGTCGTGCCTACATCTTACCCGCGTTGTACTTGCGTCTTTCATGCTTCGTGCCTGCGTCATACCTGTGTCGTGCCTGCACCGTGACTGTGTCATGCCTGCGTCGTGCCTGCGTCGTGCCTGCACCGTGACTGTGTCATGCCTGCGTCGTGCCTGCACCGTGACTGTGTCATGCCTGCATCGTGACTGTGTCATGCCTTTGCATCGTGACTGTGTCATGCCTGCATCGTGACTGTGTCATGCCTGCGTCGTGCCTGCGTCGTGCCTGCGCCGTGACTGTGTCATGCCTGCATCGTGACTGTGTCATGCCTTTGCATCGTGACTGTGTCATGCCTGCATCGTGACTGTGTCATGCCTGCGTCGATCCTGCGTCATGCCTGCATCGTGACTGTGTCGTGCCTGCGTCATACCTGCGTCGTTCTTGCGTCGTGCCTGCGTTGTCCGCGTCCCGTTCGCAGACGCACGCCGGCTGCGCTCCATTGAAATCTACGTGCGATTCTAATCGGCTTAACTTAGCGCCAGTTTGCCGGGTGCTATTAAATTCTATTCACTTGCATTTTTGTGTCCCGACGGACTTTTGAGGAGTTGACGGTGAGGTAAATAGCTTCACTACAATGTGCCAATTACCCATATGGTGTGCGAGAGATCTTGAGCAGACTCCGCGGTAATTCTTTTCCTTCCATTATAACCATCGGGATCGAAAGTTGACAATTTTGACCGAGTGGTTCAGCTTTATTATTTTCGTGATTTGCATTTTTATAATACCTTCCTTCCAAATAACATCGATGATCCGTGAAAGTTTTTTTGAATAAAAATGAATGAATCGTCAAATCCTAAAGCCTCCAGTAGATGTGTTGTTACTTTTTACAGTAAATTAAATGACCGCGCAAGGTCCTAACTATGTAAATTGCATAATATTGATCGGCATCCCATAATCGTTGAACTTCGAGAGGAGTTGAACGGGCCAGTTTCAAATATTTCAAAACTGTCTAAGTTGCGTGCAAACTTAGCAGAAGTTAAAAAAACATATATTTAGTTATACAAATATATGCAACATTAGACTGCAAGAACGGGTACTTATGGTCCATTCACATAAGGTTTTCAGCTCACGGTATCCGTGTGGACGTGATGGTATTTGTGGGAGTTATGGTATTCGTTTAGAACAACGGTATTACTAATTGCGTAATGGTATTCTTTTGGGGTAATGGCATTCGTGTGGGAATAACGGTAGTCGTATGGAAGGAACGGTAATCGTATGGGAATAACGACAATCGTATGGGAGTAAAGGTATTCGTATGGGTAAAGGTATTCGTATGGGAGTAACGGTATTTGTACTGATGCAGTGGTGCTTTTCGCTTGAAATGACACGCGTGCCATTGAATATTCGGACACAACGCGCTGTGTCATGTGCAGTTACATAAAAGCGGAAGGATCGATCGAGATGTTTTATTTTTCTCCCAGGTTTTCGGGGTGTCAATTCGTCACTTTTTGTTGGAGGCTTCCGTAGTTCGCGTCCACGTGTGACATTCTAGTTTTGGAATCAACTAGCAGTTGAGTTATGAGTTGACAAAGTACGCTTGCAATGCTAGGTCAACATGTTTATTTAAGTCCACAAACAAATAAGGAGACCCACGACAAAGTCACTAGGCAAACATAATTGCCTCTTGTAGCCAATGACCTCGGAACTCTATTTTGCCCCAAGACTGACTCGATTTCCTACTTTTAGGCCTTTTGTTGCACATAATTCTGGAAAATATTCAGTTCTCATAAGTGAGATAAAAAAACACTAATTGATCTCGAAATCTCAAAAATCTATGCGTTATTGAATAAGAATTTAAGTATTTCATAGAGACTTGACAGAATTATTTTCACAGTTTTCATATTATTATAAGATGCAACCACGAACTTGTGCCTTGTTCTGTAATCTTCCCTCGCACAGGCCATGTGACTCTCATGCATGACCGTCTCGGTTTGTGATGTTTTTGGATGGTACAACTTGCTCAATTTGATCAAATTTAGCAAGAATTTCATCCAATTGATTTGTAAAATTTTACGTAAGATGATTAATATTGTTCAATTATTTCGATTGGTTCTGTCCTTCGATGTTAAATTTTTCCTGTTTCGAAAGATTTCATCACTTTCACGCTTTTGACAACAATTGTGGAATCTGGAACAGAACCCATGAAACTCGGTATAAATAAATAAAACCCCGTTTGCCGAATCGATAAATTCTCAATATCAATAGAACTTGCAGTCTACTGGTATACTGGTTCTTTATTATACCGGTTCTCTTTGACGAGTCTAACATGGCCAAATTTTATGGAGAATGCTGCCCGGGATCGTCGGCATGACCGTAGCAGCAGCAACATCTGGTGCTGCGTCCCGCTCCACAAAAATGCCCGGCGACTCCGACAAAAGCCAGGCTGTCTTGTGGCCCTGGAAAATAAAATGCATGAGCTCTCTTCGTTGCTAACTGGCCTGTCATTCACATTGAGATGAGATATTGTAATGGTCGTCCATCAATGATCGAAATAACTTCTTTTTAAATGCCTTGTGTTTCGCATCCAAAGTGCCGGCGAGTTATCGTGGTGATTGAGAGGTTCCGGCTATTTTTGAATAATATCTCGTGCACTTTTCTATTATTTTATGTGATCTTTTGCTGTCATTGTAGTGCACTTTCCAGGTATTTCTCCTACGTTTATTGCTGCTCTTATGGAAGTAAATTTTACCTACCATTTCAGATGTTCCTGCCGATGCCATGGCGACTGTGATCATGGATTCAAGGTTTACAAGACCTGAGGCTTATAGAAGTGCCTCGAGAATAGCTGACGAGTTTTTGCATTTCAGAGATGATGTTTACCCAGAAATGTTGATCACAGCAAGAGAGTTCAAGGCGGTGGATGATGAAGCAGAGGTCCTCTCGCCTTTCACTAATTCATCACATTTCTTTTATAATATTTATATTTTAAGTGATTAAATTATTGTGGAAGGGGGTTATTTATAACTAATATACGGATATTATAAAGTTTATGCTCTGTTCTACATCTTTTCAGAATTGAGTGAAATTCGATTGTTTGAAGCACTTATATAGTAGCTCTCTAATTACAGACGACTGATGTTAATGGACGTTTTCTTCTCGAATGTATTTTTTTGCTACATATCAAGCAGGTTTATCTAAGGGATCTCAAAATCTCACGAAGTTGAACTGGATGCTCCTAATCTTCATTAAGTTCAGGACACAATAACTATGCTCATAATATGCTTTGCAAGAACATTCTCCGTGCAATCTCTTAGCAATAAAATCTTTAACATCACACGACTCATTCACATAACTTGGTGCTTGCCACACCATGAAAATGAAATTCGCTTTGAAAGTTCATATGGACAGAAATAGTCCTAAAAAGAAGTTCCGGAGGCAAATGCAGATTAATGACAAGTCTGACGAGGACGGCGCACGAGAGCGTGTCATGCTCGGAGCGAAGGTGGCAGGCGCATGGCATGTGTAGAGAGGGTGGCAGGCGCATGGCATGTGTAGAGAGGGTGGCAGGCGCATGGCATGTGTAGAGAGGGTGGCAGGCGCATGGCATGTGTAGCGAGGGTGGCAGGCGCATGGCATGTGTAGAGAGGGTGGCAGGCGCATGGTATGTGTAGAGAGGGTGGCAGGCTCATGGCATGTGTGATGGCATGTGTGGTCAGTTCCAGGTGATCGACCATCCAGGATAAGCGAGTCATGGCCGCTGGTGACTGCATATAGCGCCTCAGTGCGGCACGAGATTACCGAGCAAAACTCAACACAATATTGCGCCCGAAATCAGGATTGATGGCGGCAGCTGAGAAAGCAGAGGTGCAGCGTGTATGGCAGATCATCCCACGCATCTGGTGTTTCGTGCCTCGGTGTTATGGGCTAGCACCGCTAAACTATCCAATTCTCTTAATTCTTTGTTCAAATTTCAACGCCCATATAGCAGAAATTCTTGACTTCGTACAAAATGCTGTTTTAAGAAGGTAAAGGTGGACTGAAATGACCGGCTCCTCAAGCCATTTCATATACTACAACTTCATATATTTTAATTCACTATATAAATAGTTCATATACATGTCTTGATATCATAAGACGCATGGATACTATTATTTTGGTTTAAATGCAATTCTAAAGCTGCGATTTTTCAATTTTTGGGAATTAAATTGTGCCTGACGTGCGAAAGTACACGAGTGACACTTAGTTTTGAAAGAGAATTTCGTGGGCGGTAGGAACAGTTTCTTTCGGAGATAACATTTACTTGTTACTTAAAAAGCTCAAATCTTTACTTTGAATGTATTTTAATAAAATTTGTTATTTATAACTGATTAAAATAGATAGCTCTTTCGAGATTATCGTTTGGAATATTATTGGCTCCTATAATAGTCATTCGATTAAAAAAATTAGTATTCATGTCAGTTCATTCTGGAGCTCTAGACGTTTATCAAAATCTGATTGTGACTTTCATCGTGAATATTGAATCATGATATTGGGTATATCTTTTTAAGAAGGCTACTTGGCGAATTGTTTAAAAAAAAGATTTGTTTTTTAAAACATTTGGACGGCACGGAAGTGGATAATCTATAAATTGACTGGCTGCTTGCATTTGTGCATCACAGCAGGATAACGGTACGTACTGCGTCTGTAAAAGGATCACACGCTGGGCACGGTAATCGACGACGCCAACATCTGCCATACTTAAATCGTACAATATGATTAATACCATAAAACTATATTGCTTTTATCAGTCAAATTTTAAAGCTTTGGGAACGCACACACACGAACACGATAGACACTAAACAATTCTAGGTAAATGTCTTTAAATGTTTTATTTCCTATTCCACTCGAGTTCCCTGAAAATAATAAGGTACAAATAGAATCTTTACTGCTCAATTTCTCTAACGCATTCTCCAAGAAATATTCCATGTTCTACAGTAGCAGGTAACCGCGGCGGCAAACTACTCAAAAAAGTAAATAAAAATAAAAAACGAATTTAGGTCATGTTGTGCGGGCGTTATCATGGGACGCTATTAAGTGGCTTCTTTGTTGCAACACACATTTTTGTAACGATTATAATATCTAATTAGCGCGCACCAGTAATTAGTTTATTCCTCATGAGTACTAAATGCGATCTTATTTTAAAACAAGCTAATTTTACCGTGCGCTAAAAAGCTCATTTCAAACCTCATTTACCCGCATTGAACAGTATGATTCCATACATCAAATAACTACTGACCATGTCGAAACTAACATTTAAGGGTGGCTATCAGTAAAATTTTTATCAAAAATATAAATAAATTACTTCGTGTTTGGGTGTGTTCCTCTGGCGTTGTATGCCGCACCATCTGTCGCAGGCATTGCTGCTTCATCCGTCGCGCTTGCACCTAATTCTCGACACGCGGGCAAAACAGCGGCCGCTCTTGCTGCAGATGTTGCCTCTTATACGGCTGCTCTTACAGCTGTACTTACACTTGTGGTGCACTGCACTTACACTTGTGGTGCACGTTCGTGTTTTGATACCGGCCTGTGACGTATTTAATTTGTATAGCATTTTTCGGTATTTGATAGAGCGCTTATGTTGCTTCTTATTCACTCAAGCTGTTGTTGATGCGCTGTAGCAGCTTGTCATAATGCCATGAAACTCTTACTGATGTGTTGCATCAACTGTTCTTGATGTCTTAATTCAGCTGTTATCGATGCACTGCATCAGCTATTGTGATGCGTCACGTTAGTTGTTCTTGATGCGTCGCAGCTGCTGTTCTTAATGCGTCACAGCTGCTGTTCTTGATGCGTCACAGCTGTTGTTCTTGATGCGTCACAGCTGCTGTTCTTGATGCGTCACAGCTGCTGTTCTTGATGCGTCACAGCTGCTTTTATTCGTGAGGTGTTGCTATTTTTCCGATGCTTGTTTCCGAGTTTCAAGTGCTTATGATTCAGCTCGTATTTCGAGTTTTGCAAACGTTTCGGTCATGCAAATAATTTTTGCTCAGATGGGAAGGCTCGAAAGGAATTCGTCACCGCATTTCCGGTGCCTTTAACTGATTGCGAGAAATGACCAAGCTGATACCTTACACATTTTTGGCATGCTTGAAGCTAATATTTTTGCTGAGAGCAACATTAATTTATTAATTTATTGTTTAATGGAAAGTGCAGTTTATTCTACTGCTCTTTTACAATAATTGTTTCGTGTCACGATAAGGCGAGGTATAACGTGTCGGAAAGTTCAACGCGCCGCGGATAATGATCTTACGACCAGCACGTGCATGGATTGTGTGCACGTGCATGGATTCAGTCGTGCATGGATTGTGTTGAAGGTGAAACATGAGTACACTTAATTTATATTGTACACTCACCATATGTACAATATAAACAAAATTTAAAATTATATTTATTTGCTCAAAGTTAAGCAACATGACGGCAACTATGTGTGAATGGAATGGATTGTTTGAACCAAAGTTATCGCTTCATTATTTCAAATACACCGTGGATTTGAGTCTGATGATGTGTAAGAATTATTACTTTGTAATAACGAATGTCATTAAATTAATAATATATTTTGTCGTAAGATAAAAGTGAATTTCGGTATTGAAATCCCCCAAAAACCTCAATTTAATTGTATTGAATGCTGTGTTAGTTCCAATGTCCATCAGAGGGAGGGATTAATACCCACTCATCAATTCATGTTCATGGGAGGAGAGCGAAGAGCGGCAAGACTGCGTGGACACTGCTTTGCAACCACTCCAGTCACGCAGTAGCCATAACAGCTATTCATCCTGTTATTCATCCTGACATTCATCTTACTGTATTCATAATGCGGTTTACCCTACTTTTCTGCCAGCTATTCACCCTACTTTTTAGCCTGCAATTCATCCTGCTATTCACCTTGCTTCTCAGCCTTGACATTCCCCTGTAATTTCACACTATGTTAAGACTCATACTGTTGACGAAATCAATTCTAAACCATAGGTAGTAAAATTAAAATTAAATATTTTAAATTATCGACGCGAAAGAGCAGCATTGGTGATAAAAAAACATGCTATATAATATGGAGCGTCTTTCGCTCAAGGTGATCATTCTGCTGCACGACAAACTCTGCAAGTCGATGAGGAACTTCGCGGGTTTATCCAAGTCGTCGTTGAGCTTCACTCACAGAAGGCGAATTGCGATCCTCAATATTGCAAAAATAAATAAAGATAGAACGAAGCAGCAGTCTTAATATGCGAGTCATCATTAACAATTTGTTCCTCAAAAATTAGCATTGAACTTTCTAATTGAAAAAGTGCTTTGAGGCTAACCGGGCACTTGAATCAGAGTGACTGCCGCGGCTTTAACCGTTGCTTACCGCCTCAATTTTTATTTGCAAATGAACGAACAAAAATGTCAGCGTTCGTGCCCTAGAATCTGATTAAAGAACCGAAATAATCCTGCGTCGTCCGTTTAATTAGTTGGCAGGCCTATAGCTGGGTTAGCCGTTTAACTTTCAAACTACAGGAAGTATTTAGAATGAGCCCCGAAATATTGAACTGCTTCAAGGCAGTGATTGTGCACCAATCATAACGGTTGCTTCTTCGGCCTGTAGTCTTGCCTCGTCAACTCGTTTTTCTAAACGCTACGAAACTTTTCTAGGAGAAAAAGGAAAGTTTTTTTCCCCGAGTTAACGTTACATTTTCATTCATCACTCAGTTTTAAAATTACCCAGACTAATGTTTGAAAGCTGGAATTTTACCGTATCTTATTACCTACTGCACTTATTTGAAGCAGAATTGAAGACTCGTTGGCAAGGAGTGTCATTCTTACCTAGAATTTTTTTTACAATTTTGCCGACATGAAATTGAGGACGGAAATATTTCGGGAAAACTGGCCTACATCATTCCTTTGGAACTATATATGCGATTACATTTTATGCTATCTTTCATTATTATTCGTGTTACTATTTTCATTTTTTAAAGATATTTTGTTATGTTTTTTTTTTTTGCACGTGAATTAATCCATAAGAACATGAGAAATGAAGTTGAAAAAAGAAATTAAATATTGTTAATACGTATTTCAAGTCTTTAATATTAATTTCAAGTTAAAGACTTGAAATTAATATATCAAGTTTTTAATATTAAAAATTTCAAGCCTTTAATATTAAAATTTTAAAGTCTTTATTATTAATTAAAGATTTGAAAATATATTAGTTTTGATGCCATTCCTGGGATACCAGTTCTGAGACGAAGAATCGCACTCTAATTCATTGTCCGCCTCATTAAAGCCTATCCTCCAAAGCAATGCACTTAGCGCCACTATTTTGGACACTATTAACAACCATACCGGAAATACCGAACTACGAAATAGTCTCAGGATTCAGACAACAATTTAGCCCCTGCAGGCGCTGCCAGAAATACTAACGGATTCTTAATTTGCCTCGCGAAAAACTTGTTTCGTGGTTGCTCAATGTCTCGGCTTGAAGTGCGTTTGATCGTGAGCAACAAGCACTGAGCTTAGTCAGGCTCCGGTAATCCGCCTTTCTGGCCTCTATTATCATTGCGTTTGTTGCGACGGCCTGACCAGAAGTTCCAGGTCGGGCTAGGAATTGAGGTTTGAGACTTGTTGTTAATGCCGGGACTCGATTATATCACTGGGGGCTGGGTACTGCCAGTTACTACCCAACATGTAGCTTTGTGTTGACAACTTCGATCGTTCATTATTAATTTTGAATTAAATATGTGGTTTAATATTTCCCTTGACACTCGTGTATTATATAGTTCATAGTAACCAGAGCTGCTATTGCTTGTTCGTGTACCCGAAATTTATGATTTTTGTCACTTTTTCATGATGGTGTAGAATGCCCTGTAAGTTATTTGGTCTTCAGAAAATTCACACCAGTTCTACTATTAACGAGGAATCTACGCTGCGTTTCCCACAGGCCGGACAAGATACAGAACACCAATTTTTTCATATATACTGCGTTATTAATTTCTTTTCCACAAAAAAAGGAATTTTCATTGCAGGAAACCGGTTTAGCATAGAGCTGTTTATCGGCTTATTTAGGTATCAATCTCCCACACCATTACCATGAATATAACTTTATTGTTGGCCGCAAACGGGTTTTTACAGCTACTGTACAACAGGAACTTTTGCTGTTAAATTCCATTACGGAATTTTTCAGAGGAATGTGGAATGAAGTAACTTTAAAAAATATAACTCAGTACTCACTGCAGTGAGTGACAGAGAGCGCATTTTCTCGTCGACGAAAACTTGAGTTCACGGACAGACGGACAGACAGACAGACAGACGGACGGACGGACGGAAATGGCGAGCACAATAGTGCATTTTTTCCATAAATGAGAAAATGCGCTAAAAATTGGAGTTATTTTCCTTCTGTAACTGAAATAGGACGAAAATGACGATCGAAATAATCTTTATGACCTGGAAGCTTCATGGATAACTAGATTCCAGAGCGGACGCCACGATTTAACCTCTACAGGAATCTGTGTGGTAATACAAGCACTCGAGCTTCGTGATTAAAATTTAATTGAAATTAGTCCGAAATTCCCATTGAAAACTCTTCAATTTTGATTTTATTTTAATTTTATGGCTTCGAGGGATCGCTCTGGTAGACATTTACGTGTGTGGAATTTTTGATACTCTATATGGGCTCAGGCTGTCCGGAATTCAGCGTCTCTTAGCGTTATAAAAATGTCTGCGTTTCGAGCTAGGATTCAGAATATGGCTTTCAGTGAAAATCATGAATCATCAACAGTGTATTGCAGCTTTTCTCTTCTTATAATTTATGATTGTTTTTCTAATTTTTATTAAACTGATAGATTTATACGAAACAGAAGTTGAAAGTTTGCCTCTCCGCCAGTCTACGTTTCACGAGCCGGGCATTGAGCCCCTTGAAAAAGGGTAGAAATATGTAGAAAATTAAGAGTGTTTTCTATGATATGTCATCACATATCATTGGAACCTTATACTCATGAAATTTTACTTTGAATTTTATCTTTTGGTTTTACGCCGGGATGTTTGGGCTGAAAGTGGTTGCTGATTTCAAATATTCATTTTGATTGCTGTAGCACGTACGAGTGTAGATAGTTCTTACACGCGCATGCTTGGCTATTTTTCCCTATTGTATGTAACGTCGTGAATGTCGAGGTGTTGACACGCGCAAATGCATTGCAACAATAAAAAATTCTGTTAAAAATTTCGATGTGACATAACTATTTTACGTCAATAAGTAATATTTAAAAATTTGTAAGTTGTTTGCTTTGATGACAGTAAGTGACGTTGAACACGTTGGCAAACAAATTTTCTGAAATAAATGAAAATGTCTGAATGTTTGATCAATTTCTAGTTTGTACGGCAAACTGCGGACTTGATTTTTTATATACACTTCACATGCAATCGCGGCTGCAATTAGTTCCGCTTCGTGTATTATAAAATATCAACGGTGAAACATCGAATATTGGAAACATTTTGATCGATGGACTTCTTGCAAATATAACAGAATATGCAATAATAATTCTTCGTCTTAATTAAAAGATGGCAGTGTGTAGCTGCTCCTATACACTTATTGGACTTCGAATCTCATGCCAGGAAGATGCTATTGCCATTGAGATAATACAGTATATTTATTGTTACTGCTCAACGAATTTAATATACAGGGTGGCGCGCGGTAATTTGCTGATTTGGGAATGAAATAAAAAAATTATGATCACTAAAAAATTTTATTTGATATTTGAATTATACTGAACGGTAATGGAATTTATAAATTACATGGTTTTAAATAGTGTATCTGGCAAATGTAGACCTTCGCATTCCACACACTGCTGCATACGTTTTCTGAAGTTTTTATGAACTCTTACAAGCATGCCCACTGGTATTTTGCCAATTTCAGCTTCAATATTGTTCCTTAGGTCTTCCAAGGTGTTGGGGCGGTTGATATACACCTTAGACTTCAGGTAACCCCAAAGAAAAAAATTGCATGGGGCTAAATCTGGTGAGCGTGCTGGCCAGGTCACATCACCCCTCAAAGAGATAAGCCGTCTAAGAAACATTTGCCTCAAACAATTCATGGTAACCCTCGCTGTGTGCAGTGGCATCATCCTGTTGTAACCATGTATCCTCTAATTCCATTGCCTCAAGAGCTGGCTGAAAATAATCCTGTATCATAGACAAGTACAGTTCGGAGTTAACAGTTATGGCACGACCGTTATTCTGGAAAAAGTAAGGCCCAATGATGCCTACTCGCGTTATGGCGCACCACACACTGACGCGGTCCGAATGTTTTGTGGTGTTGTAATCCTTCTCTCAGGTCCCCTTCGTAGACATGACACATTCCCTGCTGTTCTGAATGCATTCACCCAATTTACAATTGATTGCCGTCCAGGAACACGTCCGCGTGAAGGAACAGCGAATCGTGAACGAAAAACACGCTGCACTGCAATGATCGAGTGGGCATTTGAAAAATACGCTTATACACAAAATGACCTGTCCTCACGTGTCTACTAGCTCATGATGGCAACTGAGAGCCAGACGAATACAAATTTCCCGCCATCCACTGTAAGCCACGACTACTCTCCTCTGTCTTGGACCGTCAGTGCCGCCACAGTATGCAGTGCAAAAAAGGAAAATTACCGCGCTTCACCCTGTATTCCGGCTCAACGGAATATAGACGTGAGGTTATATTTTTTTATGAATTCTTGTGCGATGTTTTTACGCTGTTGCGTGCTTGATTCCTGTTCTGGAATAATAGAAATAATAGTGAAAGCACAGCTTCCGCAGCTGCCACAACTTGCCACAGCTGCCACTACATGCCACAGCTGCCAAAACTTCCTCAGCTACCACTACTTGCCACAACTTGCCCCTGCTAGCCACAGCTGCTAAAAACTTGCCACAGCTTCCACAACTTGTCATAGCTGCCACAGCTTAACACAGCTTGCCAAAGCTGCCACAACGCTTGCCACAACGCTTGCCACAACGCTTGCCACAGCTTGGCACAGCTTACCACTGCTTGCCAAAGCTGCCACAACGCTTGCCACAACGCTTGCCACAGCTTGCCACAGCTTGCCACTGCTTGCAACGTGTAGCGTTTAGCTCCTCTTCCCCGGAATTCTCTGACGGTTGCGTGCTTGCTTCAACCGGCACCCGAAATGTGCCGGTTGAAATGTCTGCCTGAAAAACTGACCAGAGACTTTGGCAAGCAAATGGTCATTATTAAATAAATAATGGATGGGTTAGTTTTAGCAGTAACGGTGACGCTGCTAGAGTAACATTGCCGGGAGGCAGTTCGTGGGGCTTGAAGTTCATTGTAGACATGGTAGAGCCATGGCAGCTAAATTTTAACTTGCCGAAATCCCACTTATTTTCAATTCAAGCTTTGTTCATGAAGTACGTATTCAGTTCGAGAAATATAATCTCATCTTATCAGGTAATCTTTTCTTTGTGGTCTCAGTGCACGTTTTTGTATTTACTATTCAGTTCTCACTTCAGATTTTTTATTAGTTTGCATTCGTCATATTACTTTCCACTTTAACAATATTTTGATATGCCCTTCTATTTTACACTTTTCTTAATATTTAGTAAATATCCTATTATTTGCATATGCTCAAGATGGAGAAGCAAATCAAGTAATCAAACATGATCATTTACTCGCTAATATCTCCGGCTTGCCCAGACGTAAGCTGCACCTGACTAAGCCAATTCGCTGGCGCTTATACGTCGGGCTAAGAGTAATCTGATTAAAATGGCGTCCGTGACGCTTGGTCTACAGCAGCGATTCGATATTTTACTGGCCGACCGAAAGCTCTTCTCCTTTAACGATTGACAGAAGGTATAGATCAGCCTACTTTAGCGGTCGATCTTTTATTGCTTTTATCTTGAAGCCAGTCACATTATGGCTCAACGTCTGCGGTGATCGTCCCAACAAAGTTCACTCCCTGTTCTGCCATTGAATTGGTGTTGTGACAAGGCTCTCGTGACCATCGTATCTCCAGCTCAATGTCCGACTCAGGGACTGAGCAAGCAGAGTCAATGCTTCTTTTGAGACGAGAATATCGATCTGCTTGGTGCGGGTGGCTTGTCGGCTCCCTGGCTTGTGTGGTTCTTGACGATACATTTCATTTCCAATCAGATTGTCAGTTATTTGCCTCATTTTTTCTGTTATTCTATCTTATTCTTCCGCAACTTTCGGACAAACTTTTTCTTTATTTCATATTTGTTCGCACTTCTCATTATTTTAGCGTTATATTGTAATGCATTGATGGTTTCATCAGTTTATTGGTAAATAAACCGGATGCTCGTTCATGTTTTATTAATTTATAGGATTCAACGAATACTTCAACCATCTAAGAACATTCTTTATACTTACAAAAAAAAATAAAAATAAATCTTCGTGGTTGTTTATGGCTTGACATTAAGTTGTACAAACTTCGTAGTTTGGCCTCATATTATTTTTGGTCTTAAATTAGGTTTAGCCCTCACATTATGTTTGGCCTCAAATTAGGTTTGGCCTCGAATTAGGTTTGGCCTCAAATTAGGTTTGGCCTCACATTATGTCTGGCCTCAAGCTTGGGCCTAGCAGTAGTTTTGATCTTACATTATGTTGGGCCTCGCATTAGTTCTGGTGCCAATATTGTATTTATCGAGGGAGTTCAGTCGCTACATGCACTATATAGTGTCGCCGCCGTGCGGACATACAAACTCCATTAATGACCGTCTAGCGCGCACATCGGGCGAAGTTACTCGTGATATTTTCGAAACAATTATGTTCTGATTAATTATTCATTTCTGATGATCTCACGAATGCCTGAGTACAAGATCTAATTGTAAATAATTATTACTGATGATCTCACGAATGTCTGATTACAAGATCTAATTGTAAATAATTATTTCTGATTTACATGCATATTCATTAATTCATAACATTCATGATCACTCATAAATTATCTTTGAAACGTTGAATGCATGCGCTGTTTTGCCAGGCGAATGCATTTATAATCTCGGCAATGGTACAAGTAACAAAAATTTTCTTGCGGTCGTGACTTATCAATTATCACAAAGTATTTCTTGCTGCTGAAGTTATTCATTTTTCTAAATTAGGAAATTTCAAGAGTATTGTTGTTTTTGTCTGTGGAGCAGTCGTTGGGCACATCAATTTTGTTCTTGCCCCAAATTTTGCTATAATTTTAATCGTATAATTAAACCGACAATTAGCCTTCTTCCTCTTCATTTGTAGGAACATAGATGGTGCACATGAAGTATACGTTCTAATAATCCATGAGCCTTAAGAATTCTGATGGAATTCAAATTGATTTGCGACTTTTAGGCTCAGCCTTCGAGCCTCATTTTAGGCTCATATGAACTTGATAGACTTTGCCCTAACAGCAACCTAGCCTCTAACAGCAACCTGGCCTAGCAGGACCAGCTAGACAGCGTTGCGTGTTGTACTGCAATACATGTTCGGGGCAGACCGTATGTAGGAAACCAATTGAAAACAACTATGAGGATCAAACTTGCAATGCTTTATTGGTGGGGCTTATTAAGGAGGAGTGGTGGTGGTGGTGGCGGTACCACTAGGAAATGTGGGAAAAAAATAAAGCGGGGGCTCAGAGTGGCCAGAAAAAAAAGGGGAAACGGATAGGAAGCTAGGCATCATATTGTTAACTTGCAGTCGTTGCTAAGGACATATAATTTTTGCGCTCATTGAATATCTTTTCCTAGAATTCCTGACCCTGAGCTATCTTAATGATTCTAAAACTAATATTTACTAATTCATGTATAGCCTTTCACACCAACATCCAACATAAAACTCCTATGAAATCAGCAAAAGTTACCGAAGAAGTCATGCGAAAATTTTAATTTTCCTGTTTGCCATGAAAATATATTCTGAATGATCTTCACTCAGCATTTTGAATATCTACTGTAATGTGAAACAACTACCGTACATATCTCGTTATTTCTAATGGCATAAAAACGCCGTGCATGTATTCTATTCTCCTGGCAAGTGACGCGTTTTTGGACGTAGTGCCGATTCAACTAACCTTAAAATATATAATATTGTATTACATATAATATCGAGGTTATTATATATCGTCCTTTGATCGACTGCCAGACAAGTAGAATTGCACGCTTTCTACTTAGCATGTCATTCAAAACCACTTAATTGACCTTTCGCTTTACCGATGAGGGTAAACGTAAGCCACGCCCGGATGATTAGAGTGATTCATTATACTCATTATAGGGTACGCAGCTTCATGCCGGCCTCGCGAGCGTGACAATGCAGATGCAACTGCCTCAGCATGCATTTCTCACATACAACGGAGTAGCGTGAGTCCGGACTTTGAATTGGATGACGGTTTGGTATCTTCTGCGTAATGAATTACAGAGCCCCAGGCAGGGTGCATACTCTCTCCCTTCCCCAGACAACCGTCCCCAACATTGCCTCCCTTCGTCGCTCCCCACCTCTGCCCCTCTCTTCGTCGCTTGCTTCTGTGATGTTCAGAACTGCCTTTCCGTTTATTTCATTTCGCTATTTCAGAATTTCATTGCCTGCGGTGCCCCAAACTCATCACTTTTGATTGGCATTCGCGTTCGCTAAAGAACAAAGCTAGCGAGCATCGCAACTGCCGTGTTGCTTTCAGTCACATTGCCCTCGCCGGCGTCACCCTTTGCATTGTACTATTTTTTCATCGCTAACGATCATTGGGATTGCTCCAACCAGTATTTTTTTTAATCTCAATAGTTTCGGGCCATAAAAATCTTCCTATGACGTTGCATGAGAGGCATTAGTCTCAATTCACTAGAATCTAGGTAAAAAGTAAAGGTTCGGATTGTGCGCACTAAAATTAATTGAGTTGCCGATGATTTTTATGCGCCATGAGAAAAAAAGTAAGCTTTAAGAGAGGAGGCAACGTTTGATGATCGACGCACGTTGTTTCAAACAAGCAGATTTGTTGAAGGCAATTTACCAAATGTATACGACTTTGAAATCTGGCCTCTATCCCGCTGATTAGAGTTTATTCTCTATTTTAGTAATGGATTGTGAAACAAGTCTAAACATCTGAAAGCACTTGTGAGGAAAATATTTACTAGAATATTGTAATTATTAGCTGACAATGAAGATATTTTAGAGCTTCTAGATATGTGGGTTCCTCGCTGTCAACTAGAACTAAGCTTGGCTTCGTAGCTCGAGTGAAGCTTCTATTCTGCAGGTTATAGTCTTGCTATTGACTAATTAGTATGCATGTAGTATTATTAAAATAATTAAAAACCTTGGTAAGTTTACAGTGTTAACAATCATGCTTAGCAAGTGCGGTTCAGAGCAGTCAATTACGTGTTTTTACACGTCCTCAGTTGTGCTTCAAATGGAAATTAGATTAACGCTTTGCATAAGTCAACTAGTTTAAAGTAAAACAAAACGTAGTGATATTATTCATATCAATTATTGATATTATTCCCCAAACTCACGCCCATACAAAAATAAAAAAAGTGATAAACCTAGAATTCCGAGAGTGAAAAATAAATTAATAATAGCACTATCTTTTCTAATAACCACGAACACGATTCAATTAAAATCCTAAATAGAGTTACTTCTCACACAAAACTTAGGCCACGTACTGCGTACTGGTTTCCCAACCCCCGGTTTTCTCCATATGACGCTGGCGAGCGAGTGAGACTTGGGACTGTCGATGATGCGCTGGGATTCGAATAAAAATTTATGTTTTAATCTCCAATAATATTTCTGTGAATGCAAAAATGAAGTGAATAGTTCACAAGTGATAACTCATATTATGAGTACCTATACTACGATGCAGAGAAGTTCTGCGGTCTTTCATTTCTCATCACAAAAGAAGGAATATTGAATCTGTTTCAAATATTATGTGAAAATGTACACAATGTTTACGGCTATTTCTGTGCTCCTGTTTACAGAAGCTATTTTACCTTTTTTCTGGCCATATTTAAACTGATTAATTCCAGTGTCATGTTCACTTTCGTGCTTCATTGTTAAAATTAGAGCTTATATAATATATCATAGACCACCACCAGACCAGGTTTGTTCTTATTAGACCCATGGCAATATTGTGTGTGTCTGTAAGCTTTCAGCGCGGCGCACCAATCAAGGGCAGGAGGTCTTAGCTGGCCTCTGGTAGACTAATTACTCTTGCCGCCGCTCTTTCGGTTCATCAAAACAGAGATCGAAGAGCCGGCCAATGAATTGCTCGGTGAAAATTTTACGACTTCGCTACACGGAAAAACGAGTGGCATCATCCAGGAGCGATGTTCGGGGTTCTTATCGATAGATATTCCGTTGAGAAATGATAACTTGTCAATCGAAATTATACAAGGTACATTTTAATTGCCATCATGCCTGAAGTCTACGTGTAATTTCGTCATTTAGGTACACTCACGCCACTAAGTCTGCGAAGTAGTGCACAGTGCATGCCAAAAAGTCTTCACAGTCTACATCACGAAGTCTGCACTGTCCACGCCCCGAAGTCTGCGAAGTAGTGCACAGTGCATGCCAAAAAGTCTTCACAGTCTACATCACCAAGTCTGCAGAGTCCACAAGTCTGCCTCACGGGATCACCGCCAGGGCCGCGTTACTAAGGCTTCGCAAATCATGGAAGCGCCTCAAGTTCGCCGCTTTGGGCCGCCGCCTCCTTTGTTTTTAGAGCGCGTCTCTCCGAGCTCCCCTCGCGTCCCCTTACGTCCCCTCATGCCATCACGCCCCTCGTATCCCCTCACGTTCCCTGACGCGCCTCACACCCCCTTGATTCCCCCCCACAACCCCTTATACCTCTGACATCTCCTCACTCCATCTCACATCTGTACAGTTCTCTCCACATATCACTTGTATGGCTCGCTTCTTCGGGCAATTGTTCTCTCAGGATCAGGTTTCGAATTGTGTCGCGTGGACATTTATTTTCGAGGAAATTTTTCGGCCAAAACTTCATTGTTGTATTATCTCTTAATATTTTCCATTTTAAAATCAAATATTAATTCATATACGGAATAATTTTTCATTTTTCATATGGAAGTATTTTAAATGAAAACAGCAGTAAACGTTTGAAATAATTTTAGTTCGAATTCTTTCTATCTGAGGAGAACGTACATAATACTGTTAAGAAGTTTTAACAACTATGCACTTGTTGCTTCGATAAATGGTCGTGTTTACCCAGGTTTCTTGTTTTCATTGTAATTCTTCTGGCGGTTGGCGTGGCATTTTTCATTTGATGATCACCGCCTGTCCCGAGACTACAGCAAAACAGCGTCCGTAGCGAACAACAGGGGCTACCTGCTACAATATTAGCGCTTGATGAGGCTACAATGTTTGGTGCTCTGCTACAATATTAGCGCCTGATAAGGTGCAGTGTTTGGTGCTTTGCAGCAATCCTCGCTCTTGATGAGACTACAACATTTGTCGCTGCAAGAAATTATTGCTGACCACGGGTTTTGGAGTTGCAAGAATTAAATTTTAAATGCAGTTGAATTGTGTATGCAAAAGGAGCGATAAATTTTACCTGGTTCATAGTGGAAAATTGTTTCTTTTGAGATTACATGTTCATATAAAATGAAATAAAGTTTTAGTTTGTGCAATCAACTTGAGAATCGTGTAGATTGCACTAAACAACTCGCATAAAACATCGTTCGGCCGCAGTAGATGTAGACTATAGCGTCTACCACGATAATCTTATCACAGCGACTGATAACAGTTCGCTGAACCCGGCGACCTACCGGGGACCTACACAGCCTGCGCCTGCTGACGTGCTGACGTGACAGCGTCGTCCTAACAGCCTGCACCTGCTGACGTGCTGACGTGACAGCGCCGTCCTAACAGCCTGCGCCTGCTGACGTGCTGACGTGACAGCGTCGTAATGGTCTCATGCCGCTCAAATTTTTGCCTTGTATTCTATCTCACCAAGCGCGACGCTTCATTAAATTTAATCTCTTGGCTATTATTGTATCTATGATTATTTTTTAATAATTGGGTGATTTTATTACTGGTTGTATTATTATTACTTTGAAATTCTTCTAAATAAATTTTCATTGTTCGGATTGCAATGAATCTTGATACGACGCATGTGTATTAATACCGTTACCACGGCAAATTGAATAGGCATAAATAATATGCAATGTCACCAGTATACAAAATAATTAATAGACAATGTTCTCAATACAATGCATCGAATGCTCAATTTATACGAATATATTTTTGGTAGAGTTACTAAAGTTCGGTCCCCTATAAATGCTCATTTTTTGCATCATTTTCGTATTTTTAAAGCATTTGCTTTGTTGTTTCATTCACACAGGGTTATCATTTGGATGGATGATAAGCTCGAGGCTCGAGACAAAGTCTGAATAAATTAGCGGCCGAACGCTGGCCGCTGAAAAAGTCTTCACTAAAAAAATCTCCTTCAGTTACACAAGTCAACGTTGCGACTCATTTCATTGATATGACATAGACTGTTATTACTTGACGTGATGCATGCACATGAAATCTAATCAAACTTGTTCATCTGATCTCAGGTTATTGACTGGTTTGAGTGATGGTGGCCGTTTTAATAAACATCTCGTGACGCAGAGAATAAACGTCTTATGGCGTTCACTATATACGTTATATAGTCTGACTTAGTCACTTTTGTCAGCCTCGGTGTCCAAACCAATTTGTTAGGTGCTAAACGCTAAACTTATATTGTGCATATTGTGCGAGTATAAAGCCTTCGTGTATTTATAAATCTCAGTTTTCCGCTCTTTAATGTTGTTTCGTTATTAAGTAACTGTTATATATTAATATTGCTCAATAAAAAGTATTTTGATGTCGATTGCCCTTTATTAAGTCAGGTTAGTGGACATACCTTTGATCGCTGCCTATATCTCCCAGGTTCTCTTCATTCACAAAAGTGTGTTGATTCGGCCTAAAAGAAAGAGCTCAGCGATCTAATTAAAAAAGCATTAAACTATTCAAATATTTAAAATTATTTCGTATTTCTGCTCAAACTATTGGATAGCCTAAAATTCATTTCCTTACATTAAATTTCAGGTCGTGAATGTTTACAGAAATTAGCTCACCAAGGAACGAGAGGCGGGCTTTGACGTTTGCTGTGCGAGGGAAGTTCACAAGCTTAGAATTTTAAAAGGGCAGCGTCGGTGATGGATTCAAGCTCGGCGCATAAAGTCTCGTTTATTTGAAACATGTAATTTCTTCAGCCATTTGCCGAGGGCGATTAATATTTGTCCCTGAAGGCTTGCAGTCGCTGGTGGCCGAGGTATGAAAGAGCAAAGCCTATGCTTCATAAGGCGAGGAAAAGCAGCACTTGCTTTGTGGCCGACCAAGAAGTTTTTTCCGCCGCTCGTAGAAATGAGAAAGTTTTGGGTGTTTTGTCACAATCGGCAAGGCTTAATACCTCTAGAGTTTTGAGTTCATAAACGACGGCCCAACCCTGGCTGTAGCGCAAGGCGTGAGCAGAAGCGCATTAGTGATCGCTTATGCACAACGCATCCCTCATTCCCTGCCTGTTCGTTTGGTGGCCGAGCGTCGGCCGTCCTTAGGCCTACTCTGTATCGGCCTAAAATTTAATTTACTTGTCTGGGCTGAGCATTGGGTTGGTGTCTTGGCCTACACAGGCGTCGCAAGGCTCCTGAATAAGTAACAAACTCGTCGCTCAGCAGGCGTAGCTAAGAAGATCAAAATCTCATTGCAGTTTTGACAGTTTTGGGCGCTTCTTGTACACTCTTCCTCGAGTGATTTTTAATGCTCATTCGCTTTGAAGGCGTAAGTAGGTTTAATTTTTTTGTAAGGTTAAATATTTTCCTGCTGAAATAATTATTTTTGCAGGATTCTTTATGAATTAGAAATCTCATCCATTAGAGAAAAATGATTCTTTTCGAGGATGGCTTGATTTTGTTGCAATGATCTATTACCTTAACTAAACATCAATGAAGTGTCATGAATTTATACAAAAATTTCGTTTGTAATTACGTTAGTCGTTGAATGAATTTCCACATGTGATTAGTACAGAACATTAAATTAAAAGCTAACTTTAATTTTGAAGATGTACTTAATACAAAATCTTCATCTGAAACCATCAATTCATCTTTCGCCAATACCAGATTTCTTTATGTATTTTACTCGCTATTTCTGCAAGGAATGAAATATTGTTGTGATAATGATAGGAATTAAATATGTTATGATAATGATAGGAATTAAATATTTTTGTGATATAACACAAGGAATGTTGCATGCATTGTATCACTCATTTCACAACGAAAGGTGAGATCACAATTCCTCATCAGAGTTCATGGAAACTTTTTGGGCTCGAGAATGGCTCCGCTTGAAATAAATTTGTCGATTTTTCTTAAATGGTCTCTAATAATTAGGATTTTATTCTGCTAAAGTTTTAGCAATTATATTCTTAATGAATTTCATGTGACTTGATCTGTTGACATTTGAGAACTTTTGATCAACACGAGTTAATTAATGGGCGTCGGACGGCGCCCTGAGGCTTGTTTTGAAGGCTTACTGAACTATTTTGGCTGCACGCAGGAATTACCTGGAAAATACCAACTAAATTAATTATTTGGTCGCCGCCTTGCGATTGCAGGCCACAGTTGCCATATATTTTTAGTTAGGCTTTAACACGGGATATACACCTATATATAAACAGCATCATATTCATATATAAACTGCGTCATATCCCTAAAGATACATCGCCAAACTCTATTGAAAATATAGTTTCCATTAAGCTATGAGTCTATCGGAATTTTTATCCATGGGGAATTTTGGTAACGAGGGCAAATGAGCTTTTTTACAAATAATTATTACCCAAAATACGTTGATGTCTGTCAGAGTTTATTGGCAGCTATTTCAAGTTTTTTCGCAGTGTAGTCCATTAATGGCAAAGCTTTGAGACTCTCATCGATCGTGACACTTTTCTGCACAGTTTTCAATATTTTGGCATGCTTGTTACCCGTGCACTGTATTTTTTTGGAAATTAAGTTTTCAATGTGCCTTTTCCTCAAAAACTCAAATTCAAACCGTGTCATTCACCCACATTAAGATTTAAGACCAACGACTGAACAATAAAAAACATCGCCATTACGTATAAATTCGGGACAACGGAGGGCCGGTGATGGGGCGCTTACCGTGCACCAGCGCTTGAGAGGCTTCCTAGTCCTGCTGATGTAATTCCATTACCTTGCAAACGACACTTGTCAAACTGACAGGGCGATAGTTGCCCGGGCAGCTTTTGTCACCTTTTTTGAACAATGGTGTCACTAGCGTTAGCGTTGTCGTGATAAGAGTAGCGTTGTTGTCGGTGCGGTGGAGGTGGGATTGCATTGGTCGCTATAATTTTGCACTTGTCGTACATTGCGACAAACTTTTTTCGTAACGCTTCTGTTGTTTATGCGGCGCGATGGACGTTCCGACCTGTTGTTCCATGAACACGTTGTTGTTGTGACCGCTCTGTTGCTTCTGTAATATTATCGGCAGGGTTGCTTGATATTAAAGTGCAATTTTAAAGAAGCTGCTGCCAAGCTTAACTCTTTTTTGTTTCTAAAATATAACCGGAAATAAGTTCAGCAATAAAGTGTTAAGTTCAGCAATAAGTGTTCAGCAATAAAAGAAAAAAATAAAGTTTGTCTTCTGTGAACTCAACCTAATAAGCGTTTGCACAAGACTGGCAAACTATTAGGATTTCGTACATGATCTTAAAAAAAGGAAATTATCATCCTGAAACTTGCAAGGGGCCCGAGTTTTGTGTCACGCTCTGAATAGGCCTGAGCAAAGAGGCCGAGTTCTCTTATGAATTTCTTTGGCCGTAAGCTAATTAGTGGAGCTTACGAAACTAAGCGAAGTGATCTGATCCTTGTTATTTTTAGTGCGTCCGCGTCATGGGAAGCATCGTATTAATTGGCAAAAGAGCAAAGCATCTCGAAAGAAGAGTTCTCGTTAGGCAACTCGGTAAAGGTTGCGGTGACATGAAAGGAGCCACTGAAAGGCATCTTAAAATGAAAACAATGGCGCCAGTCCCGCAAAAGGCAATTTGGTGGATTTTTGTATCTTAATTACCGAGCTTTTCTTGATCCGGGAAAAGTTTGTGCCGGAGAAGCTGCTCCAACTCGCCTGTTTTGATCCGAGGGCTGAAATTTTCCTTATCTTAAGAAAATTTTCCGTATCTATCGTGATAGGTTGTACCGTCACGTGCTCAATTGATCGCATTGATAGTTTATGTTGCAGAATTAAATTTTTGGTTATTGTATTTACGGTTCTCTATATTTTGGAAAATGTTGTGATGAATCGATTAATCATACAGTAGGTTAATTAAGTATTGTTCAGTCATGAACTTGAGATTTTGATTAGCCGCGAGTGTTAGTTGCTCATGCATGGCCGCATATGCGTCACTCTGCCCACTCCCCACAGAGTTATTGCGTCACTCTGCCCACTCCCCACAGAGTTATTGCGTCACTCTGCCCACTCCCCACAGAGTTATTGCGTCACTCTGCCCACTCCCCACAGAGTTATTGCGTCACTCTGCCCACTCCCCACAGAGTTATTGCGTCACTCTGCCCACTCCCCACAGAGTTATTGCGTCACTCTGCCCACTCCCCACAGAGTTATTGCGTCACTCTGCCCACTCCCCACAGAGTTATTGCGTCACTCTGCCCACTCCCCACAGAGTTATTGCGTCACTCTGCCCACTCCCCACAGAGTTATTGCGTCACTCTGCCCACTCCCCACAGAGTTATTGCGTCACTCTGCCCACTCCCCACAGAGTTATTGCGTCACTCTGCCCACTCCCCACAGAGTTATTGCGTCACTCTGCCCACTCCCCACAGAGTTATTGCGTCACTCTGCCCACTCCCCACAGAGTTATTGCGTCACTCTGCCCACTCCCCACAGAGTTATTGCGTCACTCTGCCCACTCCCCACAGAGTTATTGCGTCACTCTGCCCACTCCCCACAGAGTTATTGCGTCACTCTGCCCACTCCCCACAGAGTTATTGCGTCACTCTGCCCACTCCCCACAGAGTTATTGCGTCACTCTGCCCACTCCCCACAGAGTTATTGCGTCACTCTGCCCACTCCCCACAGAGTTATTGCGTCACTCTGCCCACTCCCCACAGAGTTATTGCGTCACTCTGCCCACTCCCCACAGAGTTATTGCGTCACTCTGCCCACTCCCCACAGAGTTATTGCGTCACTCTGCCCACTCCCCACAGAGTTATTGCGTCACTCTGCCCACTCCCCACAGAGTTATTGCGTCACTCTGCCCACTCCCCACAGAGTTATTGCGTCACTCTGCCCACTCCCCACAGAGTTATTGCGTCACTCTGCCCACTCCCCACAGAGTTATTGCGTCACTCTGCCCACTCCCCACAGAGTTATTGCGTCACTCTGCCCACTCCCCACAGAGTTATTGCGTCACTCTGCCCACTCCCCACAGAGTTATTGCGTCACTCTGCCCACTCCCCACAGAGTTATTGCGTCACTCTGCCCACTCCCCACAGAGTTATTGCGTCACTCTGCCCACTCCCCACAGAGTTATTGCGTCACTCTGCCCACTCCCCACAGAGTTATTGNGTGAGGGTTTGGCAATGGATGGGGTGGAAGGGAGAGAGGGAACATAAACAGGTATAGAGGGAAGGACAAGGTGAATGGGAGCAGGTCTTGTGAAAGGTGTGAGGAGGCTGTGAGCAGGACAGCTCTAGCTTTTTCATTTCGGTTTGAATTTCTCGTCTATGGAACATTTCTTTTTTTGAATAGCTTGCATAGGTAATTGATCATTTGTTAATGAATGTTCAGTTTATGAACCATGTGTTTGATCTTTAAAATATATATTTTTTTCATTTGGTCCTCGAATTCAATACATTTTCTTTGATCAATTGAAATGCGATCGAAAGTCCACGGAATTTGGTTCTCATATTTAATTAACCTCCCATGTCTGATCAATAAGATCGGACATGCTCGCAATTTCATCAGGTATATTTACCTGTGAAATTTACCTGATATTTATTTGTTATTATTTATTTATTTATTTATGATTTGTTATTATTTACATCCTGATAATATTATTATCAGGGATATTTAACTGAGTGCTGCTGCTGCCCTGAGTCCCACAAAACAATATAAATATTTTATTTAACTCTTCCATTTATTAACTTTACTTCACTTGCCGCTTCGGTGCGCGGGTTATATTGAATTCCCGTGACCGCGACATCGTTGCAGTTCCTGGTAAAAAAAATTGTTACTGAGACACGGCGCCCCAAACTTGATTATACCTTCGTCCCTGCGCGCTGAATGAATTCATCTCCGCGCTGAATGATTTCACTTCCGTGCTGAATGAATGAGTAATGAATGGTATGGCTTAATTAACAATAAATTAAACGATCTTCAATAACTTTTTCTGAGGACTGGATTCATGCAAGCTTGACCAGCCAGGAATATCAACGACAAAATAACAAAATGGTTTGTGTGTCATAATTATTTATTAAAACTAAATAAATAAATAAAAATTAAACAATGTCGACAATATATAATTTAGATAGAAAGGATCCCAGGAGGGGCTACGAGGTACAGGAGACTGTTTGCTCTATAAATACACATTGCTGAGGGATTGCTGAGGATATAGTGCGTTTAGGGGCTGTGGGGGAGAGAGGGGAGGGCAGGGGAAGGGGAAGAGAGCCGTGGTAGAGTGGGATGGGATGAGTGGGGGATACTGCTGCTGCTGCATGTACTGCTGCTGCTGCTGCTTGTATTGCTGCTGCAGATCACCGCCATTATATTGTACACCGCATTCACTCATAACATTTTTTGAGGTAAGGAGGCATTCACAGGTTTTACCGAAATACGCACTTTATTTAAACTTTTCATTCAATTTTTATTTCATTTTTTATAGTTTCCATGCGCAATAATAATTATTTTATGGCTCATTTTCAGCCGTGTTTTTTGTTAATCTTTTAAATTTTTTTCTTTCGCTTCTCAATTTACCGAAGATGGTGTTAAACCTTAACAATCTATAAGGTCTTCATTGTTATATATACTGCATAACTTGGTTTTAGAAAATTTGCATCAGAAATTTTAAAAATTAAATAAATAAATAAAAAGGCTGCTCAATAATTTTTTCCGTGTTAGTTGGACGCAATAAGAAATACATGGAATATTTCACCAGAACCGAGACATGGAATGAAATACAAATTTTCTCGAGACGTTCCAAGCCCGTGAGATGACCAGGAGTTGTTCGAAGATCCGCGTTGGTGAAGAAAGCTCGGATTTTCATGCCATCCATTTAGAACACGGGAAATGCGCACAAAAAAAGACAAAAGTAATCTTGTAGCTTCTAGTTTTGAGCTTCCCTTTTGAGTTCCCAAACGAAAGATTCCCTGTAAATTTTCTTTCGTCTCGTCCGAAAAATCTCGAGTGATGAAGTCATATAGTGAGCGGCAAACGCAGTGGCCGCGAGAGCATGGCTTATAACGCGTCAGGTGGTGCTTAGTTAATAGTTTCAATTATCAGTTCAATGGTTTCACTTATGAAATTATTAGTGCAATAATTTAAGTAGAATCGATCAATCAAAAATATCAAGCATCCTTCAACTCGAGTAATAAGGCATCAATCAATTAATTTTGTCAGTTAAACATGAGTCAATTCGTTGAATTAATCATTATCGCTGCACGGAATATTAATTTGTCTGCCCAATAGCGTCCGAAAGTACGAACGAAATCTCCCAAAGTAAGAATACGCGAGATTGTGTTCACTGCGTCCAAGGCCTTTATTATATTATAACAATGCAAGTACTCTACAGTATGAAGGATTCTTTATTGGTATCTAAAAATCTCCATTGGTATCTCTTTATCTAAAATCTTCATTGGTATTATTCTAGTCACCTCAATGATTTTTTGTCACCATAAAAATTAATTATTAACGTGTATAGAATATGGTTGCTCCGCAATATAATTCAGTAAATCTCATTATTTGTTTACTCACTTGTAGACTCCAATGATTTTGCTCCCGCAAAATTCCTGAGTGAGTGAGACTATAGACGCTCTGTCCGAGTATGTTTGCCGAATTCGATTTGTGTGAGATAAGCGGCACTCCTAAGAGGAAGCATCGCTAATTAATGAGATACGTCATAAGAAGAATATTAAGTTCCACCAGGAAGCACTGGTACTTTGCCCTCGTTTCCCCTCAAATGACAAGTGGGTGATGGAGGGTGGGTGAGTGGGTGATGGAGGGTGGGTGAGTGGGTGATGGAGGGTGGGTGAGTGGGTGTGAGGGTGGAGCCCCACGTGAGCAATTGGTGAAGTGGGCGCTTTTCTGTAGCATGTCGCGTGGCCGACCACTCGTGGCTGGATGTCGCTAATGCTTGCCATTGTTTCCTAATGAGCCGTGCAATAATTACTTGAAAAAAACATTCGATGTTGGAGGAGGCATCATTCAAGATGACAAGCAGGCATCATTCATTCCCTTCAGTTACATAGCGATCAGTAAAGCTAATTCTTTAAAAATTTAAGTTGTTTCAAAGAAGAATGACTTAGAATTATATGGGGTTAATGTTATGCCTTTAGTATGGTTATCGCTGGCTTGGCAATTTTTCATTATCTGTTTGAACTGAAAAGTAATCCATATATTTGCTGGAGGAAGCAGTTCGTGAGCTAGTGACCAGTTTTGCGAAGAAAATCTTATCTTTTGCCCGCTGAAATAACCGCTTTAGAAATCTCATTTATATTTTCAATTACTGGCTCACTTTTTCACTTTGACGGTTTGTTGCTCAATCAATTATTATGATATATTTGCTCTAGAAAGAGCATTACTGACGAAGGCAAAACATCACTAGGAACTGACATAATAATAATAGACTGCACTTGACTGCAGTTTATTGCACGTCAGTTGCACTCGCCGTCATTTGTGTTCCCATCATTGCATGAATTACGTTCAGATGCTAGCATAGGGGCAGAAGTGTGGAAATTATTTATCCCTCATTACTTCTTCCTTTACTTCATTGTCCTCATCTGTGCGATGCTCCATCATCGAGGTTTTAATATTGTCGCTATGATTGCTTTGGATCACAAGTAATCTGCGGTTCAAGTAATTCACATGGTAAACTAAACACCCAAGCTTTAGGAAAGGCGTGCCACAAATCCGCTAATTCTAATACATTAATCCTGCCTCGCGCTGCACTCGATGCTTTAGACGCCGTTTGCAGCGCATCAGCCGACACCGCTTATTTCTTATTCATGCGACGATCGCGTGCAGGCAAACGCTCTAACTAACATTGGGTCTCATCTCTTAATGTTGTTTTCTGTTAAATTAATAAAGCAGGCTTTCCAGGCCTGCTTCTGCCCCGCTCCTTAAATAATTTGTTGAGTCACGTTTGTTGTTTTCCAAACGAAATGCACTCTTGCTCTAAGCCGGCCTCTAAATCTGCCTAATCTGATTTGAGTGACGTTAAAAGCTTGTCGCAAATATCCTTCAGCTTAGTGCTATGAAATTTTTCATATGTCGAGCTACGAATACGCGGATCGGCGACCGGTCTGCAAATAAAACACATAAGCGTTAAGAAGTCAACTAATTTTCGGGGAGACGTCGAAACTTGCACTTCTAGTACAATAATTATTCTCGTCGAGTCTCTAGTCGAGTACACGTGTGCGAATATTTGTACGTCACCACTGAACTCTGCTTTCATTTACGTCTTTCCTCGAACCGATTTATGACATATCATTATTGCTGCGAATATGCCACGTTCTACTGAAGGCATAGATTATCATGTTTAAGGGGAAAGATACTGGCAAATACCGTCATAGGAAGTAACTAGTATATAATTTTTTTAGTATCTTCCTGAGATTTGGTTCGGTGATACTTACATACGTTAGCTAGGTAGCAACACACCCCTTCCCCTCTTCAGCATTTTTTTTGCGCCGATGACAGTGAAAATTAATGAATCATTGGTTTATCTTCATGTGCTGCATAATTAGTCTCCTAATCTCGGTCAAATTAAATCATTAAACCAAAATATTTTTTCATAATATCGTGAATTAGAAATTTGTTTGGAATTTCGCAAAACCATTTTTGTAATCGTTTCTCATTTCTATTCTCAACACAGCAAGATTATACGTTAAGTCTTAATCAAAGATCATCCAGTCTTTAGGTAAAATATTTTAATCCAATATTTCGTGCTCTGTCTCATGTTCTGATGGTAAAAAATGTTTAGAAAATGAATTTTAATAGCGCGGAATCACGCGCTAGAGTCGAATTTGTTAGATCATTTGATTAAAATTTCGCTGTACAATATTCGATTGCATTATTTTATTATTTTACAATTTTCTACGCCTCGTTCTCTTAGACGGATCTTCTCCTACTAGTTTTACTCTCCGGCAAATTTTCATTTTTTTTGTAGCAGTCCATTCTCAAGCTACCTATTTTTTACATTTTTCAGTTGCTTCACGAAATTTTATTTGTATGTCTTTCTTTCTGTGTTTCGTTCCATTTGTGTTATCTAGTCTTTTTCCCTATATTCTTTCTTCACTTTGCATCTCCGTGACTTTCTCTTCAAATTTCCAGCTTTCTCCTTAACTTTCCTGTCTTCGCCTCACCCACTAGCAAGACAAACTCTACGGGCTTCGGCCGCCCCCAAACAGCGCACTCCTTACCTCAAGTTTTTCGTGGAGCGAAGCTCTGTGCTGCAATCCGACGAGCGGCCATTAGTCGTACCGTGAAAGCATAGAATCAGAGCGCTTCTATTTGCTTTAAAACACAGCGTTATGAACTTGTACTTGTTTAGCAGGAATGATGTCAATGTGACAGTGCATTTTCCAAGGAAGTCTTACGGGTGAGCCTAAAATATAAAAAACAAAATTACAGATGAGGTTATTAGCTGATCAATTTATTCACAATTATGAGTCACCTTCATATTCCTATTTTAAAATGCATATGAATTTTAAGATGTGTGTTACTACTTTCTTTGACGTTTGCTTTTGTGAGTAAATCCTTATAGGAATAGGAGTTTCAGATCCATTTAAAATCGAAGCTTATAAGATTTGTTAGAATTTAACTAAAGGCGTTTAAATCCGTTCAATACCTTGCAAAATTTCTTATCGAATAGCGCGCATTATTGATAGAACGTTCAGTGCAGTAGAGCGTTCATCTACTGGCAGAAAGTAAAGCAGGCGGAGCGTTCACCTGTTGCCAGAAAGTGCAGCTGGCGGAGCGTTCATCTGCTGCCAGAAAGTGCAGCTGGCGGAGCGTTCACCTGTTGCCAGAAAGTGCAGCTGGCGGAGCGTTCACCTGTTGCCAGAAAGTGCAGCTGGCGCAGCGTTCACCTGCTACAGGTGGGGCGCGCGACCACCTGTAGAAGCAGCGCCCCCAAATGCAGCAACAGGTAGAGGGGTTCGGTGGCCGCGCTGGAGGGTGATTTCGGGGATGAGATTCCCGAGGGGCAAGGACAGAGGGGAGGAAGAAGCGAGGGTAACGAGAAGCTGCGTTCAGAGTGCGCCATGAAACCATTTCCGGCGCTAGAAACTCAACTCGATCTAGTAACATCAACGTTAAATTTCGTTATCCATGTTCCTGCTTTTTATAGAAGCTGTACAATCTGCTCGATGTTTCTATAGGTCGTCACTAGGGACAGTCACACTAGCAAGGTTAGTGCATATTTTCCTGAACTCGGCCTAAACGCGGTAGCTACTCTTCCTCAGCTGTTCCAAAAGAAGAGACCCGAGCCTACAGCTTGGGGGGAAGCGGGGGAAGCGGGGCTGTGGATGGCAGCTTAGGATAGAGACTCTGAAGGGGACGGGGCGGTGCGGGTGGATATTCGGCAGCCCCAAGCGCAACAAGTGTATGGGGAGGCGCGAGGGGAGGGGTGAAAACTTTAGGCTTTGAACTCTCTTTCCTCGAAACCCGCTTGGCTCCCCTAAAATCCCCTCTAAAAGCGGTGTTTGCTCCCTCGAAATCCCCTTCGAAAACGGCGCTCTCTCCTCCTCTCATCAGCTGGCGGCGCTCTCGGCCGAGAGCGCCGACGTGTGTTGTAGCACTGCGCTCACTGCGCTCGTCCAGACAGCGTACTGTAACACTGCGCTCACTGCGCTCGTCCAGACATTGTATTGTAACACTGCGCTCGTCCAGACATTGTATTGTAACACTGCGCTCATTGCGCTCATCCAGACATTGCATTGTAACACTGCGCTCACTGCGCTCATCCAGACATTGTATTGTAACACTGCGCTCATTGCGCTCATCCAGACATTGCATTGTAACACTGCGCTCACTGCGCTCATCCAGACATTGCATTGTAAAACTGCGCTCACTGCGCTCATCCAGACATTGCATTGTAACACTGCGCTCACAGCGCTCATCCAGACATTGTATTGTAAAACTGCGCTCACTGCGCTCATCCAGACATTGTATTGTAACACTGCGCTCGTCCAGACATTGTATTGTAACACTGCGCTCGTCCAGACATTGTATTGTAACACTGCGCTCATTGCGCTCGTCCAGACATTGTATTGTAACACTGCGCTCATTGCGCTCATCCAGACATTGCATTGTAACACTGCGCTCACTGCGCTCATCCAGACATTGCATTGTAACACTGCGCTCACTGCGCTCATCCAGACATTGCATTGTAACACTGCGCTCACTGCGCTCATCCAGACATTGCATTGTAACACTGCGCTCACTGCATTGGTCCTGACATTGTTACGTAACACAAAACATACTGTAAAGTACAGTATAATACAGGCCAGTACAATACAGTACAGTGCTTAAGAGAAGCAACACTACAGTACAGTTTTAGTCAAGTATGTAGCTCGGCCAAAAAATTGCAGAAATGTCCTCCATCTACATTGATGATAATTGAATGGAAGAAAGCTTCCATTGAGCCGATGGCTGTTCCTGCTGTGCCTAATCGATGATTAAGATCACATGCTCTGCCTATAGGTAGGTACGATGTTTGATCGTATTTTCTGTGACAAACTTCCGTGTTCCGTCCGCGTGGGTTCTTTGTCTTCAAATATTTGCGCGGACATCTTCATTCTTCGAGATTTTCTTTACCATAGGATGCGGATGTGAAAAGCGCGTCATTATACGCCATTAGGAAGATTCCGTGAGAATCACTTGCCGTGCGTACCCCGCGCGGGACTCAAATCTGATTAGGTAAATATTGAATAAAAATTCTATTGCTAATTAAGCCAATAATCATCGGAAGTTTAATTTGTCGTGAATAGAACCGTTTTTGCTGTATTATGCGCATACTTAATTCACCATAAAAAATTGTAGAAGAAAAAACATTCAGGCATGATTTCCGATCATTTAACTAATTGGAAATATAAATCATAAATACTTGAGGCTTCATACAGTTGAGTGGGTCAACAGCACAGGGCTTCTTTGCATCGTCTCACGTCTATACAGTCGCGGTCTCCTAGCCTCGTCTCACGTCTATACAGTCGCGGTCTCCTAGCCTCGTCTCACGTCAATACAGTCGCGGTCTCCTTGCCTCGTCTCACGTCTATACAGTCGCGGTCTCCTTGCCTCGTCTCTCATTGTACAGTCGCGGTCCCTCACCGTCTCTCATTGTACAGTCACGGTCTCTCATCGTCTCTCATTGTACAGTCACGGTCTCTCATCGTCTCTCGTTGTACAGTCACGGTATCTCATCGTTTCTCATTGTACAGTCGCGGTCTCTCATCGTCTCTCGTTGTACAGTCACGGTCTCTCATCGTCTCTCGTTGTACAGTCACGGTATCTCATCGTCTCTCATTGTACAGTCGCGGTCTCTCATCGTCTCTCGTTGTACAGTCGCGGTCTCTCATCGTCTCGTGTTGTACAGTCACGGCCTCTCATCGTCTCTCGTTGTGCAGTCGCGATCTTTCATTGTCTCTCGTTGTACAGTCGCGATCTTTCATCGTCTCGCGTTGTACAGTCACGGTCTTTCATCGTCTCGCGTTGTACAGTCGCAGTCTCTCATCGTCTCGCGTTGTACAGTCGCGGTCTCGGCTCGTCTCCTTTACTAGCGACGTTTGTGTATAATGGAGAAGAAGAGAGGGGGGCGGTGTGCAGAGGGAGGGGAGCGAAGGGCTTATCGCCCCCCGTATTTCGGGCTCGCGGCGGTCCAGACCCGCCCCTTTAATTTGTGCTGCCAACTGATCTTTCCTTCGTATACCTGCTGCCGCTGCAGCTGCAGTAGCACCTGTAGCATCAGTAGCGCTGCACCGGCCCTCTACAGCTGCCCCGTAGCGGCGCCCTGCAGCCTCTGTAAAAACTCTACGTACGAAACCCTTCACACTTGCTCAATTTTCAAACTTTTTTTCTATTATATAAATCAGTCCGAACTGGAGTGACCGGGTGAAGCGATACGTTCGCGGACGTCTAGCCTTTAAAGTACCGAAGCGGTGGTGTGCGTTGTGCTGTAGCACATGCGTGTGTAGAATGTTGTGCTGTAGCACATACGAAAATAGTACGGGCAAGGAATCCATGGACAAGTGAGTGACGGTTGCGAAAATTTATGTAATGCCCAGCATGGAATGATCTTGGAATGATCTCCTTTCGCATCACATCGAGTCTCTATTATATGTGTGTGGTTAGTATTCACGAAATTTTTGATGGGATCAGTGACAGCTTCATTAACTGCAAAATTACATCAAAAATTTTTATTGTATTTCAATGATTTACGTGACTTTCAGTATACTTTTTTAGGGATTATCAAGACTTCTTTTAATTTGGAACATCTTATCAGTTAAAGGTGATGCTTTAGTGCCTTTATTGAGGCTGAATACGTGTCATTTATTCATCACTGGACTGACAAACTTATTGTTGTCATATGAGCGGAAATATATCGTCGATGAACAATTTCTGTCTTCATATTAGATTATTATGAACCCGCAAACAGGAGACATGGTTTGAATGTGTGTAAAATGAAATAAATATTTTAGTGTAATTAATAACATCCGCCGTGCGTCCAACTGATTCATCTGCTGATCTGCTCGCTGCATTCACTGACTTCTGCAGCGATGACGTCACGCGGCCGTGGCATGACGTTGCTCAGGTGAGTGGCAGAGCCGTGGCATGACGTGGCTCAGGTGAGTGGCAGAGCCGTGGCATGACGTGGCTCAGGTGAGTGGCAGAGCCGTGGCATGACGTGGCTCAGGTGAGTGGCAGGGCCGTGGCATGACGTGGCTCAGGTGAGTGGCAGGGCCGTGGCATGACGTGGCTCAGGTGAGTGGTAGTGACAGAAAGACGCTCGTCATTCCACGTCTCACTTACTTTTGTCTGGTTTGAGCTTAAGCAGTTTACGAATGTTAGCCCCTATAATTTATTATTTTTCTAGTATTAAGTTTTGAATATTTCAAATACTTTAACTTCCATTCAGTCCACCAGGAAAGAAATTCTAATTAAATCTCGTATTCTGAAATAAATATTATTATTAAAGCACTGCTGTTTTGTTCTATAAACTATTCTTAATGGGAGCTTCTTCATAGTTCTGGCAGTAGGTACACTAAACGATAGTAAAGTATTAAAGAGTATTATAAAGGGGGGGGGTAAAGAGTATTATAGGTCAATTCCACCCCTTGCAATGAAAGATGCTAAATGCAGTTGATCGGTCTGAGCATCAACAGAATTATTCGTCATAAAATGCACAAAAATTTTATGTGTTCTCCTATGCAGGTAATAGTTTTTCATAAATACTGCTTGTTTTTAAAGTTTTCTTAACTTGTCTGATCGTTGACTTTAATTCTCTCGGTTATAGTCTAATTTGATTCTTTGCAACCAATAATGCAATTGTTCTTTTAAATTTTGCGAGGCGCCAAAAATCTACGGACTTCGCAATCACGGATCCATATGATTTACACTGTTATTTTGAGAAAGATGATCTATAAAAACGATCAAGATTCATTCATCAATTCCATGCAGCGCAAGCTTGGAAGAATTTTTAGAAGTTATTGTAGTCTCCAAACTACGTATAGTAAATGAATCTTAGTCCTCAGCTTGCTTTTCAATTTTTCGTTAACTTGTCTAACTGCGCCCTCGTGAAGTTCAAGTGAATTATATATTATTAATTCATCAAGATGTCGTCTTATCTACCATCTTCTTATTCAGTCCCTCCTGTCATGGCTCTCATTATCATCGTTTTCTCTCATCTCCCGCTCTTCGTACCGCCTTGTGAAGCTGGTGGCTGCAAAAATAATCGATAAACTGTAAAGCTTGTCAGGCATGAATTAAAAATGAACAAAAATAATCGATAAACTGTAAAGCTTGTCAGACATGAATGTAAAGCTTGTCAGACATGAATGTAAAGCTTGTCAGTCATGAATTAAAAATGAAAAGTCAGGCCATGGAATTCCTGACTTACCTTCGGTGGCGTCAAATCCTCAACCTTGAACATGTGCCACCGTGGATTTTGAATAATTATTCTTATGTACATTCCTCATTATCTTTCAAATTTAAGAAATGGAAACTCATTTCTTGAAACTTCATTGCATAACCATGGTATTTATATGAAGTAAATGTGTAAATTTGCAGCAAATAAATGTAAAATTTGAAATTAGTTTTCGTGAATAAATTTTCTCAATTTTTGAATTTGATCACAGGAAAATTTTGCCAAGGAGCATCTTATTTCAAATACCATGCTTCGGTCGAGGAACTGTCAGTGTCTGTCAATCAAATTCCATCCCACGGAATTCGATCGATCGCAGAATTAAGTTTCCCGATTTTCGTGTATGGGCGAAGGCACCCGCGATGAATGTGAATAATTTAGTGCTAAGCAAAACTAGATGTTTTTCATTCGAGATACCTTCGAAATTCATGCATTTTATACTACTTCATAAAAGTGGTGTTTCATCATATCACTTGCGTAGAGTAGATTTTAATACTTTATGATATTACTTAGTACGTTGACCAAACCAAAATTGGTGATCAATTGGTATACGAATGAAGTACTTATTGAATTTCTGAGAAAGCTTGCGTGACGGAAATTATTTCTTATTGATGTCGATAGATGGACTGATGCATTGCATGCACCACAGTGATGCATGCATTGCATTCATCTCAGTGATGCATGTAACATACCGCATGCACTACATAAACCACACGAAGCATCACAGCTTCTCCCAGTCCCTTTGGGGGACCGGGAGAGCTTTGCTCCATGCAAAGCTCTCCCGGTCCATGGAGTTTTGCTCCATGCACCGCTGGTCCACTGGCTGCACGCTGCACCTGCTCAGGGTCTCTCCCTTGCTGTTGTCGCCGCCCCGTCTATTCATCTCTGCTACTGCCTGATCTTTTGACTTTCCTGTCCTAATCTCTATATTCAGGGCTTTCTTCTCTCTCTTCTATTTTTACTAGATTTATACTGTATTATCTTCCCTTCTTCCACTTGTTTTCTATTCCTTTTTCGTTTCTCCTATAGTCCTATTCTGCTAGACTTCTTCAATCCTCACACGACATTTCTTGGTCTCCGTGCTATTCGATCTTCCAATATTTTTCGTTCAGTCCATGCGCTAAATTCATAATTTTATTTATTCATTTGTGATGAAATTATTATATTAGATCAGTTTTCAAGATTGTGCGAGCTTTTGTAATTCTTCTTTTTTCTAATTCTATTATTTTTTTCTAATTGTTTTGGGGACTTCATTATACGCAAAACGCTTCTCATAGAAAGCTTTCATTGAGTGCATTATAGTGACATGGAATTAAAATTATATATTTTTTCGTCACTACCATTTAAAGGCAAAACTGAATAGTTAGGGACGTAGGTACAAAACATAAGTCGAAACTTTCTTACATTAAATATTTCACAGAGGAAATTACTTTCAAGATTCATTGAGATCAACTTATGGACTTCGGCTTCGACTTGAGAATTTTAACTTTTAGGGTAGTACTTTAGAATGTTTCTCCGTGAAATATGATTTGGAAGTTATGTCCTGTTAAAGAAATATTCTAGGGTAAAGCCTTGGGTAGTATTGAACAATATTTCATTGCATTTGAGCCCGGTAATAAGTGATATTCAAAAATATACCGCTACCATTATGCTGTTACGAGTGGCGATAAACTTGTCTGATTTTTTAAGCTTAAGTAGAATCAACTCATTCCTTAGCCGTTTCATGTCATTCAAACCAGAAGTAAATCTGTTTAAGTGAATTTTTTTTTCATATTGATTAAGATCGCATTATGCCACTGACGCATTTCATGTCCGCTCGCCTATACGACGCTTAAGTCAGATCATGTGTCCAATTTATTTATTGAAACGTGAACAACTTAGAACTTGTCATGTTTATTGAAACGTGAACAACTTAGAACTTGTCTTGTTAATCGGAACGTGAACAACTTAGAACTTGTCTTGTTTATGCAAATGAAACAACTTGGAACTTATCTTATTTATGCAAACGTGAACAACTTGGAACTTGTCTTTTTTATCGAAACGTGAACAACTTAGAACTTGTCTTGTTTATCGAAACGTGAACAACTTAGAACTTGTCTTATTTATACAAACGTGAACAACTTAGAACTTGTCTTATTTATCGTAACGTGAACAACTTAGAAGTTGTCTTATTTATTCAAATGGAACAACTTAGAACTTGTCTTATTTATCGAAACGTGAATAACTTAGAACTTGTCTTGATGTCAAGCGAAATGAACGAACTGAGCAAGGTTTCCTCTAACAGAAATGAGCAATATTTAACATTATAAATGAACCAGATCTGCGCATATTTTCAGTAAAGCACCTTCAGCGTAGCTATTTCTCCGGCTGGTGTGACGGTTCTCTGCAATTATGTCGCGAAACTTGTGTGAAAAAATGTGCATTGTCTTAATTTCATGAGTAAACTTGTGTCGAATTTTGTCTCTGGCTTGAAGTTAGAATTTTTATCCGTTAATTAGCGAGTCAACGGCACCCAAGTTTTCTTGTGAACGGAAATTTTAAACATTAATTTTTGCTCATTCAAGTTCTTCACGTCTGTAAATAAAAAACTAGCAAATTTGCGAACCGTTATTGATAAAAACTGTATCAGTTTTCGTGACAAGTTTTGTGAACGCTTTTCAGGATAGGTTTTTCCCAACAAGGACGTCTTTTGTGAACAAACTTTGCTCTGTTATGCCGTACATTTTAACGGCTAAAATCATCGTACGCTTTTTTCTAAAAATAAAATAAAATAAAATGTTTACTTTGATGGACTTCGTTTCTCTGCAGCCACGAATACTTTGTGTCTACAGCAAATTAACCAAGAAAGAAATAAAATAAAGGGAAAACCCTTAAGAAAACCCTAAAAATGATCAACTGCATATTTTTTCTTGTATTTGTGTATGTAAATAATGTGTCCAAATCAATTAAGGTTTTACTATGTTTCAAAATATGATCTTTTGCGATGGCGGTTACACTAAAGTTGCTTTATTTATGCGAGGAATAACCGCTATAAAACTAATGCATATTCTGCATAACTACTACATATGCTTACATGCGCATTACTTCAATGCTTACATGCGCATTACTCCAATGCTTACATGCGCATTACTTCCATGGTTGCATGCATGCGCATTACTTCCATGCTTACATGCGCAAGTGCGTATATCATTGTCAGGCCAAAAGTGAGCTTTGCGATACCAAAGCAAGTCGCACAACAGATACTGTACTGTGCACCTGTAGAACTGCTGTACTGAGTATAGCTGTACAGCGTACAGCTGAAGCACTGTTGTGCACTAGGACAGATTTATGTACAAGTACACCGTCGTGGAAATATTGTACAGCTGTATGTACAGCTGTACAGCTGTAAGGCTGTTGTGCACTAGGACAGATTTATGTACATGTACACCTTCGTGAAACTATTCTGAGGCTTTATTGTCAATTGGGATTGTCAGCACTCAGAGAGCTCCATCCTTTAAATGTCGTAATTTGAAGAGAAACCTAATTCCTTGCTTTTCTAGTTTCTCTGTTGCATGCATACAATGTTCCTGTACAATGGAATCGTAATCTTGCTCTATTTGTGAAGTCATAATTACTTTTTTAATCAAAATCTTGAGCAGCACCTAGCTTCAGGCCAGTATTTCTTCGTCTGCTACGAATGCCGTCCACCGAGGAAATCATTGAGCAATTTATTAATTAGTAGACAAATATAATACATTATAATATGTTTTGACATAACTTTTAGCTTGGGGCTCCATCTTCCGGATTAAGTCAAGGTTTTTTAGGTGATGTACAGAATGACATTTGATGCCGCACGCGCATCACGTGAATGGATGGAGCGCGTCGCCGAGTAGCAGGAAGGATCGAAATGCATCGCTGATTTGTACAGCATTTGAAATATTCGAGCTTTGGCGATCGATTAGATCAAGAATTTGCAGTAACCCATACTTGACTGGATTATAACCGCTGAATTAGAACGCTTCTGGCTTTACTCGAAAAGTTCAGTAGCACAAATAAATAATGTAGGTGGATTATGCAGTGTTACATAAGTTACATCTTATGTAACACTGCATAATGTAGGTGGATTATGCAGTGTTACATAACATGTAACTTTTTATTGAAATTTTGAGGCGTTCATTTCACAATTAAAGATGACTGTTTGACTCTACTAAATAAATAATAATTGTATAATGGACATTTCTCCACAAAGTCTCATAATCTTAGAATATTATCATCATTGATAAACAGTTTATTGAATGATCAAAATAATTTATTTTCTGCTGACCTCTAAGGTATTTAGATGGAACACCTGCAAGCCATTTTCGTTTACTATCTTTCCGTGGTAACTCGGAAATTCAGTTCAGTGTTCCAGAAATGTACGTACAATACCTCTCTACATCACAAGGATTGATGAATCCATTGTATGAGTACGCAATTGAATTCACCCTTAAACGAAGAAATTAAACATTGCTGTGTAAATTGGTTTACATATCTCGTGAACCCAGTACGCTACCTCCATGGAAATGGGCATGCAATGCATAAAATACGAATGAATTTGTTTGAATTGGGGCGCTTGGCCTGACATTCGGTACAGAGCTGACGCTGCTAGACTATCCCTGCCTTCTTTTCATCTTTGTTATTGCATGATTCATCTCTCCCCTGCTCATCTGTTTGCTCTTTCATGCTTCAGTTTTATCGCATGTTTCCCTGCTTCTCCACCCCTTGCCAATTATCTTATTCTGTAGCTCCTTCCCTCCGTCCCGAGCACCCTTCCTGCCTCTCGCTCCTCTTGCGCATTTTTTCGCTTCTTTTCGAATAGATTCGCTTTCCTCTTGCCTTATTTTGAGCGGATTCTTTTGCATTGCATTTCGTTTCATTTCGCATTCATGACGCACGCATTGATTAGCTGAGCAGCGCCGAGCCGGACTCAGGGCTTGCAGCGCTCGGCTTACGGCCTGTCTTGGGCAGCGCTCCATGCATGGAGGAGGCCAGGGGTCCGGGTGCTGCTGACCCCCGTGACGCACCCCGAGCAATAGGTATCTTGGGCAGCGCCCCCGGGGTTGGTTTTCGGGCGCTGCAGATCCAGGTGACGCACCGTAAGATTGGCTAAGCGACTTGCAGCAAACGACATTAATGGCTACACCTCAGGTTTCCACGTGGGCCACAATTTACTTCAACAATATAGATTTTTTCTTTTGGTACACCACTAAAGACGATGCTATCAATGCTTCTTTATTCAGGCACTGAAATTTGAGGATCGCGACGCTGGTGTCGCTTGAGGAGCTGCTACTGCAAGATCGCTCACATTTATTCAGCAGCTTGATGTGTCTAGGTGCGATGAATGCCCAGTCCGGCCCTGCATTATGTCTGTTTACCTGAAAATAGGTTTTTGTAGCGATAAACAGACATTGGAAAAGTTATTAATTTTTTCAACAACGTTCATTTGATAAAAATTGTAGTCTCATTCAAAATCTTTCTTCCCGATCGGATACTTAAACCTATAATTAATAATACTGTTTGAAGCTCAATTTTGAACTTGCCTAGTCAGGGACTTGGTTGGCTCACAACGACCTCGGTGCTGCGCGTCATCGTTTCAGTCGTTCACGCTCAGCTTGCTTCAGTTTACAGTGCAAACTAATGCCCAATGGAGATCGAATAAGACCGCACGAAACGACACGAATAAGTCGTCTTTGGCAGCAAGGGAATAAGAGATGCGAAGAAGCAGGAGAAGCAAGCGCGCCAGAGGGCGCCGTGCGATGCAGCTAAAAATCGCTAATGGAAGAAGGGAGGGCGCCTGACGCACAGCGGAATAACATTCGTGTCGGCAACCCAAACGAATTCGTAATTAATAAATGTAATAATAAATAGAGCAATTACGTTAGGGGGAGAAACGGAAATGCAGCACTCGCTAATGGAGACGCCGAGTGAATGATGCATGAGGAGCAAAACAAGCACAGGCAAAAATTGACCAAACATGAAGCCCTTCCTCGAATAACATTGCGTTGAGCGCCGGCCAAAAATGCGTGACAGCTTCTGGCTCGTGAGCGAACCTGAGACGCGGTGTGGCTGATGTGGTGTTGGTGATGTGGCTTAGGTTAGGTGCTGCTGCTGGTGCTGCTGCTGGTGGTGCTGCTGCTGGTTGTACTAGGAGCGCGAAATCCCATAGGACTTCTGACGAGCACAGACACCCGTCAGAAGTCCCCCCTGAGGGGATTAATGCTTTCAGATTTCTGCCCGCGGGCCTTACGATACGTGATGACAAAGAAGAGCTGACAGGAATATTTCAAGGCAAGAGGAACATTTGAAGATTGGAAAGTATCTTAAGACGTAATAGTTTAATGAACTAAATTGCCATGGATTAGACATAATCAACGGTTCGTCTGATAGATTTTGTATGAGCACCTAAAGAAAAAGGTTAGTCTCACTTCCGAAGAAAGGTGCGTTTTTACGGCTTGATGTTAAGTTGCCCCGGAGGTGTGGCGGCTTTTGAAACTATATAACGCTGCGCATTCCAAGCGCGACCAATAGGTAGCCCGCTACATCGTAGCGCATTAGTCGGTGCTCCATGTGGTGCAGTTGGTGTGGTCTGTGCTGATGGTGTAGTCGGTACTGTTGGTTTTAGTGTGGATGATGGTGTAGGTAGTTGTTGTAGTTGGTGCTGTTGGTGTCAGTGTTGTCGGTGTTGATGATGTTATTGGTCACCCTTCCTGTGATGATTCATCTGCTGCAAGTGGATTTGGAAATTTAATTGATAATTTGTTATAATGACGAGTAAAGCGTTTTCGCTGGCTTCGAGTCACGTACAAAAATAAAAAGCTTAGTTTTGCACATAAAAATTCAAAAATAAATTTAGTGTTGACGAATTTTACGTCATATGTCACATTTTATGCAAAAGTTGCGCGCTTCATTTTAAATTTTGTGAGTTGATCTTTCACGAGGGTAAAAATATAGCTACTGGATCAGTTCTCAAATCTATTCTTGATTATGGACTGAAATATATTCTATTTTTACTATATGGACGGTCAATTACAATAGCCTCATGAAGCTGATACTGTAATTTTGTCATCGTTTGTTTCATGCGTACGCCGCTTAGACTGCACGATGCCAGTTGTGTCGCTGCTACCGCGCGTTGGTTCATCATCTTAGTCACGTCTCCTGAAATCGATTTAATTATGTTAAATGATTTATTGAATTTTATAATCAATGCAGTTATATTTTATAATATTGATAATAAAATACCTTTAAACATTTTGGTTGAAGCTGTGAGGCCGCTTGCGGGACCCTGGACGTTGTGTCGCCACAGGCATCTTAATTAATGAATCTTCCTCTAGCATTCAGCAGTTAATCTTTACTAAGAGAATTTTATTTGGTGCTTTATAGTTGGATTTTAATGCAAAAAACTGTTAGATTGGGGCTTCATTTGAATATTTCCCTTAAATGCGCAATTATTTTCATATGTTGGGTTATTACTTACGCAGTCGCACGAGTATATACTGAGGACCTGCACAGCTGCCGTCCTCGCCTGTCATTCTGCGCCTGAATTCTTCGTTGCACATCTCGCCTGAAGTCAATACATCTTTGAACGAGTCTTTTATCAATAATATTCATTTGAATGCAACTTGTGTTGATTAATAAGGCCTTGCCTGCGTCTTGATGCTCCTTGCACCGCTGCTGCTTCTTCAACAAACTTCACCTAATGACATCTTTACTCCCCTCCTGTCCGCTTGTCAGGTTTCTCTTGTGCGCCATCATCTTCTTGAGATGCTGCGCTCCCTCTCCTTGTTATTAGTAGTCCGGTTTTCTTACTGGTCAGTTCCCTGCCATTGCTTATCTCTTTCGTTAACAACATTCTTATTTCCGCAGCCCTCGGCTACTTTTTATCTTCGTTGCGTTCGCTTTTAATTATCTGCCCCCATCTTTGCAGCTCCCCCAACTTTTACATCGCATTGCTGCCACTTTTGCCTTGCTTTTTCTGTCCCTTATTTTTGTGCACAGTTTTCAGTTTCGTTTTCCCTTAGCGCGCTTCTTTTGTTACGTATTTTTAATTAGCGTCCCTCGGTCTCCCCTTTATCGCAATGTTGTCTCTCATTGCAGACCGTGGGGCGTCTCTGCTATGGAATTAGAGGCACTCGAATTAAATGCAACGCGAGCCTCGGCATGACAGGCTTTGGCTGACCAGCACCGCTCACTGCTAACTTCTCCTCATTAAAATTCAGACTTGGGTTATCATTGATTGATCAATCAACGGCCATCGAAACAAATCCTATAATTCACTGGTGATTATTAGTATGAAATTCATTGAGCAAAAAATTAATCGCTGCACTTTGGTTTGCAATTTGGCGTGTTGGCACAGACGATTACATTGCCCGCCTTGAGCGCGTCCTTAAAAAGCGTTCAGTTGCACACATACAAAGAGAAACTCTAAGAATTGAATTTTTTAGTTTTTAAATTATAATTTTCATTATTGAACAATAGGCGATTTGGATACTGTTATTCTGACTACCTTAGACAATCAAAATTCAGCTGTACATTTTTCATAAAATGTTATGAGGAAGAAAATGCATTGTTAATTAGCATGTTAGCGCGGCGTTACTCAGGCTTGATAATTCCTGCAATTCAAGAAAAATGTTGCACCGAATCTCGTAACCACATTGTCACCAATCTGATAATGAAAAGCTTATGTATGCTAATTAAAATAAAAATATCCGTTCAAGCCCACATTTTGCATGGAACACAGAACTTTCATTTTACTCTTTCAAAATATGGAAAGAATATTTTACGAATGGTATCGTGGATACCCAACTGATTTTAACAACATCGGCACATTTAAACAATTTCCTTTGATAAATTTGTTTAAAATCGGCAGATTATTTCAAAATGTATAAGGAAATTTCCTTGTTTTAACTAAAGATATTCATGATGCAACTTTTTTTAAACCGGTCTTCATTCTATTTTTCGTTAGTTATGTTAGTTGTTTTTTTTTGCATTTGTGTCATGATGAAAAACTTATGTTGAAGTAAGAGTTTCCCAGAAGTCCTTTTATTATTGCACTATTTTTCCCGTAGTGCTTCTGTTAGTGCATTAGTTTCCCAAATGTGCTACGACTTTTTGAACACAAATTCTGGATCAAACTCGGACAACTTTGCTGACTTTCTAGAACTTAAACAAATTGCAATTTCTACAATTTTCATTCGATATTTGCTGGCAATGCTAGTGATGCCGTGGATAAAATCATGACAATAATGGCAATGCTGATCCACAGTTATTTCACAAGTTATGCTGTTTTGGATACATTTCAAAACATAATTTCTGATAATGTGGTCTGGCTATCACTACATAAAGAACATTTTATTAGAACAATATTGCAGGAGTTTGATGAACACGCTTCTCCAGCCATGATCAAGCTGTCTCCCCTGACACTCAACGTCACAATTAGCATAAGTAATTCTGACCCTTCACAAAAGTCTACGCAAAATTCCGTCTCTGTTTGAGACTTTTGCACCGAGTTCGATTTGTATCAACGATACTCCGATATTTTGATCAGCAGCAAAGATCATGTAAAACGTAGAGCATTTTTCGTCTGTGGCGGCTCAGACTTTACTGCTCGTCTCATTTTGCTTTAAAGCTTCACTCTTGAGCCCTCCAATGTAGCAATAACCAATCGTAATGAAGAACATAGGATCCTCTCTCGCCCTTTCCTCTAATCCCCGCGAGTGATCTTTTCGAATCTTCCCTCTTTTCGCGTTTCTTCCGCAGCGCTCGTTTTATTTCAAGCTTCTTTCTCTTTGCTCCCAGATTAATTATTATTTCTGTTTACTCGGCATTGCATGAAATCTCTTTGCTCACTTTAATTGGAAACTTATGCTGGATTTTTGTAGCTTGCTAGTTCCCGCTGCTCGTTCGGTTTTACGCTCAAATTTTCAGAATCGGGATCGAGAACTCAGCGTCTTCTTCAGCTTCTTTTATCACATCGTACAATTGTACACGTTGCGTTTTCGAATAACATGTAAAAATTCAGTTTACTTCTTATCTGTCAGTGCTTCTTTAATGATTTAAAAAAGGGAAGCTTTGCTATTGACGATGTGGGTTAAGTATCGGGGGTATAGCTTCTTTTATCACATCGTACAATTGTACACGTTGCGTTTTTAAAGAACATGTAAAAATTCAGTTTACTTCTTATCTGTCAGTGCTTCTTTAATAATTTAAAAAGAGAAGCTTTATTATTGGCGATGTGGGTTAGGTATTCGGAGGTAGTACCACGCAGATGGTCTGGCTTGTATAACATTTAATTAAGTTGTAGGCGCTTAATAAAAGTGGCGTTATTTTGATCAGCTTGGTGCGTACTGCTTCATTTTAGACTTAAGGTCTGCGCAGAAATGTGAAATTACCTATCGCGTTTTCAGAAATGTATTGGAAACAATATTTTGCACCTGAATCAATAAAATAAAATTTCGAGTGTGCAGTAGAAGTACGGCTTAAAAGAAAATAATTGTTATAGTTTTCAATGCAATATATTTCTTTATTATCCATATTTTCTAATAAATGTTAAAAATATAATTCAAGTAGTTTTGGTAAGTAGATTTATGTTATTTTCTCATGCAGCTTTATATACTGACAAGCGTGCAGCGCAGTCCGTACAAAAGATGGCCTTCAAGAATGTTATTCTTCAATGAGATCACAAAGCTCTTTTAATAAAATTATTTCATTAATATCATTAAACTCACGATATAGTTGCCGCGGTCCTAGCGGGCGATGTACGGGCAAATAACGTTGAAACAACGTTTATTCGTCGTAAATTAAACTTCTAAAGGTAAATTCAACGTCAGATGCCGGCGGTGGCAGGTATGGCACAGGTAATGAAATATTTGCTTGATATGACCACACTGGTTTCCATGCTGACAACCATAGGAGTCTGCGCTTGAGAAGCGAGGCCGGACAAATCAACGTATTACATACAACTGAACTACGAGCGTTGTACGTGATGGATTCTTTTACCTACTTTGCGTCTGGTGCGCAGTTAGAATGTCTTTCTCAAGGGAAAAAAGCCTTTCAATTACGGCTCTCGATCACATGCACTCAAGGAGTGCCTCTTTTCTTAGCGACATGTGAGGGCTTCTCACTCCTCAGCTCCCTGTCCTCAACTGCAAACAAGAAATTCCATTTACTTTACCCTCTAGTCTGTATTTAATGCGATGTCTTCGGTTAAAATGAGAAACACAATGCTAGGAGTTGAGAAATTTGCGCAAGTTGATTCTTTTAAACAATTTGTTTCTTTTCTTGTTTTTCTCAGCATTCGAAAGTGAAAGGGAAGTTTTGGCGCTAGTGAACCCATGGTTTATAAATGTATAGGGTGCACACCGCTCCAGTTACCGCATCGATGACAACTCGGAACAGAACAGGAACATGAAGGCAATAAATACTTAGGCTCAATATGAATGACTGAGCATTTAATTAAGTCGAATTTATGAAACAAGATTACGAAAAACCAAGCTTAAAAAACTTTTTCAATGACCTTACGGAGCACTCTGTCTCACACGCTGATAAGAAAAGCATGTGAACTCAATACGACGATAATATTCACTAGTTATTGCATACTAACCCGCAATGCCTTGAAATTCAATATTATGAAAATACGTTCAAATACATCTTCTTAATTACGCAGACAATTTTCGAAACAACGCCCATTTTCAAGTTGCACATTAGGCGTCGAGTGCAGCAAGAGCTTTCAAGTTAATCCTTCCTCCCCGCCGCCTAATAACCTCATGCTTCTCCCCGCCGCCTAATGACCCCACGCTTCTCCCCGCCGCCTAATAACCGCACGCTTCTCCCCGCCGCCTAATAACCCCACGCTTCTCCCCGCCGCCTAATAACCCCATGCTTCTCCTTCACTGCGAATTAGCACGTCTCCCTCTCTGAGCGTCCTCCATGTTGCATGGATCTTCAATTCTTCTAAGCTGCGCTCGCTTGCTTTTTAATGCGACTCTCCCGCTCCCTCGCTTCGATTCGTGCGCAATTTTGCCGTGCTATTTTGTCCAATACTTTACTCTAATTCATTATCTTGTGTTCCTATCTTTTTGCGCGCTTTCGTTCTAAATATCGCTCTTTTCCCTCCCATCTCTGGAGCTTTTTAGAACCACTTCTTTGGCGCTTTTTTCTTGCTTCTAATTCAGTTGCGTTTTTACTGCAATTCCCCCTTGCGCTCTCCCTTGCATTAGTTATTTTGTTTGCCATTGCAATTATCGTCGTATTTGCTTATTCTCCCCTCTGGCGCTTTGTTCTGAGCAATATTTATACATCTTATGTTCCTATACTTTCTTGCCGACCAGCCTGAAGTTCTTCAAGAGCTTCTTGTACATGTCTTCTTTCTTCTCGGCAAACTTGCTATGTCTAATTATCCACTCGATGATTCTTACCCTCATCATCTGATGTTCATTTCACCCTCGTATTCTTCCCTCGCTTCCCTCCTTACATTCTCCCCTCGCCTCCCTCCTAACATTTCTTCTCTTCCAGCACTTTCTCTCGCCAACATCTTTTTCCTTCGTTTTTACATTCATTGGTGAATGTTCTAGAAATGTTTTAGTAAAATTTTTGTGGCTCTAGGATTATTTTGTCACATCGGCCTTGCGTGTGGCTTATTACGAGCGATTGTTATACTTCTTGCGCGTAACCAACGAGTTGCTTAACAAGTAATAAAACAATTTTCATTTCACCTTTTAAGGACCCAATTTATTTCTCCGGGCACGAAATTTTTCCGATCCAGTCTACCTGTATCATATTCGGATATAATTGACACATTCATAATTTTCATATTACCATAGTGGAATTAATTAATTTCGCTTAAGAAATTAATACCGAAATTGGGTATCATGGAAATTTGCAAGTTAGAAAGGGTGAAATTTGCGTTGGTATTTGTGTTCGAAGAAAAATAGTTCTCGAAATTTAAACGTTGAATAATAATTTCAACTGCATTTGTATGCAAGACTTGTACTCTACCTTGCGTTTATAAAGATTTAATGAATTTAGCATTCTGACTATAGAATTGACTTTAGTATAAAGACTAATGTAGTTATTAGAATTTTCATCTCAATAAGTCTGTATGGAACAATTTTTTATGAATTAGTAATACACTGCTTGTCACAGTCTATTCCCAGCTTGGACTTGTAGGCTTGGCCCAGTTTAAGGCTTGACTGAAGGCTTGACCCACCAGCCGTGCACCGCCAATTTTGTGCACCAATAAGCCTTGAATCCAACGACTTGGATCTCTCCGGACATCCACCAATCAGCCGTGAACCACTCGGCTTTGTCCTCCTCCGGCTTCGCATGGAACCTGCCACGTGCACCACCAGGCCGCGGATCGAATCTGACTTCCGGGCATCGTTAAATTACGGAATTTTACGTTCACCGCATCTAAAGTTAGGTTTCAGATAGCATAGTTCTGTTCCAAAATTTATCGTCCTTCGACGAGTGGCCGTTCGACCGAGAGCTGGTTCGACTCACGGCCTAGATACGGATGGCTTGAAGTGCTGAAGGCTACGTTCCGGAAGGCAGGAATCATGATGGTCCATTACATCCAGGGCAGTTGTGGTCTCCGGCAGGCGACCCGTTTGATGCACAGTATATTTGTGTAGAATTTTGTTGTGTACATCTTAAATAATCTCGTATATAAGAGTCACAGACAAGGTAATGATGGGCGAGGATAATTTAACTCGTGGAGTAAACATTTACATCTAATATGAAGAGATCATTGGAAAAATGAGCAATGTGATACATTTTATAGATTTATTCGAGGCCTAAATCATGTAACAATTCTCGGTAACTCATCCCGTGCTCCCGACGGCTAAAGCACAGACATTATGACCGCGACGATGTTATGTATATCATGGGTATCAACGAGGCTACCGTATACCTAACGCATTCGAATGAATTGATTGTGGCAATTGAATTCATAACCAAATCGACACAATTTCATTTTATAAAACAAAAGTTTCAAAAAGATGTAAAGATATCGAAAAATTCCCGGAAAAGAATGAAGAGGTCCAACCACTTGGATCTGCCTCTGCAATTTTTTTTAACTGTTTTCACAAGGTTGCTTGGCCGGTCAATTGTCCTCTGATTTTAAGCCAATATTGTATAACGGATTTTTTAAACTTTCAACATAATTTCATCAGATCTACCACAGAGCTAGAATCTAACAATAGTTTATCATTTTTTTAATGCATTTTACTAAATCTAATAGCCTTGTTCAGACTTCTGCTTTCTGAAAATCAACTTTCACCGGCCTGAATGGGCAACCTCTTTACGCTTAACGAATTTCCTACTAACTTCGAATTTACCCAAATCGGGAAACTCTAATCCAAGCAAAACAGTGAGGTGTTTCCGAGCGCGATATTAGGAACGTTGCTTATTGTTACTTTCCATACTTCGGCCCTGTATCCCAAACTATGTTAAGAGAATTAAATTTTTTTTTCTGAAATACATCCCAAAAAGTAGTCTTCATATTTTGTTGGTAAACAATTTGAAATCGGTTCTTTCTTTAGGTACAAAGATATTCTCTCTTATCAAATGCGATCGTCTCTAGTTTATAAATACATGGTGCGCGATGGACACCAGCAAACCTTGGTATGACGTCACGCAATCTTCATTCTAGGATCGCAGAGCATTGAGGGAGAAGTTCTAGGACTGGCCATTTTCTATCGCGTCTTATTTGGATGTGCACTCCTACGCCGAGCAGTGTACCGTTCCAGTGTCCGATAGTAACTGAATTTAGCTTCCATTTTCGGTGCTTCTGTTTTGCGTTTTTTAGACTCATTGTGTACTTTCAAACAATGGCCCAGTTTGAATGCCGCTTATTGCTTACATCCAAGTCGAATTGTGAATTGATAGGCTTTGCCTTTTTTCGCGGGGGGAAGGGGCATTGTTTTTTGTTTCTAAATTTAGGTCTAAATATATATTTTTTAATTTGGAGTGTACTATTTAATTGTTGTATTTATGTTCTAGAATCTTCGCACTGACGATAGAGATGGACTCAGCAACGTTTTCTATAAAGAGATGATTAACCCATGAGCTTCCGTCCTTTCCTCTCCCCTTTCTTTCTCCTGGCTCTCCCTTTCGCCTTCTCTTTTCCCCATCCAGATCTTTCCTCTTTCCTCTATCTCCTGACCCCCTTTCCCCCCTCTCCCTCTCCCCTTGCTCTGACCCCCTCCGCCCCTCTCCCACCATCCGGTCCTGCTCGCGCTCCGGCAGCCGCGGGCCCAAAACAAGTTGCCATGGCAACACAGTCGGTACCTGTTACTGCTTGCCTGCCTCCTTCCTCCTGCCTCCTGCCTCCTGCCTCCTGCCTCTTGCTCTGCCTGCTTCCTGCCTCCTGCCTCTTGCTCTGCCTGCTTCCTGCCTCTTGCCTCTTGCCTACTGCCTCTTGCACTACCTGCATCCTCCTGTAGTAGATGATACCTCACCCACTACCAGTGCTCCTTGATCTGCTAACGTATAATTATTTATATAGTATTTATCTTATTTCCATTGATTTTTGGCACGGTATGTTGTATGTAGACTCGGGATTTTTCAGCTCAATGCTCGGAGATGTTCAAACTTAATATTAGGTCGACATGCATAAAAAATGTTGAAGGTAAATAAAATGTTGAACTCAAATACCGTAGAGTTTCCGAATTGGTCTCAATTGCTTAAAGCTGACGGGAGTAGTTTTCCAACACAACGTCTAATCTAATCGTGCATCTTCTGTAGGACGTCACTGCTTGTTAGTGAGTCATATTGACCATGAGATCCAATAACGTTTTAAAGTGTTTTTTTTTCCAGAATTGAAACATTTATCTTTTTCCTGCCAACTTGCATGCGCGGTTGAACGAAGAGATATTTTTGCCCCGCTCCTGTAATAAGAATTTTTGTGTGCACAATTGCAAAACTAAATTAAATCTAATAACTAATTTGCATGATCAAAAATTCTTTCATTATTATTGGAATTCTAAGTAATTTTTGGTGATGAGTCGCAGGTTTTGGACTTGAATCCTGCGAAAGAATTCTGCGCCAGCCAAAAATTGGAAATCCGCTTGCTCGCTGTAATTGCAGAGTGCAGCATAACTTGCTATGAATGTTGTCACATGTTTTATTGAACATAATAGTTAATAAATAAACAGAACTATTGATTGCCAGTACGGCAACTTGCAGCAGTAAAATAGAAGCAGTTGCTGCCTAGTTCTGTTCTGCCAGACACAAACTGACGTACGGGCATCTACCCCTCATCATAAACTCTGCCGCCATGCTGCCAGATGAGTGTCTCGTCAAACAATCTAAAACAACTTACTAAACTTGACTTCATTCTCAATAAAATCAACTGCAATGACTGCTTTACATATAACAATAATAGTGAAGTCAGCCGTGACAACAGTAATTAATTTTGCTTTATTAACAGTGGAAATCGGCCAAATCAATTGAAATTTTCTATTCGGACTATCAGCATCAGCATCGCCAGCAACAGCAGAGCTATCAGCAGCAGCAGCAGCACCAGCAGCAGCAGCACCAGCATCAGCAGCAGCAGCAGCACCAGCATCAGCAGACAGCAGCAGCAGCAGCAGCAGCAGCAGCACCAGCAGCACCAGCCGCAGCAGCAGCACCAGCAGCAGCAGCAGCAGCAGCAGCAGCAGCCACAGGCTCCTCCCCCAACACGTGACGCACCGCAGCCTCGCAGTCGTCGCGCGGCGTGGGTTCAGCAGCCGCCGCACTGAGGCACGTGGAGCTGCCCTGAGCGCTGCACCCGCGCCGCCTGCCTTCCCTTCATGTGAAGGCAATCTTTGGAGTCCCTTCAGTAGAAGGCATTCATTGCCTTCCCTTCAGTAGAAGGCATTCCTTGGAGTCCCTCAGGAGAAGACCTGCCCTGCCTCCACCTGACCCTGCCTCCACTCCTAGTGGCGCTCGCAACTCTTGATGACACGAGACACAAACGTGGCATATACGATGTTATTATTCAGAAAATTCAAAACAACTCTATATACCTTCTTAAAGAACAAAGATTAATCATTATGTTAATGAAAGAAAGACTTGAAATGATATTTCATGTAACATTGAAGTAAAATTTATTAAATTTACCCCCTGAGCTTCACTGAACCTCAATTAATCGACTTGAGAACTTATTGCACCCGAACGATCTTTTCCCTAAATTCCGCGATTATGGGAGAATAACCAAATCGAAAGTTGGAAAATTTCATAATTCCAGCATGCATAATTCGTATTAAAAGTAGTTTAAACCAATGTGCAACACTCTCATAATTCTAAACTGATCGGTAAATGATTTAAAATAAGTGACTTGTTAGAGGGACAGCCGAGGGTGAGGTATGGCGCCCCTCCCTCGCTGGCTCAGCTCCTGCCGCTGCCGCAGTCAACGTTTTATTCAATGGCGGTCAGCGACCGAGTGAGGTCATCACGCTCCTTATTATCTGCCGTGGTCGGGATAAGCAAATAATTTGTGTGTGTTTCATCTCAGAACTTTCTGAACGTGAGTGCTTCAGTCGTGTCTTCAGTCGTGAGTGTTCTACCAGAGACGCTTCTCTTCATGTTTTGTATCGCCTCCGTGAGTAATAAACTCAACGAAGCGTAAAGAATATCATTGTCTATTTTGAATGCCATTCAAATGTACATTTAGTATTCGAGTCAATATCAAGATTTTGTAAATGATACAAATTAAGAGAAATTTTAGAACGTCTGTATGACATCTTCTAGCTCCAGTTGGCCCGTATGATGTAACTTCATGTTACTAACATTATGTTTCAAGTGTAATTTCATTGTTGCTGATTATCGTATTAGAAAAAGTATTTATAACTGTCATGAATTCAATATTTTACCTCATGATTGGTAAAGACACTTATTGAGTTTAGCCTTCGCGGATCATATATACAGCGTTGGGCAGTTTATCAGTAAACTGAAAATTATCCATCTGTATGTGCAGCAAAATATTGAGATGGATTGTGAGAACCTTGATGAGAGAAGAAAACCTTACCATTTCTCATGGTATCTTATTTTCTATGAATGAAATGGCAATTGGTAACATGAACCCAAATTGATATGTTTTGTAATTACGGTTTAGGTTGCACGTGCCAGAGTTTAAGGCTGATGTGCAATGCATTCATAACGTATTTATCGCAAGCCACAGGCGCCCTTCTTTCAGCTTATTTATTTGTTCAAAATTTAATTCTGGTTCCTTAATATCGGGCATCACTTGCTGTTCTTTGCATTACTTGCTGTTCTTTGCATCACTTGCTGTTCTTTGCATTACTTGCTGTTCTTTACATTACTTGCTGTTCTTCGCATTACTTGCTGTTCTTTGCATTACTTGCTGTTCTTTGCATTACTTGCTGTTCTTTGCATTACTTGCTGTTCTTCGCATTACTTGCTGTTCTTTGCATTACTTGCTGTTCTTTGCATTACTTGCAGTTCTTCGCATTACTTGCTGTTCTTCGCATTACTTCAGAGTTCAGAAGGAAGTGAGATTATCTTCAGCTAGGCAACATGTATTCAAATTATATGTGTGTCTAATATTGTTTCAATATTCGCTGGTATAAAATATATACTTTTGCATTGCATTTCGGCGAATATCTCTTAAAATATTTTCATGTCCAATTCACTGCCATGATAATGCACAGTGTATCTCTACCAATATTCCTATAGCCAATTCTTTGCCTTGCTTAGGTATTATATCTATCCGCAAATATTCCCATGACCGATTCATATAGCAGGTATTATAATAGGCGCATCTCTGAATTCTATAAATATTCCAATTGCCAATTCATTGCAATGGAAAGATGTATCTCTGTTAATATTCCTATGACCTATTCATTGCAATTATTCTGAATGGCGCTCTTGGATCTTACCTCTTGTCAGATTGGCCGCTGCGACGTTATAGCGCACTTGAGTCTCGTTGGACGATAGTTTACGTATGATTATAAACTTCAGGATTATTTTGCAGGATTTACCGCTCTAGTCATGCAAGTGCTCTTAAAATTGTAGTTGTTTTCTTCATTTTATTATATTTTCTTAACTTCATTTTATTATATTTTCTTAAACGTAAAATTACATGGAGGATCAGCAATCATAAAGAGACTGATTAGTTATTGGTGATTCAGAAACAAATGTATCTCAAATACTCCTCTTTCAGATCAACATATATTATATCAGGTGCTGATTTTCAACTAGGAAAAAAAAATAATCTAAATGGTCGAAGCTTTTTCGAGTTCATAGAAGTTCGGTGAAAATAAATTTTGCGAGGTTGTAGCCATGCTCAAGCTGTTCGATGAAGGTAAGTATTGAGGGCGTGAAAATTTTCCTTTCATTAGAAGACTAAAACAATTAGACTTAATCGATGTTGTGTCTGTGATATTTGAGCAATAATAATACCTTGATGACATTGTCATCTGTTAGTTGACTGAATGTTTATATTCATTAATTCTACGGCAAAATATTCATATTCTCGAATGCCTTCTTTTCATAAAAATAATACGAGTTTATCAGGAAAGCATTTCTGTGGTTATGAAAAGATCGCTGGTATGACGACAGTAAAGTTCGATCGTCTTCCGCAAATTTCTCGAGTCGGGGCGTCGGGGCAACACGATGCTCTGAAGCACAGTTCGTCTCAATGGAAAACTGTCATGACGGCTTCAACACGTAATTGTGTTACGATTCTTGTGCAGGGGCTCGAAAATAATAACAGTCACAAATTTAATTGTAAGAGTATTTCTGTCTTTAGAACATTAGATGCCAATTGAAGGCTTGTGGGTTCTAAAATCGGATAAATGGAACTCAATTTATTCGATGAGGTCTCACATGTACGCACTGCAAACGCTGCTCTCACGAAGCCCAAAAAAAATTAAGGCATCGTAATTAATTGCTGTGTTTGACTATTGGACTGTTTTTTTCTTGGCTATTTCTTGAGCCAAGAATTGCGATGGAGTTACAATGTATACGGCAACTATGGAATATTAGTTTAGTTCAAATTAAGATAATACGGTTTCCGCTGCACCAACCTCCCGAAAGTTAACATCTTCTTAACCTCCTCTAAATTAAGAGTAATTGTACGTTAGTTTGAATTACAGGTAAACTTTTACGTCTTTAGAGCAGTAAATGCCCAATTATGTGTAACATATGCTGCACTGCGCAAATTATTTTCATTTCAGAAAGGATGGACTCATTCGTGAATTTTTCAACATATTTTTATTATGCCGTGTGTGCATACAATGAGTCTCTTCTAGACACCGACGCCTTCTCTCCTTGACTTCTTCTGGGCAAATTATTGACTGGAAAGATTAATTTAAATATATGTGTAAATATTGGTCCCCTCATAAGTGTGTGAAACTTTGAGTCCAGTGTCAAGATTCAGTGACATGAGACTGCCAGAGATTCATTATTTGATTCCCGTTCATAATGCCAAGATGTATGAACGACAGTAAATGTAGGTGCTCAATAGAGTCAAAGGCTTCTGGTAATTCCGTTTGCCATTCACTACTAGGCTCGGCTTAATCTCAAGGTGAATTAAAATGACGAATGTCAGTGCTTCTTATTGGAAAATTTGATTACAGAGTATAAATCAATCTTGTAGGCGGCGATATCCATAAACTTTGGAAATTGTACAGCGGATCAATTTCTAAAAGGCCTCTAGTTAGAGGGAAGGCGTCCGGAACTGAGATTGTCAGCTATAGTTCAAGTTAAAGATCAAGATTGAGATCTACTGCCTCTGTGCTTACAATTAAAACGTTGGCTACGCTTACAATTGAAGGATGTAACAGCTTGAACATATATTATAGGACGCACATCCAAGCGGGATACCAATACCCATCCCCCACGAGCACAATCAAGCTTTCTTGCCGCCATCACAAGCCGCGAACACGTTTTCAAATTTTGTTTTGCGTATATATTTTAAACTTTGTTTGATAGCCACTTTCTTTAACACAATACATAATCCTGCAAGCTTTCAAATCATGGAGACCCAAGTTTAAATTGAAAAAATTCATTTATCGATGCTAACTTTTCCTAATTTTTGAGTTGCTTGAATGACACCAAATTGGCGCCTTTTCAAACGAAAATCCAAAGCTTTTTTTTGGAGCATTGAAGCCGCTATTTGGCCGTAAGTTGACCTCACTTTTGTTATTAAAATTCATCTCAAGTAAGACGTAATTTTCTATTGTAGGCAGGGCTCGCGTATTTTTAAGTTTTTTAAATATCAACATATTAACGTTTTTTACAAACAGGGTTCAGTGAACATCGTGAATTTTTGCATTAATTGAAATTGTTTATAAAATCGGATGTTTTTTGATGTTTGTACATAGATTTTGGAAGTTTTTATATGATCCTCAAATTAAAAAAGCATTTATATTTTGAACTAGTCCTCCGCTAAATGCAAATCAAGGCTTGCATCGTTATCGTTTTGGAACTTTACCTCACACCGATAATGGGCGTGTTACTAATATGAACTCCTGTTCCGGTGTCTATGTAAATTCTTTAACCGCTGAAATAGCAAGTGATGCTTTTTTACGATTAATTTAGTTGGAAAAATACGAGAAGATTCGCACGAAGATTTAATGGACTAATTTCAGATGTGAGGTATTTCAGCTGTGGAGCCCTGGAAGTGTGTGCTTATTTCTGCTGTTGTGCGCTCTGGGCAATAGTTGCGTTGCATTTAGCATCAGAATCCGTATAAAGGTCGTTGTTACAGTATTTGTTTTTTTTTTATGTTCTGCTCTGTCGTAAAGTTCAAACTTTAAGCACGTGAGGAATAAGATTGACCTCATGTTTTGATAATAATAAGCGACAAGAAATCCTAAAAGAATCATGAAACACGAACGTTGATGAAGAACATATATGGATCAGATATTCTCATTGAGAGAGAACTGATGAGTTTCAATGCATCGAAAGCCCCGACTTCACTTATCGAACAAGAAGAGTCAAGCGCAAAAAAATGAACCTCGTATGACGTCTACACTTGACCAGCATAAAGATTATTTTTATTTGAGCTCGTCGTTGTGCGGGAGCTCGTCGTGACGTGGAGTGCAGGCTGGAGCTGTTAGACGTCGCTGCAGGCAGTGCGGGAGCTCGTCGTGACGTGGAGTGCAGGCTGGAGCTCAGTTAGACGTCGCTGCAGGCAGTGCGGGAGCTCGTCGTGACGTGTAAGCGTCGCGGCAGCAGCGTGCGGCTGAAGCGCGCCGGGCGGAGGCCGCGATCGCGTTGCAATGGCCGCAGGCTCTGCGCCGTTGCTCCGGCATATTGAAATGAAATTTTAATACGTTACGAACTGCTTGTTGTGCTACTCAAACATGCGTGTAATGCTGCTCAGAACATGTTGCTGTGCTACTTGAATATGCTTTTATGCCACTCCACGTGAAATCGATACGCAGCTAAAATTCATTCTCGTAAATTTAATAGCAAAACTCTTGGCGGATATTGAAGATTTCGAGACAATATCGGTAGATGACGGCCATTTTAAAATGATCATTAGGTATTTTTGATACCTCAAGGCGATCTCAGTCGCTAAAGTCGAGCTATAAATGTTGCGGCACTTTACGAGTCTAACAATAAAAATTTCAAATGATGCAAATGATGTTTAGTCAATGACATCTGAAACATCATCCCGCACACATCATCCCTCAGCATCCAGAATTAGACACAATCTAGCATCATTACGCACGAAATACAATCCAAACTGCGGATTTGCTCGCGATTTTTTTTTTATTAAAATGAAAACTATTCTGATTTTTTAATTTTTTTTATTTGCAAAGTAAATGTTCGTAAGAAAGCAAGAACTTGGGTCGTTCGAGTACATCAAAATATTAACAAAGAGCGAACATCAAAAGTTTTGCTAATTTCGATAAAAATATCTCTACCCTTGCTAGGACGCACGTTACATTTATATTTTGGTAAATAGTTCATATTTATGATCCAATTTGATTTTCTGATGGATCCGGTATACTTCTTTTTGTATTTAGCAGGTATATACTCACTTATGTAGCTTGGTTTCTCTTTGTATCCAAGTTGGTACATCTTTTGGAATTTTATTATACTCTCTTTTGCATTTAGCCATGTTCCTCAATTCTAGTACAGATGATTCTCATATCGTGCACAGTTTAGCTTATTTTTAGCTTCTTCTTCTTCTTATTCTGTCGGTCCGTTGCGCCCAGGCTTGAATTTAGCTGAGATCTAAACACGTGTGGCAAGCGTTCAAGGATGTACTTCCTCAAAAAATTTTTAGTAGAAGCATCGAGCAGCAGCAGATATTTCAACAATGCGAATAAGTTGCAGGTGACACAATGCACATTTGATAATTACTGATTATTATAATTGAATTTTCAACCAAAAATTAAACTCTAATAATACAAGTTAATCTATGAAGCTTATTTAAATTAGTTGTTTTACATGTTATTATTATGTCTGCATGGTAGGGAGACTGTTTACACCATTCGACGAACGAGAAAAGACGAAGCAAAAGAATTATTTCGTCATCACAATCGCGCTGTATCATCAAAATCAAATTTACTACTATTGATATTGACTCAAAATTATGAATAATTATTCTCGTGTTTACACTCGTGAACATTTTATTCTTTCATATTTTCAAATGCATGCCACAGAATTGTTTTTTTACTGCGTTCCAAAACTAATTGCATGACATAACTTAAATTAACCAAGCTAGGATTTACGGTTAATCACTTCATTCGAATTGACCCGCATGAAAATATTGCAATAATTAATACGATGTAAATAATTTCTTTCCCCAAACCTGACCCGCGGGCATGAGCAGCAATATTCATGAACTCATTGCCTGTAATATTTGTTTGAGATGCCGAGGACAAACAAACTTTAAGAGGAGGTTAATCATTCGACATGGAGCGGCAATGCATCAAATGATGCGCACGAAGCTGAAACGCATTCTTATTTTCATAGTCCAGCGCCGCAAGCCATTCCTCAAAGGCAAACCTACTAACTTTTTAATGCTTTTTATCCTAAAAATCTGATGTAGGCCTCTTACTAATTCAGGGGATCCAGGATGAGTTTTTGTCGGTCCGGGTTCTCTGATCCCTGTAAAGGAAATATATTAAAAATCGACAATACTGTGAGGTTTTTCTTCCAGCCATTATAATGCTCGCAAGATTCCCTTTCGACAATTTTTTTATTCTAGCTCAGTGAACTTTTTGGTTTTGTTTTGCGACCTACCTTCGCGAAAAGGCTTTTTCGAGCACGTTTGATGCTGCACAAAAGTTTCATGTATTTTTTATATACATTCGATACCTTGGACGACTTGGACGTCTGTGGAGCCTTGTATTAGAAAGTCACTTTTGCGCGCCTCAAAAACAATTTTCTTTCCACGAAATGCATTGCTTCATTAACATTTATCTGTAATGCATGGATTAGAGACGAAAATCGAGCATTGACTGCTGCTGTGATTTTGCTCCTGACACTTTTAATGACATACCTACCTGGGCTTGTTACTGCGCTGGTGACAGTTTTGGTGGGCTTGTTACTGCGCTGGTGACAGTTTTGGTGGGCTTGTTACTGCGCTGGTGACAGTTTTTCTTGTTGGACTGCGGAATTTGTACATCGAGTAAAAATTCTAATCTCCAAAATTGTTCATTAGCCTATTTCTCTTCAGTGTCTTGCAGTTGCTATAATTGCTAGCTCTCAATATTCGTCGCCGTTGATTAATAAAAGTTATGTGAGTGTCAGACGAGTGGCTTCATTGCCGTATTAAAAATCTAAAACAATTCTTTACTTTTTTTTATTGTCAGGTGATGTGAAATTTTGGATCGAATTCTGCATTTGATCACCAAGAAATTTTTTGTCAAAAAAGTTAATCACAATAATTTAAATAATTTAAATAATTTCATAAATACAATCCATTGGACATATCTTGCCCATGTTAGGTATTAGCCCGCGATAACTTACTCATTTCCTGTATTAGGTCGAGAATTAATTTTTTAAAGTTTTGTAATTTTAAAAAGTTTTGTATTTTCCAAAAGTTTTGTAATTTTCAAAAGTTTCGTAATTTTCAAAAATTTAATAATTTTCGACAACTTGTAATTTCGTACTCATTCTTTAATGTCCATTAAATTAATTTCTCCTCTTGGCACCATGCACAGATGTCTGCCCCACTGTATATGCACGTGGCTCCTTCAAACCCTTCGCTATAGTTTCTCTTGGCTCGTCACATTTACTTTCAAGTTGCGAGTTTTACTTCTTGGCGCGAGTTTCATTCGAATTCCGTACGTTCGCTGGAATAATTTCATTTCGGACCATCGCCATGGACGTTGTCAGCAATTACAACTCTCAAAAGTGCCCTGGCATTACTGCTGCATTTCCTTGAGCGTCTCAAGTAGAACCCTAATTTGGCTCCGTTCCCCGCTGCTATTCCGCAAACTTTAATCACTCAAATGAATAACATCAATTCTCGGTCTTGTTGCATTTTGGCTGTCCCAGCTTATCCAATTATTTTGCATTCCCCTCGTGTCCTGCTTTAGCATTCTGTCGCTCTTCTCCCATGCGTTCCTTCTCCTTATCCGCGATCCCCATTCCGACTGAATCTTTCACCCTTTCCTCCCGCCCTCACCCCCTCATCATCACCCTCTTCCAGTGCGTCCACCAGTTGAAGGAATTTCTTAACTTATGAGGTGAAAATCATATTATATTATTAATCTATCTGCAATTTTTCATCATAGTAGTTATGAATTAATCCAATATAGTTTAACCATAATGCAGTAAATTTTCCGTATAATTTCTGTGCAATTAGGTCCGTCATTGAGCAATATTGGCGAAGTTCTACTCTTGTCGCTCATTGCTCCCCTTCACGCCGTGTTTTTGCAGGAGGGCGAATGAGACCCTCCCTTAATTCCGATTATGGTGCATGTTCAAGTTGCCACTTTGCTAGCTTGCAACGCAGTGCAAAATAACCTTACTTGTGATCTCATGAATATAGCCTTTCGTACTGAGAACTCTCAAACATACACAAGTAATCTTACTAGTATGGGATTTCATTTAGCAAAGCAGCATTGCCTACCTAGCTGAAAGAGATTGACTTTTCAGGTTTTGCAACACCAATGAACTTGAACACTGATTGGAGGAAAATGTTTTTCGGCAAGTGATGTTTGCAGTCGCAAGTATATATTTTTCATAAAATTTAACTCCTGGAAAATGGTATAAAACGGTGTAATTTGATCCTATGATGTTTGTTTCATCGTGAAATGAAAATGTCAGTATTTGCGCATGACGGTGGACATTCCATTACGTCGGACTTCCTGAACCGTGGAGATCTCGAAACAAGCTCATATTTATTTGATTAGAATATGTAGAATCTGTTCAATCGACCTTTAATTTAATCTCCGGCCAAAGTTAACCCATAATCGAATGACTCACAAAATGCCTGCAGTTTATTTTCGTTTGTGGTCAATATGCTTTGAATACAATTTTGCTGCTAATGGAAAGCTCCATTTTATTCTACTTTATTATGACATTGTTTTCATAAGCTCATTCTGATATTGAAGATTCGATGCGTTTGGTGATCACTGGACGGAAAGTTTTAGAATTAACGAGCAGAGAGACGCTGCCTATATTTGTTTGTGTTCACCATTGCCATATTTGATAAATAATTTGAATACGACAAAATATATTGATTAAAACCACAATACTTGTTACGTCGCTTGTCGAGTATTGGAAATTACGTGCCTGAAATTTACTGGCCGCAGCAACTGGATCAGCATTTGAGATTATGAATTGTCGAATATCTGAATAGGTTGGTATAGGCTGTAAACGTTAAATTGAAATAGCAATTCTCTTTTATGATACAGAGAAATTGCAAACGTTCTAAGTAATTTTCTTCCAACCAGTAAGAAATACAAACTTAGACTGAACTCAATTTCACCGATGTTGATACAACTTAACAACTCAAGATGGTATGTAAAAGTCTGGCACTAAGCCTCTCTAGCGCTCAAGATCACCGAGTTTGACTATTGAATTCCTAGACTGAAGCGACTCCAGTCTTTTATGGACACATTTCAAATGTTGCCGCATGCAGCCAATCACCGTCGGCTTGCCTCAGTTTCTCAGCATCCTTGTTCGTTTCCAATAGATTGTTACGTGTCCATTTACTGAGCTTTCTTTGATGGAAATAACTGGTAAGCCGAGTGAAGAACTGCTTCTTTGATTAGCAATGCAAACTTACGGCTTCCCTGGTGCAGCTTCGTTAATTGTAATCTCTGTCAAAACATTCCCAGCGGTGGACAATTATTCGGTACGTTATCTTGAGGAGGGAACTCACCACTGGCATTTATTTTACCTAAGCTGCACTCGTTGATGCTTGAAGTGAGCGTGTCTGGGTATGGCAGGGGCAAGTAAACGAACAATTCATCCATTTTGTTACCTGTATAGAATGAAAAATAAAAAAATCAGGCGTAAAATGAAATTAGGATGTTGAGTTGGACTGCGAAAATATATATTAGGACGATTTTTAAAATATATTCATTTTCTGTTCACAGCTATGGAGCAAAAAAAATGGTGCCTTGAAATTATTACGATTACTCGAAATTTCTGCCCCGCACAAGTCACATATATTTATCGGAATTTATTGTTATGAAAAAATATGTTCAAAAGAAGGATTGAAATGATGCATATATGTGTTCTCCTGCAGGTCTGGAGCGCGTTCTCGAAGAGATGATGGGAGAGCCTCTCAGTCTCAAGATTCGTTCTGATCTTTACTGCAACTCCAGCCACCCGACGCCTCTGAACCCAACAAACTTCTCGTCGCTGCAGACGACCTCGTCTCATTTGGCATCTCTATCCCCGCACCCAGTTAACGTTTTGAAGCCAACAACGACAACAATCCAACAAGAAGTGTTCACAATCTCATCTGCTCCTAACGTGGTACCTCAAACCCTACCAGCTTCAGCCTACGTAACATACCCCAACAACACAACTGCAAACCACGCGGCCAACTGCAGTGCTCTCAAAACGAACACCTTTGACGCCCATGCATACACTTCTCCAGCAAATCATCAATCGCCTGAAGCACTCCTGAGGGTTCCGGGACGGTTGTTCGCTCCACGCAAAACGCCATACGTACCTGCGGCCGCAGATCATACTGGTGTCGGTAATCTTCACCCTTCTCACAGATACCAAACTCCTATTGTATCCAAATTCCAGACGCAAAAATGTTATAACGCTGAAAATGATACCCCAGTAAATTCTGCTGATTTCAGTTTAAATTCAATTGCAAAAACTTCCACACGGCATCCTACTCTGAACTTTGAGGGCGGCGTAGAATATGTTTGTCAACCCCACATCAGTGGCCTAAGTCAACCATTACTACTACAACCTCATATCAGTGGCACAAGTCAACCATTACTTCCACAAACTCATAGGACCTCTTCTTCTCCGCAAGAGCAGATTTCAGGCGAATTTGCTTATCCTGTGACGACATCAAGTGTCAGAATGCCTCCTACTGCAGCAATGCAAGTTTCTAAAGATCCTTCTTTGGGACCATCATCGTCACCTCCAAATTCTGTCGGTTCAAGTGTACTTGCCGACGATAAAATGGCGATGGTTGATGTAAACAGCTTTTCCGCAAACGACTCTCAATCAGCAGCATCTTTAGCTGCAAACATCTCGGCAAGTGCGACTACTACCACAACCCGGGCATCTCCTTCTCTGGACGCGGTTGCCGGTCACAGTAGTTCAAAGGGTAATCACACCCCAAGCTCCTCTACTCATGGTACATCAACAGAAACTTTTGTGAAAGACTCAAGTGTTCTGGAGTCAAACTCATCGACAAGAAGAAGCTACGAAGAAATGTGTTCATCGCTCAAGCAGATTTGGAACGTCACGAATGCCTGCTCAGCTTGCAGCAGCCATTTGCAAACGGTGAGATCGACTTCCCAATGTCTGCTTATTACTGTTTCCATTGCAACTGAGTGAAATATTTGATCATAATATTTTTGAAACCCCAATTCATGTGAAGTTCTTTATTGCTAATGTTTTTTGCAGGTGGCATCTTCATCAGCACCGCACGCAACTTTAGCTACCTTTGGTACAAGCAGGAGCTCAGCATCGGAGGTTGGATACAATGACGCAAGAAGCTTCCAGTACTCTTCTCAAGCTTCTTTGGAAGCATGCAACAACAACGCGGGGACAATAATAAACCATTTAATTAAAGTTTCTGAACCTGAGAACCTCGGTGAAAAGCATGTCGCCAACAAATTGTCGTGCGACGTTCAGTCGACAGAAGCTCCACAAGAGCGTCTCTCGAGCTCAGCTAAGGAAGAGGGAGTCTGTGATGGCAAAAATGATTACGACGTGAATGATATCATCGATGTAGTGTCTGTCCGTGAGGCAACATGTACGAAAACAACCGAAACTATTCCGGGACAACATCCTACTTTGAAAATAGACGAGCCAAATTCACGGCCGTTCAGCCAACCTCTGCAGATGTCGATGACGGTGCGTAACGAGGCCATCAAACAGCAGATGTTACAAGGCTGTCTAGTGAGCTCCAGAATTTTCACAAAAGAATTGACTCCTCACAACAGAGTGAGTCAGTCAACACAAGAAGCTCCTTGTCCATCTGCTTCAAGTAACGAAACCCTCGATCTGTGTACTCGGCCTAAAGCTTCCCCATCGAACTCAAATTCTCCGCACTTGCCATCAACCGGGCCCATCGATATTCAACCTTCGAGTCCTGACAATCAGCATGACCAGAATGCCCTCTCCGCTTCAGCTCCAGGCAATTCAAATGATCAGCCCAGAGATCAGGCACCCCATTCTGGGACTTTTTCTATCAAAAGCTCGTTGTCAGGAGACTTTTTCTCAGTAGCTAGTCTTGCGCGCAGCAGCAGCTGCAACAGCGTTGTTGAGGAGGACAGAGTAGGAAGTTTTCCCTGCGCTCCGACGAGCAACCTTCCACCCCACATCCTAGCTTGGCTTCTCGGCTCCCAGCTAAATCCCCTGCATAGGATGCAGGTGAGCGAAATCTACGCATTATAGAAACCAGAATATATTCTCTTATCCTTCGGTAAGTATTCAGCTTGAAAGGATTGTCTCAAGATTTTAATCATAAATCCAAGCTCAAATTAGCCTATTTATTACGCGAAGAACTTAAAATCCAACTTCTGAAGTAATAAAATATGTATTTCTTTTAAAATATTGATGCCAACCAGAACACAGTTTGCTCGTAGGCATCGCCCAGAGCAACGCTGGTATGTCATTACAAAACCAGAACGCATACAGGTTCATAGCGAGAATGAATGGAAATGCGTTTTGTACTGAATTAATCGTTCTGTTTCAGATCAAGTTTGTTCCATAAGCGAGGTCCATACAAGGTCCAGAAATTTATCTCCACTAAGTTTCTTTGCTGGCCATATTACCTAGCATGAAACAAACGAATAAAAAAAAAAAACGACGGTTTTGCACGAACAATGCACAATTTTATTAACGGATTCAACTCGAGAGTTGTGATGCGAGCGTTTCATGCTTAGTAGCTCGTGCGTGACGTAGCAAAACTTCAGAGTATCTTTGAAGCTCGAATCCCAGTAACTGCGAGCTGCAAACGGAGCAGAATTACTCAGCTTAGGGGATGAAGGCCATGTCGCTAATGCGAGCTGAAACGCAGCAGAATTACTCAGCTCAGGAGATGAAGGCCATGTCGTTACTGCGAGCTGCAACGGAGCAGAATTACTCAGCTTAGAGGATGAAGGCCTTGTCGCTACTGCGAGCTGCAACGGAGCAGAATTACTCAGCTCAGGAGATGAAGGCCATGTCGCTGCTGCGAGCTGCAACGCAGCAGAATTACTCAGCTCAGGGGATGAAGGTTGTGCCTACAAATTGGTACGAGTCTCGCCTAACTCGCTCAGCACCTCATTAGCTCCTCACCTTTATTGCCTGGCGCGAGTTGCGCGATACAAACTTATGAGTGCGTCGCTCGGTGTCACTGCGACTTCTTAAGGCTTTCTCGCCAATTTTGTTCTCAGAATCTGCTTAATTTCGACTCGTTTGTTGCACAGGGCAAAATAACGTAATATTCGCAGCTCGCGAGCATGTCGCTCTCACTATAAAATATTAGGAGCCTTTAACGGGCAACACTTATTTACAAGAATTCTGAACAATTCCTCGAGCAAATTATGCATTTGTGTTAAAGTTATATTGAATACTTGTGTTCATTATCCAGCTGGTCAATCTGAAATGTATCATAAGGTAAGTTCGGTAAGTTCGTTATTTCACGGTTTCTTAAGTACCAAATGACCAGTTACTCACCATATAATTAATATATTTTTCATTCCTGTTGCAGCATTCCTTGAATACCATGGCTATCCCGAACTCATCCCTACTGGGGTTGAGCTCGTTGTACTCCCCCTCCCCCGCGGTGTCCCCCGACGAGCCTCTCGACATCAAGCCCCTCGACCTGAGCTCGAAAGCCTCGGGGTCGCCAGACTCGCCCATGGTTTGGCCGCTGGACGCCGCCCGGCCCTCGCATCCACCTACCGCTAAGCCATCAGTTCTGGGCGCCGTGGGCTGCCTGACGTACGACGGCGACGCAGACAGCGGCGGCAGGGCGGTGCTCAGGTCCCTAGGGGCGAGCGGACCAGCGGCTACGCCCCCGCTGCCTGAGCCTCTCTCTACCGAGGACCTGATCACCCGCGTGCTGGAGGCTAAGGCCTCAGGCAGGTAATTGAGAATATAGTTCATAGTATGTTAGGAGGGCACACTTTGAATGTACATGATATAGGATTCATATTATGTTGGAAATTGGTTTTCATTATTTTGGATAAATGATTGTTGGAACACTCGCCCGGATGAAGCGCCGGAAAACACTCATCACATCCACGAGCGTTTAATAAAATTCATATAGGAATAAGTACCCTTCAAACTGGTCTATATTACTTGCCACTAAGTAATGTAGGTATTACTTGTAGACTTGCCACTAAGAATGGCAAGTAATACCTACATGGTATTACTTGCCATGAAACCTTTCATGATAGGGAAGGCTAAATATCGAAATGACGTCTGAATATTTCCAAGTTAAATCTTGTGGTAATAATTTTATTTGATTTTTATTAGATGAAATATCATATAGTTTATTGACGCATGGGCCAAAGAGTAAGCGAAAAACGTAAAATATCGACGTCGTGATTGAGATTATGAAAGATTATGATAAAGTCTGATATTACAATGTTATTTCATGAATATTCTACCTTATAAAGATCATAATTTTATTATTATTCGATGCATTTAACGACCATAAATGCGACAATTATATTAAAATTTTATTGAATACAATTACAACGGAATGAATGTGATCAATTTATTACGACACGTTTAATTACCTTCACGGACAAATAAGAGAGATTAATTTAACGAACAGAGGGCGGCGTCGCACGGACCAGAGCAAGCGGTCCTACACAGACACAGAACTGCAGGCCGCTCTGCGGGACATCCAGAGTGGCAAGCTCGGCACGCGCAGAGCTGCCGTCATATACGGCATACCGCGCTCCACTCTGAGGAATAAGGTGAGTTCTGCAGCACAGCGCTCTGCACGACTGATGGTTAGCTCTGCAGCAGAGCACTCTGCACGACTGATGGTTAGCTCTGCAGCAGAGCACTCTGCACGACTGATGGTCAGCTCTGTAGCACAGCGCTCTGCACGACTGATGGTCAGCTCTGTAGCACAGCGCTCTGCACGACTGATCAGCTCTGTAGCACAGCGCTCTGCACGACTGATGGTCAGCTCTGCAGCACAACGCTCTGCACGACTGATGGTCAGCTCTGCGGCACAGCGCTCTGCACGACTGATGGTCAGCTCTGCAGCACAACACAGCACGCTGCTGCTTCTGTAGGCGCTACGTAGGCAATGTCAGGTGCAGACACCCGCCATCCAAGGCAACTCTGCGGCAGTGATGGAGGTTTTCAACAGCGCATCTACTTACTACTGGTAGAGAACAATATAAGCGCAATGTATTGTATAAAATGTACTCTTTTTAATGGGAGGTCTATAATCTAGTGCACAAATATCGCGGACCGAGCGATGTATGATATGATCTACTTTAAGGACGAGCGGCCTGCTGTGATGAATTATCTTACGTACGGCGCTAGCAATATGTTCTATGCAAAATTATCTTAGGTATTACACGAGCAATACGTTCAATGCAAATTATCTTACGTACGGCGCTAGCAATACGTTCAATACAAAATTATCTTAGGCACGGCGCTGGCAATACGTTCAATACAAAATTATCTTAGGCACGGCGCTAGCAATACGTTCAATGCAAATTATCTCAGGCACGGCGCTAGCAATACGTTCAATGCAAATTATCTTAGGCACGGCGCTAGCAATACGTTCAATGCAAATTATCTCAGGTACGGCGCTAGCAATACGTTCAATACAAATTATCTTAGGCATGACACTAGCAATACGTTCAATACAAAATTATCTTGGGTACAGCGCTAGCAATACGTTCAATACAAAATTATCTTGGGTACAGCGCTAGCAATACGTTCAATACAAAATTATCTTGGTACAGCGCTAGCAATACGTTCAATACAAATTTATCTTGGGTACAGCGCTGGCAATATATGCATTAAATACAAAATTATCTTAGCTACAGCGCTGGCAATACATGGATTCAATACAAAATTATCTTAGGTACGGCGCTAGCAATACGCATTCAATACAAAATTATATTTGGTACGGTGCTAGCAATACATGCATTCAAGGCAAATTATCTTAGGTAAGGCACTAGAAGTACGTTCAATAGAAAATAATTTTGTGTACGGCGCTGTCAATAAAATTCCATGCAAAATTCATAGGCTCCGACATGTCTTAAAATAAACTCAGAAATTATTCATTCCTAGATTTTAGTGACAGCAATTTTCTTAGTTGAAATTAACTTAGTTGCAAAACGGACAAATATGTGCTGAAATAAAATGCATTAATTTCGATACATATAATTGCAATCCGCCATCGCTCGGTGTGTCAGTCTCAGCATATACATGAGTGAATGAAGAGCGTCTACTCAATATTCGATGAGTAAGAAATGTTTTCGGCATGCCAATAAATGTGTTTTTTGTGTCTTGTACTGGATTTTTGACATTAGTGAAACTTCCGTCGATACTCAAATGAATCCAACAGTTTACTGGTGCGTTTCTGTCGAGCCAACTATTGAATGTAACAAAGACTCGAACCATAATAAATATAACTACATAATTTCAGCCGAATGATAAAATAACTTAAGAACGATCTAATCCGGGTTAAATGAGTAAGAAGAAGTAATTAATGCGAACAGTGATATATGCTGCATTATACGGTGATTCTGTCAGAGACATTAGAATTTTCAGTTTATGCAGCAAAAAATTGTCCTTCATGTCCATGGGCATCGCAGAATCTCGCAATACATGCGCATGCTCGAACTTCTCACCAAATATGCGAATAAAATAAGGCACGTGACGGCTGTTCATTTTGACTGCGTTGAGGCGGCGTTTCGTCTTGACATGCAAGTGACCCGCATGACACTAACTGCATTGGACCAATTTCTCGCTTGGGTGACTCACAACCACTCAAATCTCGGCCCTCTTCCGGGACTCGTGGGAGATGCTTTTGTGGCAGGTCTCTCGTATGACTTTTGTGGCAGGTCTCTCGTATGACTTTTGTGGCAGGTCTCTCGTATGACTTTTGTGGCAGCTCTCGTTTGACTTTTGTGTCAGGTCTCTAGTATGACTTTTGTGGCATGTCTCTCGTATGACTTTTGTGTCAGGTCTCTCGTATGACTTTTGTGTCAGGTCTCTCGAATGACTTTTGTGGCAGGTCTCTCGTATGACTTTTTTCATCATAGTGAAATGAATATGAACGCAGCACATAGGCGTTATACTATAAAGACAAATATGAAGTTAAATCATTCGAATCATCAAACAACTCGGTGCTAGTTATTTAAAAATTTCACACGTTTATTTGTTGTGTGAAATGATAATAAAATAATGTCAAAACTTACATCCAAACACTACTGCTGATACATCTACAAAGAAGGGAGCAGAGAATGAAAAAAATAAATGAAACTAATTATTAAATTCATGGTCAAATCAGTTCTCCTAACGAGTAGGATCAATTATGTATTTCTTATTTTCCAAATAAAAAAAAAATTTCCCTCATTAGAAGATGCAATCTAACGGCGCGTGAATTTCATCCTTCAATTCGCGCGTAAAATTTTTGAGATGATTCATTCCCCACAATTTTTACTCAGAAATATCAAACTTTCTATTAATACGCAAAATTTTTCAGGTATACAAGTTGGCCATTGAGAAGGAGCGAGCAAAGAAGGTACTGGAGCAGAACGCGGCGGAAGCGATGACGCTGTTGCCGATGCCAGAAGAAGCGGCTTTCACTTCATCCGAGACGCTACGGGCTCTCATTAGGAATAAAATGGCGATCAAACTGGAAGAAATTACAAAGATTTCGCCATCTGATTTACATTGCAGGGACGAAGAAGTAATGGATCGAAGGCAAGCACAAGATCCAGCACTTGCTCACCTCATTGAGAACATCACATCTCTTGCCCTCAGTACCGAGCGCTCAGAGATACTGGACAACCTCATGAGCTCGCTCTCTCTGTACCCCAAGCTAGAAGACTTCGCTAAGCGAATGATCGAGAAACGATACGCGGAAGAAATAAACAGGAGCAAGCTGGCAGTAAGCGATTCGCTGCGAGGAATGACGCATTTGACAGGAACCACGTCAATTTCGCCTGATCCGAGTCTCGTGATTCCTTCATATGACCCTGCCGGCAATTCATACTCAAGTACGTTCGATCACAGCGCTAAGCCTCTTTCAGAACCTAGTCAAGGTTTCGCTCGTCCAATTGATCCTGCTGATTTTAAAGTCATGATCACTCACTACATGAACCAGAAAAACGGTGCGGCTGAATGCACTGGACGTCCAGTTGTGCGAGATGATCTTTCGAGTGGCGAGAAACTTCCCGAAATGAGGAGCCCCACAGCTATTCACGCATCCGCTGCTCCAGCCAAGGAGAAGAGAGGCAAGAAGCGTGCAGGATCTCCTGTTAGCAGTTGCAGCAGCGGAGGTAAGGGATCGAGGCCGAAAAGAGGCAAATATCGAAATTATGACCGAGAAAATCTTATCAAGGCTGTACAAGCTGTCCAGAGCGGGGAGATGTCCGTTCATCGAGCTGGAAGTTTTTATGGCGTACCTCACTCTACCCTTGAGTACAAAGTAAAAGAAAGACATTTGAATCGTAATAAAAAGAAAGACGGTGCACCTACAACTCCCACTGCCACGAACCCAAATACTGTTAAATCTATACCAGCTCTTTCAGGTCGCCCGACCATGGTACCTCCTCACTCATTCTCATTAGAGAATACAATGTTTGGCAGAGAATTTTCTCATGCTCAGGAAGAGGCTGCTGCCACCATTGATCTCACTGAGGATGATGGAGCGAACGTACTCACTAACGACTTGAATGACACCTACAATCTAACGAAAATGAAGTTCGATGTCCTCGATATGGACGACAATAGCGATTCTCCTAATTCAACCCAAGTGAATCCCTTCAACCTCTGGAATTCTCCGTCTCCTCTCATTCCATCTTTTCTTCCTAATCCTTACGAGCGTGAATCATTTTACGCGTCTCAGATGATACGAAGGTTTCAAGAAGCGGCAAGCAGTAGTTTCCAAGACAACTTTCAGGAACAAAATTCAAGCCGTTCGCCCGTAGTTCATCGTTCAGAACAAGAAAGTCCAATGCAGGGACAGTCATCGGGATCCTGCTCACCAAATTTAGAGAAGGCTCGCCCTGGGACAGATAGTGACACATCTGTCACGAATAGTAGTGTCTTGGACGCCCTATTACGAGGCAAGTCCCCTATTGAGGCCGCGGCAGCCGTTTCAGCAAACCCTGGCTCTCCCCAGCCGTCGTCTGACATCGTGTCCAACCCTTGGTCAGTCTCTTCCCAACTTTTGAACTTGAGCAAACGGTTAACAGAAGTTCAAGAAGAAAACTTAGATCTTGTCACTCAACAGTCGCCGAGCATTTCAGCGATAAATGCTCTTCGTTCGCTTGGCCTTCAAAGTTCACTAGCAGCAGCGTTGAGGAGGCAAGGTCCATCTGACGTCCAGTCTAGAGAAGCCCACGATATGGAAGCTGCTAGTTCATCTCGGTCTCAGTCAATCTCCGAAGCTGTGGCGAGTGTTCCGGAGAACGTCGCTCCATCATTTGATGTTCAAGGAAATAACATCTGCATGGATGACGACCTTGCTTCAAGCAATAATAATTATCTTCGTGAAATTGACGACAACGAAGGCAAAGTAACGAATAGCCCAAACGAGACGGACTCCTCAGACTGAGTAATGGCGAATGTGCGTCGTTTACTGGCTCTAAAAGAAAGTGTTTTCGATGTGCGATCTCTCATGTACTATCTTATGTTTGTGTCAGCTTGTGCTCGCCGGTGAGGCTCCTTCATGTTCACGAAGGGATTTGTGGATAATAGTTGCAATTGTTGTTTTATCTCTTCAAATACTCTCATTGATGTGTCACTGGTGCTTGGCGTTTTCAACTTTTTGAAGCCATGACGATTCTTGTTATTGAAATAGAATGTAAGAAGGATTTTAACTGAAATTTATGGAAGCAGAAACTTCAACAATAAGAAGTGGCATTACAGTGGAGCTACGTTCAGTAGAACATAATGTGAGGAAATTTGTGGCTGATGTGTACTTCCTTACTTCATCCATGCAGCCCGTTGTTTTATCATGAAATGTTAATAAAGTGTCTCTAAGTTCTCCGCTATATCTGAAGAGGACTTACTTCAACTGTTGTAAATTAAAACTGTTGTACGCTTTGGAGAAGAGTGTAGTGAATTGTCTAATTTATTGCTCAGTTAATGTACGGTACATTCCCATTTCGTGAGGCCTAAATAGAAAAGCCTTAGCAATTCCAAAAGTTTAGGCTATAGCTTTGTTGTTTACTGCACTGTCAGCTTTGATGACAAGGGGGTCGATTGTGTGGTGGAGAACGCCAATGGCCAGCCTAGCATGATCTGGAGTTAAGTTTTTGTCGAAGAAACGCTAGAATTTGTATAACTAGTATCGGGAGGCCAGGGTCACTGTAGTTTTATATCAGTGTTTCAGTATAAGCGTTTCAAGACTTTCGTGTGTTAACTCGAAGCAATAAGTTGATGGGAGGGTGTGTTGCTGCAGTGATGAGGATTATCACTATTATATCATACTCCTTGCTTCACTATTTTCTTTGACATCTTCGCTGCGTAAGCAATTCTTATCAATATACTCGTTTCTTTTCTTGCTTAACTCGACAAAATTCCTTGCAATTGGGAGTGAATTCTGACAAAAGAACTCCAACAATATCTCGGTTATGGACCAACATTTCAAGGACCTACCTAAACCAAACCAAGCAAGTAATGAAAGGTTTGATCTGTCCTAACTTACGCATGTGTTCGGGAATTAAAAAATGGCGTTACTTTTGTCGTCTCAGCAACCGTACGATGTTCTAATGATCAAGGTCTGCAGCCTGGAGTGTTTGTCCGGCATTTTGGCTCGTTCAATGATCCCTTGATACTGCAGTGGGTGAAGGACCGTGAAGCTTCATCTATAACTTGTGATTCATTAGGTTGTAAGTTTAGAGTTTGTTAAGTAGAGTGTGTAGTGGACTAGTGGTCTTTCTTCTCTAGAGTTAGGCGCCGTGTGCAATAATTTCTCTGGTTGTTGGTCCGGTACTTAGGACGAAGTGAAAGCAGCAGCAATCATATTGAAATAACTGCATTTCTACAGCTTATGCAGATGCTTCTCGAGACAACTGTCTCTCACTTTTCGTGGCATTCAATCGTTGAATAGGGCAGCTTGTGCATTTCTTTTCCCCTCTTCATTGTGATCGGCAGAACGATTGATCATTAGTTGCGTCGCACCTCTTCCGCTCCTAAGAATTTGTATAGGCTTGATTTTGTTGTGAATGCCCACGATCAGAACTTTGTAATTGGCTACAGTGAGTATTTACTGCTTCAGTTGGTTATCCATTTATCTGTTGTCTTCTTCTCCATCCTCGACTGCTTTAAACTTGTAAAAAACATTGAACCAACATGCTCTCTGGATTGGTGTTTCTTTACGTTTTCGCCAGGCTTCTCAGTATCATGGTTGTTTGCATACATTCTACTTTCAGTAAATGGAAGTCGCTCTTGTGAATTATTATGAGAGCAAATTGGTTTAGGAATTTACATCCTTGTATTCCTATGGAATTGTAAACTTTTTGGTGCTCGCTCGCTGACATTTGCGTGTTTTTTTATTTCGCCAGCTCTTGACAGTCCATAGTCCGACATGGACTCCATTCCTTGAAGAAATCGTCTCATGCGAAGGAATCGGTTAGATATGAGCCTAATGAGACGACAAGTCTTTGCATCGTTCTGAAAGCGTGTTTTATTTCGAGTAACGAATACAAAGCAGTTTCATGTATGCAGTAACGCAGGCAGCAGTTTTATCGCTGCCTGCGTTATGCCTCGTGCAGGACTAGTTAGCATGGTTAGGTAAGCTTAGTCACTGTTGCCTCCTTCTCAAGTCCCCAAGATGTTGCTCCTAAATGTTATCGATGTTTGTGTCAAGTTTATTGTCTTATGCTCCTACATCCTCTTGTATCACTCAATGTGCAGCGGAACGTTGGTTTCGATAGGAGCGCTTCTGAATATCTTACGCTACCGAGTTTCGGGAGCTGGAGAACTACACACCCGATCCCGTCACGATGCCGTATTAAGTTTTATTAACGAGCAAGTTATGAAGAGTTCACATCTAAATTTACAGTCAGTTAAGGGCATTGGGTTTTGTATTCAAATTGATCAGAAATTTAAATGATCCACGCCGGCGCGCATATTCCACATGCAATTTTCGAGTGCCGGTTACAAATAACCCGCGTTTAATGTTTAACTCACGCATTCCAAAGACGATATCGTTAGTTTGTCTATTGTTATGTGTATTTATTGCAGCTTTTTATTTGTTGTAGTTAAGATTGAAAATACTTTATTATGAGCTCATATTTCTAATTTTATCTTTCAGTAATTTATGCACATAAATTCTTATTGTATCTCACCTTAGTAACATATTTGCACCAAGACGTGCTTTTTAGAGCTTCATGTTCATATAAAGTTTTTTAGAGACGCAACATAGCGTCTAAATTTCCCTGCCAGTGCAATAACGTATACGAAGTTTCTATGTGATCATTGAATCGTGGCAATATCAAGCATTTAGTAGTGCCGTTTCCGGCAACTTGTTACTATCTACCGGGCCGCGAAGCTTATATTCAATGTATAAATACTTTTAGGTCAATTTATTTTTAAAAATTTGCGCAAGATTAGAGAATATCTCTCAACTTCTTTAAAGTTTCGGTTTAAAATGAGTTTTTTTTCTTCATGTCAATCAATGTGTTGGCTTTGGGCTGAGAACTGCCATAAGATACGACCGAGCTTCAGTTTATGCATAGCGAGTGAAAGACATTTGTTGTGTCTTGCCCGACGACACGCAAGCTTGTCGTGCTCTGAATCGACTCGTCGCCGACAAAAGACAAACCCGGTGTCGAATTATATACTTATTAATTTTTTCCGCCTAAAAGGAACGCTCCGTTGGAAGCGGTCTCACTTGTTTGTGTTCTGTTGTAGATACGACGTAGATGCTTATTATTTATTTATAGAAAGTTTATTCCTTGCTTAAAGTTATGTTTGTACTTGCTTGAGTCTGTTTGTCTTAAGCCACCAGGGACTTTATCAATAGTATTTTACTTTTCTGTATATTAAGAAGAACGGCCTTTAAAAATTCTTATTTACCAGTCTCCGACCAATTGTTATTTTCTACATCGTATATCTATTTTCTATGACTTAACATAAGACTTTTCATCTTCGCCTGCGGCCAACATGGCGTCTAGAACTACATTTCTGCACTTGAAAAGATGTCTACTTTTGAAAATGTTCCAATTCGAGCTTATTATTCACTAAGACTTTATGCTCATCACCCACCTGAAGCCAACGGATGGATGCATGAATGAATTATGAATGACACGAGCGTTTTATTGTACCCCTGCGCAGATTGGACCGATCGTCTAATTCTGGCTCAGCGATTGGCAAAATTTCACTGAAAATGATAACAATCTTGACGCGGAGTGGTAACAATCTTGACGCGGAGTGGTAACAATCTTGACGCGGAGTGGTAACAATCTTGACGCGGAGTGGTACCAATCTTGACGCGGAGTGGTACCAATCTTGACGCGGAGTGGTACCAATCTTGACGCGGAGTGGTACCAATCTTGACGCGGAGTGGTAACAATCTTGACGCGGAGTGGTAACAATCTTGACGTGGAGTGGTACCAGGCTGGACGTGACGTGGTAACCATTTTGACGCAACCGCGCCGGCCAGCAAGGAGGCTGCTGATCTAACCTCATGCCATAATGTTGAGGATAATAACTTCTCACAGTGAAATAATATCATTTACCGATGCTGTAAGCTCCCAGCTTCGAGGAGAAGAGCACACAAAAATTCTACACTCGATAACATTATATAATCAGTCCACAGCACAAACTGTGCGCATTTAGTACCACATTTTAAGATAATTCATCAAATTTTTCCAACCCATCCACTTATTTAGAAAGATTTTAAAATATACATAAAATATAGCATAGAAATGATGCACACATTCGACACCGAAAAGTCATTTTCTCTGGTGTATTATCTCTCAAATTGACTAAATAAATTGATATTTGATAAAATTCTAGACAAACTGAAGGCATTCATACAGTTTAGTTGTTTCACCAACAAGGCACTAAAATATGAACATTTTAAAGAAGTCTAACCTTACATATTACACACAAAAATTGACTACATGACGTTCCATCTATCCATTTAGTATTTCTTCTGGGTAGCTCTTTTGGAGTAAGAGTAAGACGTGTGACTAAATGTCAGGCAAAGATAGCCGATAAAATAACAGATCACAATAAATGTCGTTGTCTTATGAATATCAAGATCGTCTACAAAATACATGCTGGTATATATTATGCACACTACAGGCTGATATATATTATAGTAATAGCGAAAACACAATCACGGTCGTTATTTTCTAACTCCTGAAGATTGACGTGAACGGAATACACGTATTAAGAGCGCCATTGGGACCTCATTAAAGGCGTTCTATCACTGACCACTAACACATTCGATGTCTTGATTGTTACAGTCGATATGGTTGCAATTAACCTTATATTACTACCACAATACACAGCGAAGTTTTTTTACAGCAATCAGAGCAAACGATAATTCTCAATGTCTAGTAAAGAAAACTAATCGAGAAAATTATCAATAGCAACCCGAGATGCTAAGGAATTCTTCCTAGCATAAGATCTAGCTAAGAAACAACAGGGTTTGGACGGTAAGAGTTGAGGCTCAGGATATTACATTCATTTGTTAACGCATTAAACGTGACAATACGAAAACCAATTCATAACCGCCAACGAAGCAAACAATTCAAGAAAGTTAGCTGTTCTCAACTTTGTCTGCATACACTACCAATAGGTTGCCAACCTTCAAGTACGTAACAGGACGCTGCTGACAATTTTATGTGTTCAAGACTAAGGGAGCTACAGAGCAGAGGCGGCCGGCCCTTACATGACCCAGCTCAGTCAAGCAGATAAGTCGCAGCTACCAACCCTCGAAGGCACGCGCTCTTATATGACTTGTCACAGTCACAAGAAAATAATCATCTAAATATCACCAAAAACTACATTAACAAACAACAAGAATAGAGAATAATATGGCAGCTTATCATTGCACACTCACAAGAAGTTTGTGCTTTTCGGTTGAATGTACTCGTCAGAGTACGCTACAATTTTTTGAGGTTATAAAGCACACACATCAAAGCATTTAAATGCTGCAAAAAAATAACACATCAAATTGAGAGCCACCAATTTATTCCATATATTCAATTTATATTTTAACGCCTTTTTCATACCATTCATACCAGATCAATCACTCGGCCAGTAATGACAAGAATATTTGGGCAATTATTAAGCGAGCAAGTTTCTTAATAACGCATGTATATTGAATATGCATGTTGCACACGCGGATAAAACTCGCCGCCATGGCAGCAGCTTTGCTCGGTTTTGAGGCTTTATGTTGCAGCCGCAGCAACTGTTAAAGGGGGAGCTTTTTTCGCTGTACATTATAAAAATCAACCCACTATTGAATCCAAGAATATTCATCTCGCATATGACCCAATAATTGGGCATACATTAACAGAAAACCGAGCAAAAAATAGCAACAAAACATATAAAAACAAAACAATATCTACTATGCGTCATGTTTTAGCATTTAATTGGAAAACGTGCCAATACATGGACATACATTCATCAAAAACCACTCTAGGCAATGACACATAGCTAAAATTTTGTCGAAAACTTGTAATAACTTCTCTAGGCAACTAAGAGAAGTCAACGTCAGAAGAGACACGGCGTTCGAGACTCAACACCTCTTGCAGTGGCGCACGACCCACGGCAACTTGCCGTACCTGCGATACTGATAATAGTTGTGCGCAAAATTTGCGATGGTGGCAAGCAGGACAAGCGCCATGAAGATGTTCACGACATCGATGGCCATGAGAGGCGACTGCTTGGGGTAGCACTGCGCCTCGAAGTCTACGTAGAGGATAGGTCGTAGAGCGCCGGTGTCATCACAACGAACCCGCAGGTGGTCAGGGATGTGGAACATGTTGTCGTACACGAAGGACTGCACATGGTGTGAGTTAAACGTAAGTGGTGTCTTGACTTTCTTTTATGCACAGCTAGCGTGATGGTTGAACATCAATTTGCTTGACTGCAACTGATGTACAGTTCTAATAGAACACAAAAATTTCTTGACTATAACTGAAAGAAACATTGAGGAGTCTTCGCAATACCAGGGGTTGCCACTCACCTTAAAGTAAGGAATAAAGGAGCAGTCCTCGCAGTCCCAGGGGTTGCCACTGAGGTCGAAGGCGGGCAAATGTTTCTCGCCGCTTCGGTGCCCCTTGTTGTAGAAACTCGTCAACTCCCACACAGGAAACTGAGGACAAGCCAAGTCAGGATTACTTCCTTGCCTAAAATAATCCTGATTATTTTTCCGGAGAGTAGGAAGTCATATTATTATTTTTCAATTTTTACGAAGAATTAAAGGAAAATGTAATAGAATTGATAGACAAATCATTTGACGGCAAGTTCCCGGAATATATCGGACAATTATTGGGAATAGATTTGAAAGCCAATTCTTGCATCGTTCCGCTCTTATTCCTTGGAATTGAGACAACACTGTATTTGTTCACATAATTCCAGCTATAGTAGTATAACTTTGCATTGCAGCTATTACATTGATTGACTTAACTTCAAGAACGCGAAACCCAGCTATTGCAAAATAAATAGAATATGAAGAACGTTAGGGAAGCATGTCATATACCTATACCTGCGAGAGTTTATTGTTCCTCAAGTCGAAATAAACGTCGTGCTCTCTGGACGTGAAGTAGTTAAGGAGGGCGGCGCCATTGATGCTGCTGATCGCGTTGTTGCTGAAGTCGCACTTGGCGAGGCGACTATAGTCGGGGTTACTGAACACCGCGTCAATGTTCGTCAGCTGCGGAACACAGAACAGGAATAACGAACTAAGTCATACACTGAACACCGAGTCAATGTACGAGTGCGGTGCACAAAAAGATAAATTCGTAATTACCAAATTATTTGTAACAATGTTTCCCCGTTAAACTGTTGTAAAATTCAAGGTCTTCGTCACTCAGTATCGTCAAATCCAAAATAAGAAGTCACAACAAATATAACTACAGTTCTTAGTTTTTCGAACAAAAATAGCATCGACAATGGCGGAAAGGAGTGAATTATTCCTAATAAGGAACTTCTAGTGAATGGATGAATTAGTGAATAAAGAACTGACGTTGTTGTCGCTCATGATGAGGGAGGATGCGAGCGGCGGGATGGCGGGCGGCAGCGTCGTGAGGCCGGCGCCGCGGCAGTCGACGGACAACAGCGGCCGATCCAGCGACCTGAACCCCAGCAGCTCGCATGAGCACGCAGACGGGCAACGCTCCACGCTCTGGTGGGGACGTGTGTGTTGCTTAATACGCTCTGGTGGGACGCGTGTTGCTTAAGCGGTACACGCTCGGGTGGGGACGTGTGTTATTTACGCAGACACGTGTTTTGGGGGGCGCGTGTTGCTTAAGCGGTACACGCTCTGGTGGGGACGCGTGTTGCTTAAGCGGTACACGCTCTGGTGGGGACGCGTGTTGCTTAAGCGGTACACGCTCTGGTGGGGACGTGTGTTGCTTAAGTGGTACACGCTCTGGTGGGGAAGTGTGTTATTTACGCAGATACATGTTTTGGTGGGACGCGTTTTGCTTAAGCGGTACACTCGCTGAGACACGTGCTACTTGCACGCAATGATGTGAGGCAAGCCTTGATGCGTGATTATCATGCAGAAATATGCGTTGTTTTCGTGCACGTGCGTGTTAATTTCGCAGACACACGAGTTACTGCCTCCGGCAACATCATCTATCGAGGGATCTGTCCATATTTTCGTTTTTACGATTCAAACTTACAAGTAAGCATTATTCCCTATCAAATTAAAAGTTGTTAATTTCCGAATTAATAATTCATGCAAATCCAAACACTAAAATCAAATAATCATATCAGCAGAAAAATATTCCATTTAACGCCTGACGAAAATATGATAATGTACCTTCCTGAGCTTGAGGACGTCGAGAAGAGGCTTCTTGTTGAAGGTATAGTAGGAGTTGAACTTGCTGATGTCCTCGAGGATGAAGCAGGACGTGTTCTCAGAGACAGCGGCGCGCCCTGACTCCACCAGCGTCAACAGGTACACTTGGATCGAGTGGCACTCATACTCGCCTCCTGAACGCCAGTAATTATATAATATATATGTATTATCTTGTGTATTGATTTAGCTAAACACGATCAAGTGTACACACTAGTAATATTAATGGCAAGAGGAAGCATAAGAACAGTCTCGTCAGCGCTTCCTCGTGTACACAACAAAGATGGTGTGCGACTAGATAGTCTAAATGATGCAGTCACAGGCCAGGTTGGGACGCCGTCTAGTGTTCAGTCGAGCCGAGGTCTAAAATAAATACCACGCATCTGCCCTCAGTTGGGCCAGCTGATGCACAATGCGGTTTCTTGCCTATTGCTGCTGGTAGTGTTGCAGAGGCGGGATTGTCTCAAGAACCAGTGCAGTCGTCTTATGAAGTTTTCTAGAGAGAACTCCCATCCTGGCAGCTTCATTGGTATGATATTAAATAGCCTCGGGTAGCCGCAGAAATTTAGGAGTTAAGCTGAGACTAGCATTTGTTAGCACAAATTAGTGTTCTCTCCAGATAGATAATCAAGTTCCATCATTGAAATCTGGGTAACCACAACTTAGAAAATAATGATTGTTAACAGGTGCAGGCATAAGATAGGCTTTAGTTTAGGCGAACCTACCTTCGATGGATAAGAACGTTGAAGGCGGCAGCAGACCGAAACCTACTGCGCCATCGCCGCCGGGCTCGTCGTCCACTTTGATGCTGCACTCCACAATCTTGAGTGTCTTGAGTGACGTCAGCGCTGACCACACCTGAACCGTGCATACGACTGGTCTACAAGCTTTATAACGGACATTGATCGCGCATGTCATCATTACCTCCATGGATAACGTACATCATCGCAACCTAAATCGATCTTATTACCCCATCGATCTCACAAACCATCATTACCTCCATGGATATTGCACACATCATATTATTACCTCTATAGATCTTGCCCAAAATATAACCACAAATTTTGCTAATACTAGTATGGAATTTCGTAAGTAATGGCGATGCGTGGCTCCCAAAAGTATTCAGCCATTATTGTTTCAGTATTTAAGTACGATTTGAGTCTATTTATTCCTGCAATTCTCTATTAAACTAAACTAGTACAAGGAAAAATCATACGAAAATTACAAAAATCCGTTAACTGCTCATCACAAAAAACCGTAGCTTACCTTGGGCGGGATCTGGAGATATTTTTGTAGTTTATTGTTGACTGCGCCATTGGAGTTGTTGGTGTCGGGGGAGTTACTCCAGCAGCGCTCCAGCACCAGCTCCTCCAGCCCCAGCCGCGCCGGCCACACCAGATCACTCAGGACCACGCGGCTGATGGGACCACGCCGATCATTGGACCAAACGGCACCGCTTAACGGACCACACGGTCACGAAACGGACCACACGGTCACGATTAACGGACCACACGGCACCGCTTAACGGATCACACGACACCACACAAGGGACCACACAGCATCGTTAAACAGACCACACGGAGCCGCTTAACGGACAACACGGCATCAAATTGTGACCAGAAAATAGCAAGCGCCAGCTAGGTAAGCGACAGCTAGGTGAGTAAAATATTGCAATAAATATTTCATTATCGCTAATTAATATGCAGTTGATCATTGATCAATATTAATGATCGACCAAGTTGACTTGCTGTGAATGCGTAAGCGAACAATGCCTGCTGACCTGTACGTGATGGTGAGGCCTGCTGACCTGTACGTGATGGTGAGGGCTGCTGACCTGTGCGTGATGGTGAGGGCTGCTGACCTGTGCGTGATGGTGGGGGCTGCTGACCTGTGCGTGATGGTGAGGGCCAGGAGCTGGGTGAGGGGCAGGAGGTGCTCGCCGCTGAGGGCCACCAGGGAGCTGTTGGTGACGGTGAGGTGACGCGCCGTGAGGGCGGCGTTCGTCAGGGCCGCGGGGCTGCGTAGCCCGGAGCACAGCACCGTGTGGAGGGAGGTCTCCACACACGGGCTGGGGGAGGACAGGAGTGTACAGCACCGTGTGGGGGGAGGTCTCCACACACGGGCTGGGGGAGGACAGGGGAGTACAGCACCGTGTGGGGGGAGGTCTCCACACACGGGCTGGGGGGGGACAGGGGTGTACAGCACCGTGTGGGGGGAGGTCTCCACACACGGGCTGGGGGAGGACAGGACTGTACAGCACTGTGTGGGGGGAGGTCTCCACACACGGGCTGGGGGGACAGGACTGTACAGCACCGTGTGGGGGGAGGTCTCCACACACGGGCTGTGGGAGGGGGGAGGGCAATGTGTGGAGTGTTGAGGTGCCTTAATACCAGTTAAATGCCCACCTAGCTGGCCAATTCAAGCCTGAAGTTCAATTCAAGAAGTTCAGTTGAACATATTGCTAAGTCTTCATGGGTTAACCCTAACATTATTCTGAAGCTGTTGCTGTCTATATATTAAAATGTAGATCCAATGAGTGCTTCCGAACGATTAAAGGTTAAAAAAGTATATTGAACTCAATATATTAGTGGTGTGAGCCCCAGACCAGCTACTAATGAGGACATATTTTAAGGAGATTTATTACCTTTATTAGCTCAAATAAAGGCTAGGTACTGACAGTCAAAATGAACAACATTTTATATTCACAGCACACAATTTTCCATTCACATCAGACAATTTCATGAATATGAATATATACTGCCTAGTATAGATAGGCACAAATTTTTCTTTTATGCAAGTTTTATTTAAGACCAGAGCGTATTTCATATTAATGATTTTCTTATTAATTTTCTCAATGCTCCGAACTAGGCTTCTTGCGGGATTTGAAAGTTCAAAAATAAGGCTTTCTCGATTGCCTAGTTTGCAGCATTGAGAAAATAGAACTTGCATAAAATGAATATACCAGTATACCTATCCTTATGATAGATAATTTTATATTCAGATTAGACACAGTTATTCTTTATCCTGAAATAAAATTAGCTGAGATGTACCTAAACAAGAGCTGAGTATTTGGCTATGATAAAATGAAAATAATAACCTTTTTTTTAAATAAATTGAAAACCAAGTAAAGAAATGTTTACCTTTCTATGCTGTCAGTGTTTGCATTGGCAAAGGCTTCAGCAGGATATCCCAAAATTTCCTGAAACAAAAGAAAAATGATTGATTTTAGATTTATTTATTTTTATTTATTATGAGAAGCTGGAACACCCAAAAAAGCATCAATACCATTTAAGTTTGGTATGTGTTCACAAATAATGTAAAGACTCCGATATTCATCTTCAGCTTGGTGATTAGATATTTTCATTGCATACATTCATACAGTATGATGGTCCACAGTATAATGAAAAAAATTGTGGCATCACCTACTTAATTTGATCAAGCTGATCTAAAGACCAAAATAAATATATATAAAAACATTTTTAAAACCATGTTTTTCTAGTTTTTACATAACTAAAAATAATGAAATAAAACAAATACAAAAACTTTTAAAAACCATGTTTTCTTAATGGACAAAAAAGAAAAACATTTTCTCCTACATAACATTACATAACAGTTTACATAACTTTAATGTTATGTCAGAGTAAATGTTATCCTTTTTTGTCCATTAAGAAAACATGGTTTTTAAAAGTTTTTTTCTATTTATTTTATTTCATTATTTTTAGTTTTGTAAAAACCAGAAAAACATGATTTTTAAAAATGGTTTTTAATATTTATTTATTTGCTACTTTTTAGTTTAGCAATTTTAGCAATTCAAATCAATTTCCAGGGTTGGCAAGTCTGGATATTCGAAAAATAACCTGATTCCCAAATGTGAATTTTTAGTTTTTTAATTCTTTTTTAATATTTTTTCTAAAAAATTTTTCTTTAATTATTAGTTATGATGATCAAATCTTGAATTGTTAGGCAGCATAAGCATGAATGCCAAATTTCAAGTTTCTATGATGTTCAGAAGAGCTCTAAATTAAGGTGTGAATTTTTGATGACAGACAGACAGACAAGAAACAAAGCTAAGAAAAACGTGGTAATAAAAATAAAGAAAGGCTATAAAGATCTATGTATAGCTGAATTTGTTTGTTACTGGAGTTTGAAGTAAATTATGATAGAGAATAAAATTTCATTTTTTGTCTTAGTTGCAGTAATACACTACAGGAGCCACCCTATACTAAGCTTATGAAGGTTAGTATTAGACAAGATGGCTGTGTCCAGAAAGTGTATAGATATATAATATGCAGGTTTGATTGAAAACCAGAGCATACTTTTTATTAACAATTTTCTTATAGTTTTTTTTCTGGAACAAAATTTTCTTTTCTAACAAAATTTTCTTTTCTAACAAAATTTTCTTTTCTAAAAAAATTTCTTGCTGGTGCTTGGAGATCAAAAAGCAGGTTACCAAATGACATTTTACTGGGATACCGGTACAACATTACATTTAGAATATTCAATATTCATTATCAAGTAGGCAAAGGGTTATTAGAGTGCTTAAAATTGAAATTTGGAAATGACATAAGCATTAAATACAAAAAGTATCTTGGATACCTACAGTTCAAAATTGAAAATTAAATTAATCAGAGAATAATTTCAATACCCTGATGAATCAGATATATAAATCAGATATATAATAGGTACTCTTATTACTCTTATTATTATAATACTCTTGACAACTGCATAAACTAGTTTATTATTAGCTGCCTGCCTGTGTTGTTAGAGCATTTATGTCCACAAAAATAAATTATTTGTGATTTTGAGTAACAAGGTAATGATTTTCACACTGTCATCAGAACTAAGGTAAGGGTTCGGACTTCGGAGTGGGCGGAGTGCGGCAGGCATGGAATAGAAATACCAACTTTCTTAGCTGCAAGAGACTTTCTAGCCTTTTTTAAGAGCCTTGAGATTATCACTCAACAAATTATGCAACTATTATCTAATTTACAACAACAGTATCCAATTAAGCTGCAAGATTCCAAAATTTTCAAAACATGTCATATTGCAGCCATGTGTTAATTTAAAATTTTGAGGTGTGCATAAAAATTTCCAAAGGCATGGTTGAGTTTAGCAGGTTGCCAAAAATAATACAACTTCAGTAATTTGTTGCCAAAACACTTGTCCAGGCCTATTTAAAATCATATCATAACCATATAGCACCATCAAAATCTTTAGAAAGAAGGCATGCCGCATGTATAAAACTCCAAGCTGGAAAATCAGGCAGAAGCCATCCATGAATGAGAAAAAAAAAGCCTGAGCATGTTGTCAAATTTACCTATAGCCCTTGAGGCGGATGAGGCCTTGACTAATGCTTGGAGTAAAGTTTATAGAGAAAGTTGATCCTAAAAATTGTTTCAAACTAAATGACCAAGCCTTTTGAAACTTTGCATACCTACATAATATACCGTACCTAAATCACTAAAGGGAAAATATCTTGATCCAATAAATTTACAAAATGAAAGACAATGTGAAATGCATAAAAAATGGGTAAATTATAAATATATTATAGGTATCATTTATTTGATATTCCACCATGTAAACACCCACAGTCTCATTTCCGTTCATGCACAATTGTCAATTCTACAAGCTATTTATTGTGAATTTGTGATTTTTACAATGCTTTGATTAGAAAAGATTTTACATGACATGAATGTACATAAATGTCACTAGGCAAATACAGTTATATGAGCCAAATACAACTCACATCGCTTTGCAGCGTTATAATTAAAATAAAAATAAAATTATTCCTGAAATGGTTACTGTAAAAAGCCATAGAGTGCAATGTTTTGATGCATGAGCGGCTGATGGGTTTGAGGTCAATCCGCACTGTCTTGACTTCCGCGTATCCTGGACCAAATAAAACGCAAGTAGCGAATGGAAGACTGGAAGCATGATTGAACTATATATCTACTAGTTCAGCCATGAGTGGAAGGAAAATGGAAACAAAAATAGTTAGGGTTTCGATTAATTATTTATTTGTAATTACGATTTAGGAAAGAGTGATCATTCTCTATTAACATATCATAATCAGTTAAATGGCATGGAATAATGCATGTTCATCGTAAACGTTATCGGCATGTATATAATTACGTATACGATTTTTAATACAATTTGAATTAGTTGTACTAATTTGTAAGGAAAAATTCCAACTGTATCATCATCCTACTCAATTGAATCCAAATGTATTAGAAACCTAATAATTTAACTTTATTAGTCGGAGTCTTAGTCGGAGTCTTATTAGTCTTAGTCGGAGGAATTGACGCAACAAAGCTAATGAGGTTTGTTGTAGAAGTAGAAGGCAACAAAAGTTAGGGCGAAGGAAGAAATTAGCATGCCGACCGCCAGCCCAGCCATATCACCTGCACGAGAAACACTGACATTAAGTGACAGCATGGTTTTATGTTGGCTAATTGTTATGGTTCAAACATAATTATTTACAATCTAAGTCGTGAGATCCAAATTACATTGTTTTGTGGATCTCACAGAAGGAGAAAATGTTTTTCTTTTTTTCGTTCATTGTTATTATTTCTATTTACTTACAATGTTGCTATACGCCAATTCTTCTATCGATAATATACATAAATAGCCATAAAATTAATTATGATTACTGTGCACTCCTAGAGGATTTATCGTCCCGAGAGGATTACTCCTATATTTACGAGAGGATTACGAGAGGACGATTTATCCTCCTCAGGTTATTTCTCATCCCTAGAGGATTTCTTTGCACTACTGCACTTTTACGTATCCTTACCAGGTCCATATCCAAACCAACCGTATCCTTAACAACTGTAGCGTATCATTACGAGGACTAGACTATATCTTCAGCAATACAGTATCCTCATCAAGACCGTGTCCATGCCAACTGTTGCGTGTCCTTACGAGGACTATATCTTCAACAATGCCGTATCCTTTTACATACTGCAACGTATCCTTTCCAGAATCGTATCCTCACCAATACCGTATTCTTACCAACAGTAGCGCATCCTTACGATGACCGTATCCTTACCAGGTCCGTATCCTTTCTTGGGCTCCTGCTGGTTGACCACGGTATTAAGATCCTGGCCGTCGTAGTACACGCCTTCAATACAAGATACAAATTTAACAATACAATGCAAATTTCAAGAATAATACAAATATCATTATAAAATACACGTATCACAACACAGTACAAGTATTACAGTAAAATAAAACTATCACTATCAAAACTATCAAGTGGCCGCATGACTCAGTGCACCATTCGTCACTCACGCTCATAGTGGCTGCAGGACTCAAGGAACCACTCGCCACTCACGCTCATTATAGTGATCGCAGATCTGACTGCACCATTCTTCACTCACGCTCATAGTGGTCGCAGGTCAGAGTGCACCACTAGCCACTCACGCTCATAGTGGTCGCAGATCTGACTGCACCATTCTTCACTCACGCTCATAGTGGTCGCAGGTCAAAGTGCACCACTCGCCACTCACGCTCATAGTAATTGCAGGTCTGATTACACCACTCGCCACTCACGCTCATAGTAATCGCAGACCTGATTACACCACTCGCCACTCACGCTCATAGTAATCGCAGGTCTGATTACACCACTCGCCACTCACGCTCATAGTGGCTGCAGGACTCAGTGCACCACTCGCCACTCACGCTCATAGTGGCTGCAGGACTCAGTGCACCACTCGCCACTCACGTTCATAGTGGTCGCAGACGAGAGTGTCCGACACCTGCACCCCTTGCCCTGAGTAGTGGGCCTCCGTCAGGTAGCAGCTCTGGCCGCCGTCCTCCTGGCAGAAGTCGAAGCCGTTGCAGACGATGTCCGCATCCTCCACACACTCCTGTGAATGTTAATTAAATTATTGATTCGACAAAGCATTTTGTGAGCGCAAGAATAGCTGCTAATCAAGTAATCGCTACGACAAATCAATACTGTTTTAAATGTTTAAGAGAGGCGGTGGCCGAGGTTTTGCTGCAATTTAGCATTGTTTAGGGTGAAACTTTTGTTTGAAGTTAGTGGATAGCTGGAGTCAGCTCACCTTGGCGCACTGGTCCAGAGTAACGTAAAGGAGGTAGACGTCCCGAGTGCCAGATATGCGGACGTTCTCGTGTTTCTTGAAGTCGGTCAAGTAACTACCTGATGGGGAAAATCACAAAATAGAATAAATTAAGCATGAATTTGATGTAGTTTCGTTGTTTGAATTGCTGTATCATTCCGCGCTAGATAGCCGACTCAGTATTCCGACGTGCATCTTTAGTAAGTTACCCTAATGATGCTCGATATAGTTGTTTGCTTCTTGCCGCTGGTAGTAGTGTAAAGGCGGTCGACCAAAGATTGTTCTCATGAACTCTTCTAGTCATCTTTTGCAGGTTTTGAGGGTGAATTCCCCTCCTCTTAGATCCATTGGCAAGACGTTAAACAGCCTCGGTCCCGCCAAGTAAAGGAATCTTCGGAGCAGAGATTGAAATCTGACCGCAACACTGTTGCGTAATGAAGGATCTTGCACAGTCTCCTCTTTCTCTTGTTATTGTCTCAGAATATGGCAGGTCTTGCTTCCGAAGTTAAGGGTCAGTCTAATTATTATTTTCCATGTGTACAGAATGTCATACCTCACCCGTCTCCTGCGCAGCGAGTACAGCCATATGAGCTTAAGCCTGCATCTGTTAATTTATTTGATGTGATATGACGCACTGCTGCAGTGACATGACTCACTTCTGTAGTGACATGACTCACTGCTGTAGTGCGTGCAGTGATTCACTGCTGTGGTGCGTGCAGTGACTCACTGCTGTAGTGCGTGCAGTGACTCACTGCTGTAGTGCGTGCAGTGACTCACTGCTGTAGTGCGTGCAGTGACTCACTGCTGTAGTGCGTGCAGTGAGTTGCGTTCGTCTGCAGGTCGCCGTCGCCAGCGTCCAGGACGTGCGTGTCGTGGAGGTAACACGTGCCCGTGTCGCTGCAGTAGTCGAACGACCTGCACACGTGTCAGTGCTGTTAGTCATGCACGTGTGGCAGTGCTGTTTGTCATGCATGCGTGGTGTTGTGTCGGATCATCTAATCATTGAATGATAACAGAATGTTTCGTTGAGCGTCCACATATTTTGACTACATCACACCAATGATAAGAGAGCGCCTGAGCCCCCGGTCCTATGATTTATCTATGGTCATCTGATATAAAAATTGATTTAAACTTATATCCAGCTAGGCCGTATTAAATTAAATTTGCCTTTTATTGTTTGATAATTTTGCACAGCGAATTTAAAATTATTTAAAGCGGTTAAAAATATTTTTGGGGGGCTGAAGTCGCTCTAAAATAGGCCTGGGACGCGAATGCGAAAAAGCATATTAATTCATCGTGAATAAGCAGTCGTTGAGTAAAAAAATTATGCAGATGAATTCAGTGACAACATCGCAGTCATAGGCGCAGTAGTTCGGGTCTATAATGCCCAGCATACAGACCTGCAGACAAAGTCTGTAACAACATCGCAGTCATAGGCGCAGTAGTTCGGGTCTATAATGCCCAGCGTACAGACCTGCAGACAAAGTCTGTAACAACATCGCAGTCATAGGCACAGTAGTTCGGGTCGAGGATGCCGCTGAACTGCATGTTGGCGTCAATGTTGAGGACAGCTCCTTTGATCTCCGTGTATTCGTCCAGTAGTTGTCCTGTGGTCAGAATTTACAATCTGTTAAAATTTAAACAAATTACAGAATTTTAAAACGTTGCGCTTTCCTTAGTAGTAGAACCGAATAAAAATTTATACATGGCTGATAATTTGTAAGAAGTGCGGGTTAAGATTCGTAAGCTCTCACGCACGCATCACAACGATACATATATAGATATAAACTAATTTGAGCCTACACAATCGTAGACAATTTCTTGTCAAGTCATTGGGCGCATGACTGTACTCACGGCCAATAACAATACAGTCGCCGTCCAAGACAACTTCCTGTGGGGACATTGGGCGCACGACTGTACTCACGGCCAATAACAATACAGTCGCCGTCAAAGACAACTTCCTGTGGGGTCATTGGGCGCACGACTGTACTCACGGCCAATAACAATACAGTCGCCGTCCAAGACAACTTCCTGTGGGGTCATCGGGCGCACGAAGACCTGGCTGGACAAGTAACACGTGCCGTCGTCGTAGCAAAAGCTGAAGGTGTTGCACTCAAATGCTTCGTAATATTTGCACGTAAGCAGGCACGAGATGTACGTGTCCTGGAACGAAAGACTTTGTCAAAGGTAAGCGATGTTACGGCCTAAACCTGTTGATTAATAAGCTTCAATTACCTAATTTTCTATTAAATTATTGTTCCTACAAATTTATATGGTTATCATTCAGATGATCATGTTTGAATTCTACGTTACATTTTTTCGGCACGATACACGGGTTGAAAATATCTGTGAAATGGGAGAATTGATGTCTTGTTTTGACATTTTCTATTTTTATGTTAGAACTATTTGTTATTTAGAAATTGCAAAATCAGATCATGACTTGATTAAAATCAGAACTAGTGATGATTGATCAATAATTTGAAATCCATTTGGAAACTAAAAATTTGGTCGGTTTCATCAATACTTTATTGAGATTTTACGACACTACAGTTGCTGGACTAAGCACGTAACCCGATGAGGAAAACTCTTTACGTGAAATAGAGTATAATTAGATGAAGTAACTTTGTATGATGAAAAATGTTATATAATTAAATAGAACACCCTTGTGTGATGAGAAATGTTATAGAATTAAATAGAGTAACCTTGTATGATGAGAATATTACATAATTAAATGGAATAACCTTGTACGATGGGTAATATTATATAATTAAATAGAGTATCCTCTCATGATGACAAATATTATATAATTAAATAGAGTAACAATGTATGATAACAAATATAATATAATTAGAGTAACAATGCACGATAACAAATAGTATATAATTAAATAGATTAACCTTTTTGAAGGTGACGTTGTTGTACTCGTCCTTTAGCCTGGCGCCCCCGATGAGAGGCACGAAGTCCTCCCTGATGAGGTCCACGAACACAGGATCGTCCACGAACATCTCCCGCGTCATCTGCACCGCCGTGTACACCCCGTAGTTTTCCTGAGGAGGTCATGATACATTACGCCCCGTAGTGTTCCTGAGGAGGTCATGATACATTACGCCCCGTAGTGTTCCTGAGGAGGTCATGATACATTACGTCCCGTAGTGTTCCTGAGGAGGTCATGATACATTACGCCCCGTAGTAGAAGCTGAACCATTACATGTAATGGCTCTGCACAAGACAACCGCTAATAAGTTTCCAGCCCGCAATTGTTCTGCTGATTTAGGTAAACTAACTCATGCAGTTCTACGTATACCTTTTGGTCCTTATGTAGGTCAAAATTGGCAGTCCGAAAGGAACACAAAGATTACCCAGCTGTAGCGAGATTTTTCTAGAGGACTCTTAAGAGTTGGTGTGGCATGACCCAGTCGCTATCCTTCCTGTAATTATAGTTAAATAGTTGGTACCATTAGGTATATATAGACAAGTTTTTTATTAATTCACCTGACCATCAGCGTCAGTGTACGGGTACTGGAAGACGAGCGTTTGCTTAACGATCTCCTCGTTGATCCACATCTCGACCTCCTCATTGAAGGGCTGCACGGCGTGCGTGTCGCTCACGGTCTGTACGAAGTGGGGACAAGGGACGTCTGTGGCGGCGGTGCCTGTCGAGTTGATGATGCTGCTCAGGAAGCACTGTTTGCCTTGCACTGGGCACTGGTAGAACGAACTGAAATGAGGCAATAAATTAGTGCGATTACACGACAATAAACGGCAGCGCTGAGGCAATAGGTTAATCTCATTACACGACTAAATACGGCAGCGCGTGGAGTGTATATAGCTTCGAACAAACGGTGAGGATAGCATCAATAATAAGAGATGAAGAACTAATAGCTCATAGAGAAAGAGAGTCAGGCAATGTATAAATTTTGGCAATAAATTATATACAAGTAATGATAATATTAATATTCTGATACATTAATAGTCAGAAAACGGTAGAATGAGAAGATAACTAAGAACTTGGCCCTCGCCCCACACTCTAACGCCGTACCTGCAGTGGAAGGTGGTGTAGGAGAGGCAGTAGCGAGCACACAGGTCCGCGTCGTTGATAAGCTCCTCCACCTGCAACATCCAACCTACATGTATTAAAAACTCGTAATCTCCTGTGCCTGTGACATAAAACTATATGCACGAATCACTCGCAATCTCTTCCATCTGCATCACGGGCATATTCTTCTTCCCGTCTAAGGCATCTAACTCCAATTATGTTTTCAATTGATAGCGTTCCCTATACGCAGTGCAGTCAATTTTTCATCTCAAGTGAGGAATATGAACAGAATTGAAGGCAGTACACACGAGATGGTCCTGGTCGGTTGGCTGCTTGTCGGGGTAGGGTGTGAACTGCAGCGAGTACGGCGCTGGCTGCAGCAACAGCAGCACCGCGAACACAAAGTTATCATCGTGGTCAACCTGCGACGGTATGTACAACAGAAAACAGTAACATATAGAAGTATGTACATTAATATACACAACAGTGGTATATGGCAATGCATAGAGTCCTATGTACATTACAGCAGCAGTAACAGGAATGATATTGGGGACAGACGCAGAGTTGTCTTCATGGCCAGTCATATTGATATTGTCAATTTGCAGCAAACGTCTTCCCATTTGTACTCGTTTGTTCAACGGAATGCTTGTTATGTTGCATAATAATATGCTGCCTATGCAGAGTTGTAAATAAAGCCAGTCCCATCAAACGTATTGAATTTAATGACATTATGTTGTATTCAACAGTTACTATCTAGCAGTAATGCAAAGCGGTTAGCTAGCGCATTCTATACAGATCGCTTCATCACTGTGTTACAAGCGCGTCATATTCTCTGCGTCGAATCACCTGCCGTAACAAGAATTTTTCACCAACTCTAAATTGATGGTAAAATTGGTGATGGTAACCGGAACACAGGCTCTATAATGCTTTAATTTTAAATATTATGTCATTACTGGTTTTGATATTTTATGTTTTTAATTAGATATGATCGTTAATGACGTTAGATTGCCATTGCGATTCTTCAACTTAACTCACCACTTAATCCTATACCTAATTGTGTTATAATGGAAAAGTGTACTTGGAGCGAATGAATATACATATTAACCTGAATTTCAGGGATCCTTATGATGGAAGTTCCTGTTCCGTTGATGATGGCCCGGGCGAGATCCTCTTCAAAGTCCCGCACGTGCGTGTCGAGGCCTCGCTCCCATATGCCTGCATCATTACTGTCTTTAGAGAGGGCTTAGTTTCCTCTCCCATATGCCTGCATCATTACTGTCTTTAGAGAGGGCTTAATTTTTTCTCCTAAATGCCTGAATTATTACTGTCATCCCCAGAGTTTTCATCCCCGAATGGGATAGTCGATTAGAATAAAAGCACAATAATTACTAGATCTTTCGAGAAGGTTCAGTTAATTAGAAATGATCAATACGGAACTGCCTGCACCATATTTTAAAGTTGGTGCGAAAGAGTGTATGCTGGTATTTCCATTAATAGTTAACATATTAGGCATTTGATGGCATCAAGCCGCAATAAAAGAGGCACCTTCAAAAGTAATCTTGAGCCACGACCGCTGCTGCGGCAGCATAAAACATTCCCGCACGTCGAACTCGCCCATAGCGAACGAGTCCGACGCCAGACTCGAGAAGCCCAGGAAGTTGACGGCTTCTTCGGCCACCACGACTCTGGCGTCGTCAGGATCGTAGATGGTGACGTCGACCCGGACGGGATGCTGCACGCTGACGTCGTCCGCGTGGCCGATGATCAAAACGTCGCTCTGTGCCAGTAAACATCAGAGTGTTTATTATTTCAGAGTAATTCTCAGTGTTTATAATTGGAAATATTTCATACGACGATGGTGATCTGTGTATTGCTATAGTTATAGAGAGTATGATGGATGAAAAAATATAACTCAGTACTCACTGCAATGAGTGACAGACAGCGCATTTTCTCGTCGACGAAAACGTGAAGTCACGGACGGACATACGGACATGACGAGCATAATAGCGCCTATTTAGCGCTTTTTTTTCATTTATGGAAAAAAGGCGCTATTATGCTCGTCACGCCCGTCCGTCTGTCTGTCCGTCTGTCCGTCCGTAACCACGTTTTCGTCGACGAGAAAATGCGCTCTCTGTCACTCACTGCAATGATTACCGAGTTATATTTTTCCATAAATAAGAAAATGCGCTAAAAACGGCATCTTGATGCCCTTAACTTAAGGAAAAATTAGATCAGTACTCACTGCATGAGTGACAGAGAGCGCATTTTTCTCGTGCATAAATCAGTTTTCATTGCGATTAGTACAGTGCACTGCACCCAGTACATCCAATCTTCAATTAATCTAAAAATACAATCTAAATCCCGACACGTTTTAAAGTATTCTTAAAATCGACGAAAACGTGAAGTCACGGACGGACGGACGTACACATGACGAGCACAATAGCGCCTTTTTTCCATAAATGAGAAAATGCGCTAGAAATACAATAATTATCCGTTTTCAAAGTTAATCTAAGCAAATAATTCATTTTATTTGGGGTTTCAGCAGGCTTACATGGGACAATCTAAGCATAGTTGTTCATTTGTGCAGAACGAATAAATTTTATGCAAGTTTGATTGAAGACCAGAGCACGCTTTTTATTAACATTAACATTTTTTAAAAGCATGCTCTGGTCTTCAATCAAACTTGCACAAAAGAGAAGCTTCTGCCGAACTACACCAATTTTCAGACGAATAAATTCTATACTATTTGAGTGAGTTATGCCAGTATATTAATTAATTAGGACGATAATAGATATTCGCTCTTGAGTGCCTCTCACTCGGATGAAGTGGTAGTCGAGCACGACTTTCGGGTAGTTGCCGCCCTCGGGGTTGGGTATGTCATTGCGCGTTGAAGTCCATCTCTCGGTGAGCACACCTCGGGTCTACCCTACAGAGAGCGTGAGCCTTATTCGGAGAGTAGGCCAAATTATTACCAATGGCAATAGTCCCTAAATAGCAATTTAACGCAAAGCTACAAGGAATTACCCAGCCTATACACTGTGAGGAATTATGACTGACTCACACAATCAGACAAAAATCATGCAAATAAGATTCAGCGGATATTTATTGAAAATTTGTAATATACAGGACCTACTGGCGGTAATATGGCCAGTATAATAAGGCAGCTGATTCAGAATATTTATATACTGAAGTATATAAGAACAGAATGGACGAGGTGATGGCAATGTCGAAAATACGGAGGTTTAAATGATGTGGTATTCTTTGAAAAAAAGTTCCGTAATTGCGTTGCCCAGAAGAGTCCCCTATTACTGCAGAGTAAAAATAATACCCTTCATTAACCGATAAAATAATGCTACTTACATAATGAACAAATTATGAATGTGAAATAAATAATGAATGTACGTATGAATCAAGAATGAATAAATAAACCTAAGATTTGAATGCGTCTTAGCGCCAATAATGCAAATAAGGCTGCAAATAAGTAGAGAAGAAATCAGTAAAAGGAAGGCACTCAAGACGGAATAAAAGGCAAATGAATAGAAGTCCTAGCTGGAACTACTACCAACTCAAACTACGAAACTGAATACAACAAAACTCTAAATGCAATATACGCGAAAAACCACAACGAACGAATCAAAAGTAACAAAGAACAAAATGGACAATTGTGGGAAAAAAAATTCTCACAAAACTGCATCGAACTGACGATAATCTTGCAAGATGTATGGAAGTAGCGAAGCCTACTACAAGATGAACATGATACTGCATGTAACCCAGGAGCTCCCTGAGCCGTTCTGGCTCCATCTGTACGTAGTTCAGGCCTCATTCTTGTCAATTGAAGAACAGTCCACAAATATGCTCATGGTAATGCTTCGCATTAAATAGGAAATTGTAAAATCATTCAAGCAAAGATAGCAAAGGATTGAAGACCTACATAGCATTTGCAGTGCAATACTGTTTTTACTCCATGAAACTATATAACAAAACATAATTGAAAAAAAAAACATAGAGGAAAGCAATTGTATTAGAAATGAATTCGTTTTTTAATGAAGCAAACTTTTGGTTACTAGCATTAAGAATTGATTTCTCTCTCGAAAAACAAACAATATAGCGGTTACCCTTTTGACGCTAAAGTAGAATTAATCAATTGGAACATTTTACTCATGAAGGAGATCGAAGGAAAATGAGAATCTGTTTATAATAAGTTGTTAATAATATATTTACGTGTCGTCCAGATGGAAGAAGTGGTCGGGATCTGCCATTAAAATGTTGCCGACGACGCTACCCTCTGTTGAAGGAAATGCAGCGTTCAATTCAGTATCGGGTTTGGAGAGAGCCTTCGCAACCTTCTTTACTAATTACGATCATTATTGCTTATAAAAACTTCGTCAATTATTGAGAGGCGAGTAATGAGGATTAACGACTTTGTTGTATTTACTTATAATCATGGTCTAAATTGATTGTAATTACGACCAAAATTGCACTGAAACTTGTTGGCACTTGTTGAGTGGAGCCCTCGGAGCCGAACCATTTCCGAAGCCACGACTGCACTAAAAGTGATCGCTTCAAGTCTTCGGAATCTCTATGATCTTCATCTAACTGTGAGTGTGTCAGGTAGAACTATTACCACATTTCCTGCTCACCAACCACTGACGCTCAAGAAACTCACCTAAACTCCCGAAGTATCCTGGCTTGATGGGCGACATCTTACAGTCGCCGGTGTATGAGTTGATGGCGTACAAGATACCTGAACAAGAAGCATACGACTAAAAAATATAAAGTGGTTGTTGCTCAATACTTATAAAAATAATAAAGTTATTCTTATAGAAATATGCCTAGGATGGTCATAGTTGGGGTATCGATCGCTGTTAGAGATCCCATAGTAGAAGAAGTAGGGAAACAAACTGGCCAGCTTTGAAGGCAGAAGAAGGTATCCAAAGTTGGCCTTGATCGACTAGAACCTTCTTATTAAACTTATCATGTCAATAAATGCACCATTTACAGAGTTAATTAAATGAAAAGCTTACTTTCCGATGTTAATTTAATGGCTCCACCGCGCAGTTGCCTCAATATCGAACATAACGTATTGCAGAAAGAGCAAGACTTTCTACTGACCGGAGTCGTAGGCGAAGATGAGCTTCATGTCGTACTCGAGTTCCTCGACATCGTCTCCTTTTAAGTCGAAACGCAACAACTGGCGCGTGGTGTCATAGTACATCTGGTGGGAGGTAGGAAATGCTCCTGAATGTCATCGTACATCTTGATGGAGGTAAGAATGGTTCTTGAATGCTTAATATATCTAGATGGATGTAAGAACGCTTCTTGAATGTCATAATGCACCTGGATGGATGTAAGAACTGTTCTTGAATGTCATAGTTCTCTTTGGTGGGAATAAAAGCTTTTGAATGTGACGTAGTAGTCAGATGATAAAAATATATATATTTGTTTCAGCTCACTACCGTGTAATCTACTAGGCTTTAATGAACATCGGCTGAGTACATTTCATTGAACATTTCCGTGCATCCTCACCCATCCTCTGTAGACGATTTGTCCCGACTTATCGCCCAGGATGATCTCCATATGAGTCCTGAAGCCCAGCGGCAGGTCGGGCAGTTGCTTGCCCTCATCCAGCGACTTGCGACTGCTGCATTCCAGTCCCTTTGGAAGCTGCATCAACAAAACAATGTATTACTTTTTCTAACAGTGAGAGAATTTCTGAACTTTTGTTAATGCTTGGAAAAAATTCTATGAACTGATTTTTTTAAATATTAATCTAACTTCAACTTAATTATTTGAAAATTTTGACATGAAAAACTGAATATAAAGTTGAAGTATATTGAAGGAAGAAATCTCACCTCCAAATCCCTGTAGTGCTCAGGTGAAACGTCAGGCACGAAGTCCATGTAGTCGTAGAAGATGGACATATTCTTGTGGTCTAAAATGTCCCAAGGGTTCGTCTCCATGCCATCCACCTGCGGAACACAACCATTTGTTCCCTTTTCTCATAGAATAGAATAGAATAGAAGCGTCGACACTGAAGAAATAGGCCCATGGCCTGTTGCCGATTCTTGAACTTTTCGTGACTTGATTCACAAGGGATATGGCCTTTGGAACCCGATCTTTCTATAGCTGACGATTGATTGAGATAGCTGCTGGACTCATATTAACGTTTTCATCCTACCATCTTGATAATTGTACTTACAACTTGCTAATGGGTTTTTGCTAACTTTCCGGCAGTCAAAGCGATATTTGCCAATTTTTCTTCAATGTCGATCGTCCTTTATTTAGGAAATATGCATCACTTTAATTTGCTCAATCAATTGTCTAATACTTATAATAGCATCTTCTGATTTATCCGATCGAACATTTTTTTATCTCTATGTTGCCACCGCAAAATAGATTGATAATTCTAAGTACACCTACGGTATTTGTTTTATGACTTATGAACATACATATATTTTGGTGCTTGTCGACATCGAATTTTAAAATTTTCTAATTACTCAAACTATTTATGTTTAAATATTTTCCGTGTGAACGGTCCTTCAATCATTATTCTCGTATATGAAATTGTAATATTCCTTCATTTTAAAGTAATTTTTGTACGTTTGTACTGAAAGTTGCAGTCATATGGCTGATATTTGAAGTAATCAAGGCCGAAGTCTTTGAAGTGATCGTATGATGCCTATTTTAGTATACTCGTATTAATTCATTGCCTTTGCGGCAAACTGATTTCTCCTTTTACATTAGTGCAATTATGGACGAGCGTAATATCTTACTTTGCACACCTTTATCAACAGAGGCATTCTCATGCCGCCATGACCGATACTCCACTGCTGCACTGCAAAGTAGTAGCTGATCTTACTTTGCACACCTTTATCAACAGCGGTATTCTCATGCCGCCATGACCGATACTCCACTGCTGCACTGCAAAGTAATAGCTGATCGTGTAGCCGTCGATCGTGTTGGCTGTCCAGACATCGCTCGCTATGTCTCGGATTGTGTCGCTGCCTACATACGTCTGAAATTGAATCATAAAATAAAAAAAAACGAGCGCGGTGATATGAAGTGTAGAAAATAAAACATTTTCATTTAAAATACGCCAAAATAGTGTTCACATATAAGCATCAAAAATCGCCGCGTTGCACAAGAGTGTCCCAAAACTATTTTATTTTTAGTACAAAAAATCAGCCAAGCGTTGCTTGCTATACGCGTATATCACCATTAATCTTTGAACAAAATTTACAAGACAAGCAAGATAATAGTAAAAAAAGGAACCTGCAAGTTGATAATCAGATAAAAGTTTGGTCATTTGTACGAGCAGGCGTATTGTGGTACTCGTCCCACTTTGTAACATAAGAACTATTCAATGTGTTTTCGGTGGAATTTACATTCCAGCTTACAGAGTCATTTCATTGAATGATTTTTTCTGCACAAAAAAAAAATTTCAAATGCGATGTAGATCTTTCCTTAGAGCACGATGAATGTAACAATTGCAGTGAGAACTCCGCCCCACTGGCAGTGAAGAGTTAATGAATTACCGGATCTAAAATTTTCGCAGCGCTGAGCAGCGCAGACGGGCCGAAGAGGAAATTGTCGGGCTCGAACTGGTAGTTCCACCCATATAGTGGCTGGGGCTCCTTCAGCCTGTAGAGTGCGTGGTGAAAATCAGATGAAATGAAAGTGAATCATATCAATCATGCAGTTGTGAAATATATTTCAGCAATATTGATAATAAGTTGGGTGAAGAGACTAAACACTACTCGATGAAAAAATCATAAATCATTTTCAGTGAACATACAGCAGTGATCAGCTGAACTTTCAAGGCATATGCGTGGAGAAAGAATAACATTTAACTAAGCCACACATCATATAATTGTTCACTTTGCTCCTATCGGCTAGACTTTATTGTGTGTTAAAGACAGCAAATATTGCAAAACAATTTAATTTTTTTGCATTCAACCTAGGCCTACATTTCACATGAATGGCCATATTATGTTTCTTAGAAGAATATAGGTGTAGTCGCTCAACCGTGCTAGATAATATCCAAGAAAAACGCATATAAACGGAGAGGTATGTTTCAATACTAAAATTCTTCAATAAATGTTCGTATGAATTGGTCGTGCGTATGAAATCTTACGGGTAAGACTGGCAGGAATGGTTCGTTATAATGAACATCTGCTGGCTGCTCTCGTAGTAATGGTAGAAATTGTCCATGCCACCACCCGTCACCAACACGCGCCCGCTGCCCAGCGAGCGGTCGTACAGCTCGTCAATGGTCGCAGTCACTGGGGGAACCTGCATAAACGTTGATTCCTTTTAGGTGAGATTTAATTCCTAAATGTTTCCTACACGAGCGTTGAATTCCTTTTGGGTGATATTTAATTCCCAAATGTTTCCTGTACACGCGTTGAATTGCTTTTAGGTAAGATTGAATTCCAAAATGTTTCCTGCACGGGCGTTAGAATCCCTTTACGTAAGATTTAATTTCTAAATGTTTCCTGCACGCGCGTTAACTTCCTTTTCGGTAAGATTTAATTCCCAAATGTTTCCTGCGCGGGCGTTAAATTACTTTTAGGTAAGATTTAATTCCCATATGGTACCTGCATAAAGTTTACAATCCTTGTTAGCATAATTTCATCATCATCTGGTTCTTGCACAAACTTCTTATCAGTCTTTAAATTGTTCCTCATAATTATTATTAATTTGTATGTGCAATCAAACTATTTTTACAGCACAAATTTCACTGAAATCAGGCTCCAGGCCAGCAAAGTTTCTCGAAGCAGCCTTTCATAACTGTTCTACCATTTTTACCCCACCAAGTTCGCTTGAACCCTCAATAGAATTAAAGCTGCACTGAAGGTAAAAAAATAACATATAATAGAATCTGGGATATTAATTAGTTAACACTATACGAAACTCACCCCCTGAGGGAGTGACATCAGAATTTTGGCATGATAGGAGTGCTCCACGACAGTCCATACGTCGGGAAACTGGGGCTCGTCAGATGCCGCGGTTAAGTAATTAACCTCTGCCGTACAGTTGGCTTTCAGTAGAGAAATCAAAGTACAAAGGAGCTGCAATACGAGAAATGATTATCTTAAGGTATCAATTATGTGATCAAATGTGTTGTATATATGGAAATATCTACTTGAAAATTTTTTAGAAATACTTTTAGATCTCGACATAGATTTGAATAGGGAATTTTATCAGTTATTTTTTTGAAGCGAGTTTTTAGCCTTTCTCTATGAATTTATTGTAAGTACTTTGTAGGAAATTATTATGTGAACATATTTTAAGGCAATAATTTGTACACGTTTATGAAGTCATAGTTTACCACGCAGCGTAGATGGGCCATGTTCTGCACTCAAGTCTCGGCGAGCCCGACTGACATTTAGCTCTCTCGTCACGCCTCTCGCTGCATGGGCGGTACACCCGATACCTCTGATATACTTAATCGTGCTATCGGCGCATAGATCCTAATGAAACAAAGCCAAAGGCATTTTTTTGGTTTGCGTTATACACAATTTGAATTTATTCATAAACCCATTTGAAATATTGCGAGTCAAAATGAATAAACTCATCACTATGAAAAATGACTGAGTAGGAAATGAATGAATACAGCGTATCGTCAAGAAATCAAATTAGTAAGGATTCTAAATTGAGTAATTATCAAAAAACTATTAATTCTTGCATATTAGGCTTAAAAGCCCCTACATTGCAAAAGTTAGGAGGTTAACGGGCACCGGAAGGAAACAACATGAGTAATTTGAAAATCAATATCTATAGAATAGAGAAAAAACGCGATTTTTCGACTATATAAATTATTGTAGAAAATTAATTAAGACTTTGAGAGCTTGAATATAAATATTTTCATCGTTATTTATGTCGAAGTTCAGGGATTGCCACTAAAAAAAGTAAAGAATGGTTGCCTTATGTATGGCCTTATATATCCAAATCAATTTGTGTTTGTGACGTGTTCAGAAATCGAATGTACTAGAGCTTGAAATACTGATTGCGATGAAGTTATTAGCTATTTGTATAGGTTTTTGAACACTTGTGTAAAATAATTAAGGTAGTTTATCATTTCAATTTATTTTTGCGGATGATGCAGCATATGGGTGAAGTTCTCTCCGGCATCCGTATTCCGTAATCCGTCACACGGTTACAGCTCAGCCGCTCGGCCGCTGTTGTCTCGTCGGAAGCTCCGAACTTCAGCTACCGTGCTACGTGCAATGGAGCATATTGACGACGTTCAAAATGATGCAATAAACGCTGTTGACACAAAGCGGTATGTTTATATAGATGTTTGATGATTTATTCAATGTTTTAGTATACAATCTTGGATTGTGTGAGGCTGTGAATGATCTTTACATGAATTGCTGGTTTTGATATTACACATTCGTGACTAGGCTAGCCGGCAGCCGCTAGCATGTTGCCGGCCAATGCCGGGCCGGGTGGCGGGTGCGGCGTGTGACGGGTCCATGCGCTCCAATCTCCATTGACCATCCCGAATCCCGATCCCAATCTAAAATTTATTGGGCAGAATTTGGTAATACTTTAGATGGTATTATTGCAGATTAACTACATCCAAAAAAAAGGGTGTTTTTTTTTTTAATTATATGTTTTTTGGGGTGTAGATTACGAATCTGAAATCCATTTTTGGCGGTCGGCATCGGAAAACCGATTTTTTTCGCGACTTACTAACATGGGGGTTACGTAACTTAC